>NC_045635.1:79899942-80209725 GCF_009829155.1 Mustela erminea | reverse complement strand
CTTTACTCCCTTTCTTTGATTTCTTCCTCCTTTTTTCATTCTCTTTCCTTTTGTTCCTTATTTCTTTTCCTATCAGAAATAAAAGGATTCTTTGTATTTCAGGGAGCAACGTGGCATAGTGGTTTGAGATAAGACAAAACTGAGCTAGTGTCCCAGCTATGTCAGTAGCCCTGTGCCTTTACACAAATGACTTACCCCTCTACTCAACAGTATTTTTAGCTAAAGCATTGGTAATAATATTTTTGCTTTAAAATGTAGAATGCAGAAAGAGTAATCATTTGCCAAGTAAAATAAGGAACCAAAGTACAAATTGTGCTTAGGTTTCCATTTTGGGTAGTGTGGATCCCTTTAACAGTTCTTTGAATTTATACATGTGGATGAGATTGATTATACCAGAAATATATTCTGTATAGAAATAATTTCTATATCTTTGGCAAAGTTTATGTGCTTTTTCAATTTCTAAAATATAATTAAATTTACCCTTTGTTCTTGAGCAAATTAAGAGCTCCTGTGCAGTGAAATGGTACAAATGCTCATTTTATTTATATTATCATTAACAGAAAAGCTCAGCACTACCTGTTTAGGATTCCAGTAATGTAAATGAATATTGTTTTGCTATCATTCCATCAGCTGTGAAACTACAGAATTTTACCATCCTAAAGGGGCTTATCTCAATAGAGATTTAAGGAATTTTTTTTTTGTCATTTGTACATCCTATTATCATTTAATCAAAATTTGACACTAGAATAATGTTTTATTTTTATTCATTTGTTTTGAAAGAAATAGGAAGTTTAGAACAGATTTTCTAGTAAAATGATGATTTGCACTTTCTTTTCGGGGAGGGTAGTCTACATTTTACCTGCTGCTCAGGGTTAGTTTAAGTAGCTAGTTACCAGTATAAAATGCTACGTGATAAAAATATTTCACTCAATAAGTATAGATGTCCTTTCTGTGGGGAGATATATATATATATATATATATATATATATATATATATGCATATGCATATATGTATAGTATAATACATATACATATAGTATATGTATATACTTATATAATAAGTGTAGATGTCCTTTTTGTGGGGATATATATACATATATATATACATATATATGTATATATATAGAGAGAGAGAGAGAGAGAAAAAAAATTGCTCAAACAACTAGAAGTCCAGAGACAGCAGTTTTCAAGGTTGATGAAATTCAGAAGTTCTAGCTCCACATTTCTATGATTCCCTTATCTCTGCTCTCATCTGGGTAGTAATGGCTACATTCTCAGATTAATATTGAAATGGATACAGCAGTTCTTGGTTTTATATCCAGTTAAGATAATGTTCAGAAAGAGAGGTGCCTGGGTGGCTCAGTGGGTTAAAGCCTCTGCCTTCGGCTTGGGTTGTGGTCTCAGGGTCCTGGGATTGAGCCCTGAATCAGGCTTTCTGATCAGCAGGGAGCCTGCTTCTCCATCTCTCTCTGCCTGCCTCTCTGTCTACTTGTGATATCTCACTCTGTCAAATAAATAAATAAAATCTCTTTAAAAAAAAAAAAAGATAATGTTAAGAAAGAAAACAACCATACTTCTTGGGTTGTTTTATTTTTCTGTTTGTTTTTAAGGTGATCCAAGGTAACAAAGACATCTCATGACCTCAATCAAAGGTAGCAAGCAGATGTTGGTAAATGAAATCTTTTATAAAAAGATAACTTTGCCATCTATTATTGCTTTCACATAGAGGAAACCTATGATCCACTTTTATATACTGCTTAATATATTTTAAGGCAAAGGATTTCTTCTTTATATCTAAACAATATTTAGACGTCTTTTAAGACTACATTTTCCTGGGGGGAGACAAATTGGCGGGGAAGTAGGAGGAGGCGCCCTTTCAACCTATACCCTAAAGTGAGCTGATTACCTTCCAAAGAACTCCAATCACCCACAAAATCAGCCTGATATCAGAATTATACACGTCTGGATCTCTACCATAGCAGAAGACACCACTGGGCAGGTAAAGCGGAGTGGGAAAGTCGGAATGATATCGGAAGATAAACCAAAGGGGGAGGGAGCCACCAGAGGCAACCCGTTGGAAAGTAATATCACAATATGAGAGCGCCCTGCATCTGGGGACCAGCATTAACTTGGAGACTGGTTGAAGGCACTCTAAAAGAGCAAAGGATAGCGGGGTAGGGGGCGGAATTGTGGGAATCGGGGCGGCTAGGGACAGGGGCTAGAGACCCAGGACAGCCACCCCTGGCGCAGAGCCAGAGAGAGTGTGGCAGAGAAACCAGGCCTTGGTCCCTAAACCACCAGCGTGCCTGACAGTGCATGGCGCCTGGCTCCCATGAGTGGCTGGGAGCCTCACCAGCCAACAAAAGCACAGCCTTTTTGCAGTCCCCATGTGAGTGCCCTGCCATGCCATCAGAGTCCGAGTCGGTCCCCGCACCTTACCCTGAGAGAGGTGCACACAGGCGCCAGCCCGGTGCTCTCGGACTGGAAAGACCAGGCATTCCTAGCCCGGGCCAGCAGGAAAATCTCAGTGTGTGACCACTGCTTGGAACTTCTCTGGCAGTCTGGAGCTGCCCAGACAGCCACCGCTGCCGTGGTTTTGGGTACAAGCATAAAATCCTGAGTCCCCACAGGGTCCGCGATTGGGAACCTGCTCTGCCAGCGGCCAAGGGGTGATTTATTTGGGCTTTGCAGCCAGACTGAGGCTTCTCTCTGAGAGGGAGGTCAGGGTGCAGTTTGCTTTCCTTTAAACCTACAAAAACCATCAAAAGCAGCCAAAGCGAGAGAGAAAACCAAAAGTGAACAAATATAAAAACCTCCAGAGAACAAAAGCCTGAAAAAAACCAGTTTCCTCACAGCCCACCCCCTTGAGGTGGGCAGGAGGACTTAACTCAGAGAACATCATTGACTGAAAACCCACGTGGCAGGCCCCTCCCCCAGAAAACCAACCAGGAAAGGAAAAAAAAAAAAAAGATGACAAGAAAACAACCACCACTACTTCATAGGACAATTTTTATTATTAATTTGTTCCCACATTTCTGGCTCATTTTTTTATATAGATAATTTTTTATTATTATATAGATAATTTTTTCACCTATTTACCGTCACAGTGAGATGTCCAGTACATTAAATTCCATAATAACCTTCTAACCTCAAATTTTTTTTTTAAAGATTTAAGTATTTATTTGACAGAGAGAGAACACAAGTAGGCAGAGAGGCAGGCAGAGAAAGAGAGAGAGAGGAGGAAGCAGGCTCCCTGCTCAGCAGGGAGCCCGATGCAGGACTTGATCCCAGGACCCTGGGATCATGACCCGAGCCGAAGGCAGCAGTTTAAACCACTGAGCCACCCAGGCGCCCCTAACCAGAACTTTTTGATACATACACCTATGTTTTCCTTTTGCATTTCTATTCTTTAAATTTCTTTTTTTTTAATTTTAGTTTAGTTTACTCTAGTTTATTCCTTTTTTTTATTTAATTTTTTATTTTTTATAAACATATATTTTTATCCCCAGGGGTACAGGTCTGTAAATCGCCAGGTTTACACACTTCACAGCACTCACCAAATCACATACCCTCCCCAATGTCCATAACCCCACCCCCCATCTCCCAACCCCCCTCCCCCCAGCAACCCTCAGTTTGTTTTGTGAGATTAAGAGTCACTTATGGTTTGTCTCCCTCCCAGTCCCATCTTGTTTCATTGATTCTTCTCCTACCCACTTAAGCCCCCATGTTGCATCACCACTTCCTCATATCAGGGAGATCATATGATAGTGGTCATTCTCTGCTTGACGTATTTCGCTAAGCATGATACACTCTAGTTCCATCCATGTTGTCGCAAATGGCAAGGTTTCATTTCTTTTGATGGCTGCATAGTATTCCATTGTGTATATATACCACCTATTCTTGATCTATTCATCTGTTGATGGACATCTAGGTTCTTTCCATAGTTTGGGTATTGTGGACATTGCTGCTATAAACATTCGGGTGCACGTGCCCCTTTGGATCACTACGTTTGTATCTTTAGAGTAAATACAAGTAGTGCAAATGCTGGGTCATAGGGCAGTTCTATTTTCAACATTTTGAGGAACCTCCATGCTGTTTTCCAGAGTGGTTGCACCAGCTTGCATTCCCACCAACAGTGTAGGAGGGTTCCCCTTTCTCCACATCCTCGCCAGCATCTGTCATTTTCTGACTTGCTGATTTTAGCCATTCTGACTGGTGTGAGGTGATATCTCATTGTGGTTTTGATTTGTATTTCCTGATGCGGAGTGATATGGAGCACTTTTTCATATGTCTGTTGGCCATCTGGATGTCTTCTTTGCAGAAATGTCTGTTCATGTCCTCTGCCCGTTTCTTGATTGGATTATTTGTTCTTTGGGTGTTGAGTTTGCTAAGTACTTTATAGATTTTGAACACTAGTCCTTTATCTGATATGTCATTTGCAAATATCTTCTCCCATTCTGTCAGTTGTATTTTGATTTTGTTCACTGTTTCCTTTGCTGTGCAAAAGCTTTTGATCTTGATGAAATCCCAATAGTTCATTTTTGCCCTTGCTTCCCTTGCCTTTGGCAATGTTCCTAAGAAGATGTTGCTGCGGCTGAGGTCGAAGAGGTTGCTGCCTTTGTTCTCCTCAAGGATTTTGATGGATTCCTTTCTCAGATTGAGGTCCTTCATCCATTTTGAGTCTATTTTCATGTGTGGCATAAGGAAATGGTCCAATTTCATTTTTCTGCATGTGGCTGTCCAATTTTCCCAACACCATTTATTGAAGAGGCTGTCATTTTTCCACTGGACATTCTTTCCTGCTTTGTCGAAGATTAGTTGACCATAGAGTTGAGGGGCTATTTCTGGGCTCTCTATTCTGTTCCATTGATCTATGTGTCTGTTTTTGTGCCAGTACCATGCTGTCTTGATGATGACAGCTTTGTAATAGAGCTTGAAGTCCGGAATTGTGATGCCACCAACGTTGGCTTTCTTTTTCAATATCCCTTTGGCTATTCGAGTTCTTTTCTGGTTCCATATAAATTTTAGAATTATTTGTTCCATTTCTTTGAAAAAGATGGATGGCACTTTGATAGGAATTGCATTAAATGTGTAGATTGCTTAGGTAGCATAGACATTTTCACAATATTTATTCTTCCAATCCAGGAGCATGGAACATTTTTCCATTTCTTTGTGTCTTCCTCAATTTCTTTCATGAGTACTTTATAGTTTTCTGAGTATAGATTCTGTGCCTCTTTGGTTAGGTTTATTCCTAGGTATCTTATAGTTTTGGGTGCAATTGTAAATGGGATTGACTCCTTAATTTCTCTTTCTTCTGTCTTGTTGTTGGTGTAGAGAAATGCAACTGATTTCTGTGCATTGATTTTATATCCTGACACTGTACTGAATTCCTGTACAAGTTCTAGCAGTTTTGGAGTGGAGTCTTTTGGGTTTTCCACATATAGTATCATATCATCCGCGAAGAGTGATAATTTGACTTCTTCTTTGCCGATTTGGATGCCTTTAATTTCCTTTTGTTGTCTGATTGCTGAAGCTAGGACCTCTAGTACTATGTTGAATAGCAGTGGTGATAATGGACATCCCTGCCGTGTTCCTGACCTTAGCGGAAAAGCTTTCAGTTTTTCTCCATTGAGAATGATATTTGCGATGGGTTTTTCATAGATGGCTTTGATGATATTGAGGTATGTGCCCTCTATCCCTACACTTTGAAGAGTTTTGATCAGGAAGGGATGCTGTACTTTGTCAAATGCTTTTTCAGCATCTACTGAGAGTATCCTATGGTTCTTGTTCTTTCTTTTAATGATGTGTTGTATCACATTGACTGATTTGCGGATGTTGAACCAACCTTGCAGCCCTGGAATAAATCCCACTTGGTCGTGGTGAATAATCCTTTTAATGTACAGTTGAATCCTATTGGCTGGTATTTTGGTGAGAATTTTCGCATCTGTGTTCATCAAGGATATTGGTCTATAGCTCTCTTTTTTGATGGGATGCTTGTCTGGTTTTGGGATCAAGGTGATGTTGGCCTCATAAAACAAGTTTGGAAGTTTTCCTTCCATTTCTATTTTTTGGAACAGTTTCAGGAGAATAGGAATTAGTTCTTCTTTAAATGTTTGGTAGAATTCCCCCGGGAAGCCATCTGGCCCTGGGCTTTTGTTTGTTTGGAGATTTTTAATGACTGTTTCAATCTCCTTACTGATTATGGGTCTGTTCAGGCTTTCTATTTCTTCCTGGTTCCGTTGTGGTAGTTTATATGTTTCTAGGAATGCATCCATTTCTTCCAGATTGTCAAATTTGTTGGCGTAGAGTTGCTCATAGTATGTTCTCATAATAGTTTGTATTTCTTTGGTCTTAGTTGTGATCTCTCCTCTTTCATTCATGATTTTATTTATTTGGGTCCTTTCTCTTTTCTTTTTGATAAGTCGGGCCAGGGGTTTATCAATTTTATTAATTCTTTCAAAGAACCAGCTCCTAGTTTCGTTGATTTGCTCTATTTTTTTTTTTTTCTATTTCATTGATTTCTGCTCTGATCTTTATGATTTCTCTTCTCCTGCTGAGCTTTGGGTTTCTTTCTTGTTCTTTCTCCAGCTCCTTTAGGTGTAGGGTTAGGTTGTGTACCTGAGACCTTTCTTGTTTCTTGAGAAAGGCTTGTACCGCTATATATTTTCCTCTCAGGACTGCCTTTGTTGTGTCCCACAGTTTTTGAACCGTTGTATTTTCATTATCATTTGTTTCCATGATTTGTTCAATTCTTCTTTAATTTCCTGGTTGACCCATTCATTCTTTAGAAGGATGCTGTTTAGTCTCCATGTATTTGGGTTCTTTCCAAACTTCCTCTTGTGGTTGAGTTCTAGCTTTAGAGCATTGTGGTTTGAAAATATGCAGGGAATGATCCCAATCTTTTGATAACAGGTGAGTCCTGATTTAGGACCGAGGATGTGATCTATTCTGGAGAGTGTTCCATGTGCACTAGAGAAGAATGTGTATTCTGTTGCTTTGAGATGAAATGTTCTGAATATATCTGTGATGTCCATCTGGTCCAGTGTGTCGTTTAAGGACTTTATTTCCTTGTTGATCTTTTGCTTGGATGATCTGTCCATTTCAGTGAGGGGAGTGTTGAAGTCCCTTACTATTATTGTATTATTGTTGATGTGTTACTTTGATTTTGTTATTAATTGGTTTATATAATTGGCTGCTCCCACATTGGGGCATAGATATTTAAAACTGTTAGATCTTCTTGTTTGACAGACACTTTGAGTATGATATAGTGTCCTTCTTCATCTCTTATTATAGTCTTTGGCCTAAAATCTAATTGATCTGATATAAGGATTGCCACTCCTGCTTTCTTCTGATGTCCATTAGCATGGTAAATTCTTTTCCACCCCTCACTTTAAATCTGGAGGTATCTTCGGGCTTAAAATGAATTTCTTGGAGGCAACATATAGATGGGTTTTGTTTTTTTATCCATTCTGATACCCTGTGTCTTTTGACTGGGGCATTTAGCCTATTAACATTCAGGGTAACTATTGAGAGATATGAATTTAGTGCCATTGTATTGCCTATAAGGTGACTGTTACTGTATATTGTCTCTGTTCCTTACTGATCTACCACTTGTAGGCTCTCTCTTTGCTTAGAGGACCCCTTTCAATATTTCCTGTAGAGCTGGTTTGGTGTTTGCAAATTCTTTCAGTTTTGTTTGTCCTGGAAGCTTTTAAATCTCCTTTTATTTTCAATGATAGCCTAGCTGGATATAGTATTCTTGGCTGCATGTTTTTCTCGTTTAGTGCTCTGAAAATATCATGCCAGCTCTTTCTGGCCTGCCAGGTCTCTGTGGATAAGTCAGCTGCCAATCTAATATTTTTACCATTGTATATTACAGACTTCTTTCCCCGGGCTGCTTTCAGGATTTTCTCTTTGTCACTGAGACTTGTAAATTTTACTATTAGGTGATGGGGTGTGGGCCTATTCTTATTGATTTTGAGGGGCGTTCTCTGAACCTCCTGAATTTTGATGCTCATTCCCTTTGCCATATTGGGGAAATTCTCCCCAGTAATTCTCTCCAGTATACCTTCTGCTCCCCTCTCTCTTTCTTCTTCTTCTGGAATCCCAATTATTCTAATGTTGTTTCATCTTATGGTGTCACTTATCTCTCGAATTCTCCCCTCATGGTCCAGTAGCTGTTTGTCCCTCTTTTGCTCAGCTTCTTTATTCTCTGTCATTTGGGCTTCTATATCACTAATTCTTTCTTCTGCCTCATTTATCCTAGAAGTGAAAGCCTCCATTTTTGATTGTACCTCATTAAGAGCTTTTTTGATATCAACTTGGTTAGATTTTAGTTCTTTTATTTCTCCAGAAAGGGCTTTTATATCTCCCGAGAGGGTTTCTCTAATATCTTCCATGCCTTTTTCGAGCCCGGCTAGAACCTTGAGAATTGTCATTCTGAACTCTAGACCTGACATATTACCAATGCTGTATTGATTAGGTCCCTCGCCTTCATACTGCCTCTTGTTCTTTTTTTGTGGTGAATTTTTCCGCCTTGTCATTTTGTCCAGATAAGAGTATATGAAGGAGCAAGTAAAATACTAAAAGGGTGGCAACAACCCCAGGAAAATATGCTTTAACCAAATCAGAAGAGATCCCAAATCATGAGGGTGGAGAAAGGGGATAAAAAGAGGTTCAAAAAGAAAGAAAGAAAAAGAAAGAAAAAAAAAGAATTATGAAAACGAATAAAGAACAATATAAAAAAAGAAAAAATATATATATTAGATAAAGTAGTTAAAAAACATTAAAAAAGAAAAGGGCAAAAGTTAAAAAAAAAATTAGCAGAAGAAGAGAAAAAAAATGAAAAAGAAAAAAATTAAATTAACTTCAAGACTAAAAAAAATCACAGGGAGAAAGCCATGAGTTCCGTGCTTTGCTTTCTCCTCCTCTGGAATTCTGCTGCTCTCCTTGGTATTGAAACCGCACTCCTTGGTAGGTGAACTTGGTCTTGGCTGTGTTTCTTGTTGATCTTCTGGGGGAGGGGCCTGGTGTAGTGATTCTGAAATGTCTTTGCCCCAGGAGGAAATGCAATGCCCTTACCAGGGGCCGGGCTGAGTAGTCCGCTCAGGTTTGCTTTCAGGAGCTTTTATTCCCTGAGCGCTTTCCGTGTAGTTATGGAGGACAGGAATACAAATTGTGGCCTCCTGGTCTCCGGCCCGGACGAGCCGAGAGCCCGGGGCCCCACTCCTCTGTGTGCCCTCAGAGAACAGCGCCCAGTTACTCCCGTCTGCCTGACCTCCCCCCGCGCTCTGAGTTCATCAAGCCTGCGACCGGTTCAAGGTAACCCCTGACTGGGAGCTTACTGTCGGCTCTCTCTCTGTAGCTGGCTTTCCCGTTCCAATACCCCCAAGCTCTGCGACACTCAGACACCTCTGATCCTTCTGTGACCCTGCAGGACCTGAGGCCACGCTGACCCTGCTTGGGCTTTGCCCCCGTTTAGCCTCTGGAGCAATGTCCCTCAGCAGAACAGACGTTTAAAAGTCCCAATTTTGTGCTCTGTTGCTCCGCCGCTTGCTGGGAGCCGGCCCCTCCCCTGGGGTCTATCTTCCCGTCACTTTGGATTCACTTCTCCGCCAGTCCTACCTTTCAGAAAGTGTTTGTTTTTCTGTTTCCAGAATTGCTATTCTTCTTCTCTTCGATCTGCCGATGGATTTTCAGGTGTTTGCAATCTTTAGATAAGCTATCTAGCTGATCTCCTGCTAGCTGAAGTAGTCTTAGCCTGCTACTTCTCCGCCATCTTGACTCCTCCTAGTTTATTCCCTTTTTTAATTTTTATTTTCTAATATTCATATAGAGTTAAACTTCAAGGTAATCCCCTTTCCCCAATCAATGCCACCCCTATAGGTAAACCAATTCCTAATCCCCCTTTATCTTAGGAAAGTTGAATCCTTTAACAAAGATATCAAGATAAATTCAGGAAGAATCAAAACAAATTTCCTCACCCACACTGAGATTTACAACCACTCTCCCATCTTATTCTTCCACCAGTATTTCTATGTTTTTTTGTTTGTCCTAATAGTATATAAATCTTACACTTGGGGTTCTTTTTGACGTAGTTCTTCCTTTATTTGCATATATATATATGAAAATATATATGTATACATTATTTTTTTTCTCTTGTCATATACTTTTATCAGTCTTTTTGTTTGTCTATTTTTGTTTGTATACTTCATAAATCTTACCTGGGGCCCATTTGGGCTGAACCTTCTCTTTTATCTCACCTTTCATTCCTGTCTCTCTCCCTCTCTCTTTTTTTCTTTTCCTTTTCTTTTTCCTCTCATTTGGGTGGGGAATCCTGATTGCTCAGAAGCATTCCAGGGTGCACATTGACTGCACCACAGTCGATACATCCAGCTACATCCGTTCAGCCATCTCTCACCAAAATGACTAGGAGGAGGAATGCCCAACAGAAGAAAAATACAGAGGATGGACCTTCTTCAACAGAGCTAACTGCTGTCAACATAGACAATATGTCGGAAAGAGAATTCAGGCTTACAATTATCCAGGCAATAGCTAGGTTGGAGAAAGCCGTGGATGACCAAATGGAATTGATTACGTCTGAGCTGAAAGCGAACAGAGATGATGTTCACAATGTTAGGGTGGAGCTAAAAGCTACCAGGGATGAGGTTCACAATGCTCTCAATGAGTTCCAATCTAATCTAAATTCTCTCAAAGCTAGGGTAACTGAGACAGAAGATAGAATTAGTGATCTGGAGGACAAACAGATAGAGAGAAAGGATCAGGAGGAAGCCTGGAACAAACAGCTTAGAAGCCACGAAAACAGACTCAGGGAAATAAATGATGCCATGAAATGTTCCAACATCAGAATTATTGGAATCCCCAAAGGGGAGGAGAAAGAAAGAATTCTAGAAGATATAGTGGAACAAGTTCTTCTTGAAAATTTTCTGAATCTCGTGAATGGAACCAGCGTTCATGTACTAGAGGCCGGATGGTTTCCCCCCAAGATTACAGATTCTTGAAAGTCCTCGAGATACCTAATAGTAAGAATGAAGAATTATAATTGTAGGCAGAACCTCTTGAAAGCAGCTAGGACAAAGAAGATCCTTACGTACAGAGGAAAGCCCAGCAGAATAAGGTCAGACCTGTCCACAGAGACCTGGCAAGCCAGAAAGGGCTGGCAAGATATATCCAGGGCATTGAATGAGAAGAACATACAGCCAAGAATACTTTATCAGCAAGACTGACATTCAGAATGGATGGAGAGATAAAGAGTTTCCAAGACCGGCAAAGCTTAAAAGACTATGCAACCACCAAGCCAATACTGCAAGAAATATTAAGGGGGCTTCTTTAAAGGAGGAAAAAGCCTAAGAATAGCATTGGACAGAAATATAGAGACAATCTACAGAATGAAAGACTTCAAAGTTACCACAATGTCAATAAAAACGTATCTATCAATAATCACCCTCAATGTGAATGGCCTAAATGCACCCATAAAATGACACAGGGTTGCAGACTGGATAAAACAATAGGACCCATTTATATGTTGTCTACAAGAGACCCATTTTGAACCTAAAGATACACCCAGACTGAAAGGGAAGGGATGGAGATACATCTTTCATGACGATGGGCCTCAAAAGAAGGCTGGGGTAGCGATTCTTATATCAGGCAAATTAGATTTTAAACTAAAGACTGTAGTCAAAGATACAGAAGGACACTACATCATTCTTTTTTTTTAATATTTTATGTATTTGACAGAAAGAGAAAGATCACAAGTAGGCAGAGAGGCAGGCAGAGAGAGAGAGGGAAGGAAGCAGGCTCCCTGCAGAGCAGAAAGCCCAATGCGGGGCTCGATCCCAGGACCCTGGGATCATGACGTGAGCCTAAAGCAGAGGATTTAACACACTGAGCCACCCGTGGGCCCCAACACTACATCATTCTTAAAGGGGCTATCAACCAAGATGATCTAACAATTGTAAATATCTATGCCCCCAATATGGGTGCAGCCAATTACATATGAAAACTGTTAATCAAGATAAAGAGTCATATTGATATGAATACATTAATAGTAGGAGATCTTAACACGCCTTTCTCAGAAATAGACAGATCATCTAAGCAGAAAATCAATAAAGAAACAAGAGCATTGAATGACATATTGGACCAGATGGACCTCATAGATATATTCAGAGCATTCCACCCTAAAACAACAGAACACTCATTCTTCTCAAGTGCACATGGAACCTTCTCCAGAATAGACCACATACTGGGTCACAAATCAGGACTCAACTGATACCAAAAGACTGAGATTATTCCCTGCACATTCTCAGATCACAATGCTTTGAAACTGGAGCTCAATCACAAGGAAAAGTTCAGAAGAACTCAAACACCTGGAAGCTCAAGACCACCTTGCTTAAGAATGCTTGGATCAACCAGGAGATCAAAGAAGAACTTAAACAATTCATGGAAACCAATGAGAATGAAGGCACTTTGGCCCAAAACCTATGGGATAGAGCAAAGGCGGTCCTAAGGGGGAAATACATAGCCATCCAAGTCTCCCACAAAAAAACTGAAAAATACAGAATACACCAGCTGTCTCTACACCTTAAAGAACTGGAGAATCAACAACAATACAAACCAACTCCACACATAAGAAGGGAAATAATGAAGATTAGAGCTGAGATCGATGAGGTAGAAACCAGAGACACAGTAGAACGTATCAATGAAACTAGAAGCTGTTTTTTTGAAAGAATCAATAAGATCGATAAACCATTGGCCACACTAATCCAAAAGAAAAGAGAGAAAGCTCAAATTCATAAAATTATGAATGAAAAGGGAGATATCACAACTAACACCAAGGAAGAAGAAACAATCATCAGAAGTTATCATCAACAGTTATATGTCAATAAGCTAAGCAGCCTAGATGAAATGGATGCATTCCTGGAAAACTATAAACTCTCAAAATTGAACCAGGAAGAAATTGAAAGGTTAATAGACCAATATCTAGTAACGAGATTGAAGCAGTGATCAGAAACAAGAGCCCAGGACATGACAGATTCCCTGGGGAATTCTACCAAACTTTAAAGAAGAAATAACACCTATTCTCCTGAAGCTTTTTCAAAATATTGAAGCAGAAGGAAAACTTCCAGACTCTTTCTATAAAGCTAGCATTACCCTGATCCCCAAACTTGGCAAAGACCTTACCAAAAAGGAGAATTTCAGACCAGTATCACTGAGGAATATGGATGCTAAGATTCTCAACAAGATCCTAGCAAACAGGATCCAACAGCACATTAAAAAGATTATCCACCATGACCAGGTGGGATTCATGCCTGGGCTACAAGGATGGTTCAACATTTGCAAATCAATCAATGTGATAGAACAAATTAATATGAGAAGAGAGAAGAACCACATGGTCCTCTCAATCGATGCAGAAAAAACATTTGACAAAATCCAGCATCCATTCTTGATTAAAACGCTTCAAAGTACAGGGATAGAGGGAACATTCCTGAACTTCATAAAATCTATGAAAGACCCACAGCAAATAGCATCCTCAATGGGAAAAAGCTTCCATCCTTCCCTTTGAGATCAGGAACACGACAAGGATGCCCACTCTCACCACTCTTGTTCAACATAGTATTAGAAGTCCTAGCAACAGCAATCAGACAACAAAGAGAAATAAAAGGTATCCAAATTGGTGATGAAGTAGTCAAACTCTCTCTCTTCACAGATGACATGATTGTTTATATGGAAAACCCAAAAGACTCCACCCCCAAACTACTAGAACTCATGCAGCAATTCAGCATCGTGGCAGGATACAAAGTCAATGTACAGAAATCAGTGGCTTTCTTATACACTAACAATGAAAATATAGAAAGGGAAATTAGAGAATTGATTCCATTTACTATAGCACCAACAACCATAAGATACCTGGGAATAAACCTAACCAAAGAGGTAAAGGATCTGTACTCGAGGAACTACAGAACACTCATGAAAGAAATTGAAGAAGACATAAAAAGTTGAAAGACCATTCCATGCTCTTGGATGGGAAGAATAAACATTGTTAAAATGTCTTTACTGCCTAGAGCAGTCTATACTTTTAATGCTATTCTGATCGAAATTCCACTGGTATTCTTCAAAGAGCTGGAGCAAATAATCCAAAAATTTGTATGGAATCAGAAGAGACCCCGAATTGCTAAGGAAATGTTGAAAAACAAAAATAAAATGACATCACATTACCTGATTTCAAGCTTTATTACAGAGGTGTGATCACCAAGACAGCATGGTACTGGCATAAAAACAGACACATAGACCAGTGGAACAGAGTAGAAAGCCCAGATATGGACCCTCAACTCTATGGTTAAATAATTTTCGACAAAACGGGAAAATATACAGTGGAAAAAAGACAGTCTCTTCAATAAATGGTGCTGGGAAAACTGGACAGCTATAATGTAGAAGAATGAAACTCGACCATTCTCTTACACCGTACACAAAGATAAACTCAAAATGGATAAAAAACCTCAACGTGAGACAGGAATCCATCAGAATCCTAGAGGATAACCTAGGCAGCAATCTCTTCGATATCAGACACAGCATCTTTTTTCAAGATATGTCTCCAAAGGCAAAGGAAACAAAAGAGAAGATGAACTTTTGGGACTTCATCAAGATCAGAAGCTTCCGCACAGCAAAGGAAACATTCATGAAAACAAAGAGGCAACCCACAGAATGGGAGAAGATATTTGCAAATGACAGTACAGACAAAAGATTGATATCCAGGTTCTATAATGAACTCCTCAAACTCAACACACACAAAACAGACAATCATATCAAAAAATGGGCAGAAGATATGGACAAACACTTCTCCAATGAAGACATACAAATGGCTATCAGACACATGAAAAAATGTTCATCATCACTAGCCCTCAGGGAGATTCAAATTAAAACTACATTGAGATATCACCTTACACCAGTTAGAATGGCCAAAATTAGCAAGACAGGAAACAACATGTGTTGGAGCAGATGTGAAGAAAGGGGAACCCTCTTACACTGTTGGTGGGAGTGCAAGTTGGTGCAGCTTCTTTGGAGAACAGTGTGGAGATTCCTCAGGAAATTTAAAATAGAACTTCTCTATGACCCTGCAATTGCACTCCTGGGTATTTACCCCAAAGATACAGATGTCGTGAAAAGAAGGGCCATCTGTACCTCAATGTTTATAGCAGCAATGGCCATGGTCACCAAACTGTGGAAAGAACCTAGATGCCCTTTAACGGACAAATGGATAAGGAAGGTGTGGTCCTTATACCCTATGGAGTATTATGCCTCCATCAGAAAGGACAAATACCCAACTTTTGTCGCAACATGTACGGGACTGGAAGAGATTATGCTGAGTGAAATAATTCAAGCAGAGAGAGTCAATTATCATATGGTTTCACTTATTTGTGGAGCATAACAAATAGCGTGGAGGACATGGGGAGTTAGGAGAAGGGAGTTGGGGGAAATTGGAAGGGAAGGTAAATCATGAGAGACTATGGACTCTGAAAAACAATCTGAGCGGTTTGACGTGGTGGGGGTGTGGGAGGTTGGGGTACCAGGTGGTGGGTATTATAGAGGGCACAGATTGCATAGAGCACTGGGCGTGGTGCAAAAATAATGAATACTGTTATGCTTAAAATAAATAAAATTAAATTTAAAAAAAGATACCTCTAAAGGTGGCAAATATTAATTGGCTATGTTTAAAAAAAAATCAAGATTTAGACAAAGAATACTTCAGTTTCTAGAGTTTATATTATTTTAGTTGGAAAAGTTCTTTATGAGACATTGTTTCAAATATAAATTGGATATCAAAACTAGCTGCTTTGGCATTGTAAAGATCTTTGGCACCATCTAGCAAAGTTTCATCTTTGGAATTACAGAACCAATCTAATTGTGTCCATTTGTAGTTGGCAATTCAACTCAATGATTTCATTTCTCACTTGAAATCTGTGAGATTCACAAAAGCATAACATTAAACACCCAAAACGGAGTTCACTAAGTTGTGCACATGGAAACTCATACAACTTTAACAGAAAATGCAGCAGTGTCAAAAAGAGATTATGCATTTCTTCTGGGATTAAAAATATGATTGTAAATTGAGAAAACATAGTTATCAATCAAGACTCTAAAAGTTAGTTGCTTAGGGACATATTTCTTTTTTCTCAGTTTCCTAACTTTACTTTTCATATTTTTGTTCTTATGTGATTCTTCCATATTTATCAATGATTCTGTAGTAATGGCTCTCAAAAATGCTTTATTTTCTATTATTTTCAGACACCAAAGTGGTGTACACAAATTTATCAGCATAAAAGTAATTACTAGTAATTACTAGTAATTCAGTAATTACTAGTTGTTGCATTGACCAGTTTTTTAGTGTGGTCAGTAATTCTTCTAAAATCCAGTCTCTCTCATTAGCTTGAAACTATTACATGCATCAGTGTTTTTCTTTAATAAAAATGATATTTATCACAACCCTACAAATAAAATAGAAAATTCTTAATTTTATGTAAATATAGCTTATCCATACAGAAATTACCTTTTATAAGTGTTATTCAATTTCAACTACCATTGTTTATTCAAATAAACCTGGTTTATGGATCCATTTCAGACATGAATGAGAAGTTCAAAAAACTACATCTTAAAAATAATACTCTATTGAATGTTTTTCAATACCAACTTAGGATCATATATAACAACTTTAATGGGTGATGAAGGAGAAATGTAGTTTTCAAATTAACATTCTTAGTGGTAATATCCTCAATTATTCATACTATCTTTTCAAATTACTGTGTTCCAAACCTTCCTAGAATTTGCTCTCCAGTGCCAAATGATTTGTTGACTCATTGCTTGTTCAGGCAACATATGATAAAAATGTCTATGTAATAAAAGTATATTCATTTTTTTTAGATTTTTAAAATTATTATTATTTGACAGAGAGGGAGAGAGAGAGAGAGAGAGAGAGAGAGAGAGATGTCCGGGGGAGGAGACAAGCAGGGGGAGTGGGAGGTGGTGAATCAGACTTCTGGCTGTGGAAGGAGCCTTATGTGGGGCTGGAACTCAGGACCCTGAGATCATGACCTGAGCTGAAGGTAGTGGCTTAAAGACTGAGCAACCTAGGTGCCCCATGAAAGTGTATTCATTTTGTTTTTCCAGCCCGAGTTTTTTTGTTCTTGCTTTTTTGTCTCACAGAGATTTATCAATATTGGTATTGAATAAACTGACATCAGCACCATCTAAGAATATTGAGTGGGCACAACTCCACACCCACCTGGAAGTCAGTAGCCATGATCATAATCCCTAGTATACAATGTGAACCACATTGAATTTCTATTAAAAAAATACTTTCTGTGCTATGAATCTTTACCAAAATACTTATGACTACTAAATCCCTAATCGTTTTTGGTTACTAATCATTCTACTTTAAGGAAGACAAAGGATAAAGAATATTCAGTGCTTCTTAAAGCTTTAAAAAAAAATCTTGTGTTAATGTGTACTGGATTACTGGCAACTAGAAACCTAAAATGAGGCTCTACATCAAATATTACTAGGAACGTTCGACTTTCAGTCAGCAACTGGTTAAATGTAAGCAAGGTGAAATGATACCTTGGCACACATTTTAGTATTTAACATTACCTGACTAAGACAGTCAAATTTTAATTATCTAAATGGAATTATTTGAATAAACCAACAGTCAGATGGGAGAAAAAAATAAAAATATTTCATATAAATATTTATGTCTTGCAAAATAATCTATTGAAGTGACAAGTTTGAGATAAGCAAGACTCCAATGAGTGAAGTTCAACTGTAGACTTCAGTTTAAAAGAAAAGAACATAAAAAAAAAAAAAAAAACTACATTTGCATTATGTATTCCAGGCATTTTCTTCTGCAATAAATTGAAGTTGTTATAGTGTTTAGGGAAATGTGGGACCTAATATCTTCTCATCTGCTATTGTACTTTAAGATGAATATAAAAAATGTTACATAGCAATGAAAAGTATTCTTGTGACTACAACATCCAATGTCACTTTAAGATTTGTGGTTCTCTGCACTTTTTATGCAAATAAATTTCAATTTTTCAATGAGTCAACTCCTTAAACTGATGGTGAAACACTTTGATCTACCTAAGTAGGTATAAAAGCTGGTGGCTAAAGTCACTAAGAGTATATGGTTTCATGCTAGAGGTAACACATTCAGGGTTTTTATTATTATTGTACGTTAATTTCCCCAGGTTTTTTTTTTTTTCTATAAGGAACTCTTTCTGGGTTAAGTAATTGGTGGTTTCTCATGCATGTTTTAATAGTCTTTAGAAAAAAAGTTTCTGAACAAATGTCATCTACTATGGAATACTATTGGAACTGCATTTATTTCTACAGGAGATTTCCCTAGTCAGCTAATTAATTACAAGCTATAAAGGTCTTTTTAAAGTCATTTGGGAAAAAAAAAAAAAAAGGACAACAGTTACGGTTCATTGTTCCCATCTCGAACAGATGCTAATGATGCAAGTAGTATACAACATAAATGCATTTTCAGTTGTTAGGAAAAGATAAATATCTATATATTTATCTACATCATTTATATCTATACCTATATAGAGAGAGACTGGACGAAATTGTCATTAAATACATGGTATGGACTTAGACTTTATTCTCATCATGTTTGTATTTGGAGAAGAGAAAAAAAAATCTATATCCATGCTTTTAACCATTGCTTAAGAGGATATTTAAACCTATAGAACATTTTAAACAATTACATCCATCATTACTGAAATATTTAGATTTAGATAATTAAATAAATGGAATCACAATGCAGTAGAGATTGAATTAATTTCCCCTTTTGTATATCTGTTCTTGGAACTAGTTAATCAAATTTTTATAACAATTTTGGGAATGTAAATTTTGCCAGACTAAATATATTTTTAAAGCAAATACTTTAAAAATGACTAAGGAAGAGGGGAAAGATGACAGAGAAGTAGGAGACCCTGTTTCAACCAGTGCCCCAAAGTGAGTTAATTATCTACCAGAACACTCTGAACACCCTTGAAATCAGCCTGAGATGTAGGATTATACACTTCTGGATCCCTACAGGGCAGAAGACACCAGTGGAAAGGTAAAGGTAAAGCAGAATGGGAATGATCAGACTGATATCAGAGGATAAACAGAATGGGGAGGGAGCCACCAGAGTGACCCACTGGAAAGCAATACCCCAATACAAAAGTGCCTTGTGACTGAGGATGAACATTAACTTGGAGTCTGGTTAAAAGCACTCAAAAAGAGCAAAAGATCTTAAGGGGAATCTGGTGGAATCAGGCAGTCTCGGGCACAAGCCTAAGCCCATGGTCCCAGGATGGCCATTGCTGGTGACCACCCATATCAGAGAGCGTGTGGGGAACCCCTGGTGTTGGGCTGCTTGCATCATGGCTCTCCTGGGAACACTCCCGCCCCCACAAGAGGGAGTCTGGTGATGGTGTCAGCCTTTGCTCGCTAGAAATTTTGCACACTGCCTGACTGAGGTCTGAGCCACTCCCCTGTCATGCCTGAGAAAACTCCACGTGGGCACTACCTGGCAGTCTCTAGGACAGGCTGAGGGTCTGGAGTTCCCAACTGGGGCCTAAAGGAACTCAGTGCAATCTCTGGTCCTGGGATGGTAACCTGAGGTCTGGACCCCAGATAGCAGTCCTGGGAAAGGCAAGCATCAGAAGGGGGCTCCCTTGACCAATATCACTCATGTTTTTAGTGGCACAGGGGTGTGGAGACAAGAGGGCACTTCGGGAGACCCCTGAGATGGTGGCGGGGACCGTGCTCTGCCTGTGGGAGGTTGTGTGAGATTATGCTCAGTGAAATAAGTCAAGAACAGAGATACAGTTATCATATGTTTCACTTACTTGTGGAACATAAGGAATAACATGGAGAACATTGGGAGATGGTGAAAAGTCTGTTGGGGGAAAACAGAGGGGGAGAGAAACCATGAGAGACTTTGAACTCTGAGAAACAAACTGAGGGTTTTTTTAGGGGAAGGGATTGGGGGGTGGGTGAGTCTCATGGTTGATATTATTTTGGGCACATACTGCATGGAGCACTGGTTGTGGTGCATAAACAATGAATTTTGGAACACTGAAAAGAAATAAAATAAAATTTTTAAAAATGACTAACATATTTACTAGTCATTTAGCTTCTATTAAATTGATCACAGACGGGCGCCTGGGTGGCTCAGTGGGTTAAGCCGCTGCCTTCGGCTCAGGTCATGATCTCAGGGTCCTGGGATCGAGTCCTGCATCGGGCTCTCTGCTCAGCAGGGAGCCTGCTTCCTCCTCTCTCTCTCTCTGCCTGCTTCTCTGCCTACTTGTGATCTCTGTCTGTCAAATAAATAAATTAATTAAAAAAATTGATCACAGACAAGATGTTGATTTTTTTCTTAACAAATAAATTTATTTCAAGCATTGTACTATGATGGTAAGATCTCTTAAAGATATCCTAGGATAAATATATTCCAAAATACTATTGATTTAGTCATTTGTATCCATAGCTAAGTCAAAATAAGGGCATTAAGAAAATAATAAGGGTATTTTCTGGACTTAATATTATTACACATTCCCAATATAAAATAAAACAACATAGAGGAAAAGGTTTGTAGCAGGCCCTTAAACTTTTCATAAATTAATGAAGTAGAAAACTATACGTAAATTTCAAACACAGTCATATGTTTGGCAAACATAATAAATAATTCACAAAATCATTTTTTAAAGCAGTTTTTTTTTTATGTAGCCATCCAGGTGGATTTACATGTAAATATCTGGTTGTGAGAAATATGACTATATTTTAGGTTGATATTTGCTTTCTAGTTAGTCTTTTCACTTTCAAGAAATATAAGCTGGCAAGTCTACTTATCAGCAAGGCACATTTTGCATTTTAGAAATGACTCTAGCCCCTAAGTACTGTTTGAAATTTAGAAAAATCCTCCCCAGGGCTCCAGAGGATATTTGCCCTGGCCAGGAGGGCTGGATATTTTCCCTTTGGACTCACTGCTGATAATACTGATATGGCTTTCTCATTTTATTAATGTTGATAAAGGCATTGTTTCCCCACTGTCTGTGAGAAACAAGACTACAGAAATTTGTAAGAACAGTAGGAAACTCTGCCCTTAACACACACACACACACACACACACACACACACACACACGTGAATTTCTGTTTTCTCACACTCTTCTCACTTTGGAAAGCATATTAATCATAAATGTACATTGTGAAGAAACCCAGTCTTACATCTTTAAAAATAGTTTAGATTGTTTTTGTGTACTGTTGAAAAAATAGATTTGAAACATTTAAAAAAAAGTACACTACATCAAAAAACTAATGACAAAAATAGATTTGAAACATTTTAAAAAAGTATACTACATCAAAAACTAATGACATACTGTATGATGACTAACATAACACAATTAAAAAGTAATTATAAGAAAACAGAGAGGAAATGCAGAAAATCAGGCTGGAAAACAGTGCCCTTGATATGACAAATAACAAATGTCCCAGAGGCGGTTTACCATAATAACAAAAATACTACTTCTACTACTGCTAGCTAGGTAGCTTTTATATAGAACTTATTATGTACCAGATCATGGCTCTAAGTGCTTTATATTTCTTAACTAACTTTATCTTCAGAGTAATCTATTAAGTTGCTACTATCATTAACCTCAAATTATATAGATAAGGAAACTAAGGCACAGAAAGATTGAATAGTTCAGCCATGGTCAAAAAGCTTGTGGGTAACAGAACACGTATTTGAACTCAGAGCAGAGAGGTTCTAGAATGTTTAAGAGGTTTAAGTCCCACCTTTGTCGTTTAGTATTTTTGTGCCTATAAGCAAGTAATTTAAACTCTCAGGCCCTGAGTTTCCTTTTCAACTAAATGAGATTAGTAATGCCTACCACACCAATATTTATGGTTTAATAGTTGTAAATAATAATGTTGATATTTATTGAGCATGTGGTTCATGATCCTTACTCTTGGAAAAGTGATTAAGAGAACTTTGCAGTCAGACTTCACTACTTACTTATTATGTGATGCTGGGAAAGTATTTTATATCTCTAGACCTTAGTTTCCTTATTTGTAAAATGAGAAACACATTTCCTCATCTTCAAAAGATACTAATAGCTATTTAGTAGGGTTATCAGGAAGATCAAATGAGATGATGCGTAAGTATTTAGCATGATTCCTAGCATAAAATAAGCACTCAGTAAATATTAATAATAACTATAATGATAAATAGAAAGCTTAATGAACACAAACTTCTGAGTACTCTGGCTAAAACAAATGTGAATACAAGCAGTCAATATCAATGTCTCATGTCAGATTCTCACTGACTTGGAATTTGAAAAGAGACTTAATTAAAAACTATAAACTATAAGCTTTGGCATAAGGAAGAGGCTAAAAGAAAGGGACATATTCAATATTTCTGTGGCTTGAAGAGCCCTGCCTAGATATTTAGTAGTTGGGTATCATCACTATTAGAGTCTCTTTTGTCCAAGTTGCTCAGGTTCAATTTATTGGGCATTATAGAGATAAAGGAGGCAAAACAATAGCTGAGGATCAGGCAAGATAATGGTTCTGTGAGGCTTGCTGCAGTTTGGGAAGACATTAGAAATTTGTACCCGAAGTACACAAGTCTTACTCTAAACAATAGCCAATGAAAGAAAGTTTAAGTAGTATAAAGCATATTGGCAGGAAGGATCCTACTGGGCAGGGTGAAAATGTTCTAAAACTAATTTATGGTGTTGATTCTGCCACTTGGTAAAGTTACTAAAAAACATTTAATTATTTACCTGAAGTGGGTGACTTTTATGATATTAAAAAATACCTCAATAAAGTTTTTTTTTTAATATTTAAACTCAGTTTTGGGTATTGACACCTATTAGTTATGTCATGTTTAGAAAAAGGGGAACAGAATACTAAAATTTATTAAAAACCTAAAATGCCACTCACTCTGCTAAGCATTTTAACTTAAGGTATCCCATTTTATACTCACAATATTCTACATAGTAAGCATCCTTCCCCCCATTTTACAAATGAAGAAACTGAAGCATGAAGAGGTTGAGTTACTTACCTAACATCATTTAAGTAAAAAAGGGTGACAAATAATGTCTTTCAAAAACAGTATAATATAGTGAGAACCCAAACACAGAGTAAATGTAAATTTTGTCTAATAAAAAGCTGCCTTTAAAATCCTGCTGAAATTTTATGATAATAATATTTTGATATTAAGCTTCTAAGACCACAAGACATTGAATAAAAATAACTGGCAATATCTGAGAGAACACTAAAATGAGTGCTCTGGTCTGTCATTCCTGAAAACTTTTATACAGAGAAATCAATTTAAGTTACTGTATTGGGGAAAGTTATATGAAGAAGGCAGCAAACACACAAGAAAGATTTCACCGGAAAAACATTATAATGACAATGACCTTGAAATTAAAGTTACGTGATATGGTCTAAATACCAGATCATTAATGTGATTGTATAATGTCTGAAACTGCTACACACACACAAACACACACCCACACACACCAGAAATCAAAGTGGTTTGACTTTCACTTCTATTTGTTTCCACTTACCAGTCTGTATTCATTTAAGCACAGTTGACTCTTTCCCTCTTGGTTCTTTTTTTTTTTTTCCCTTAATCATATGTTTTTTTTTTAAATTTTTAATTTTTTTAAATATCTTTTCAGTGTACCAGAATTCATTGTTTATGAACCCAACCCAGTGCTCCATGCAATACGTGCCCTCCATAATACCTAGCACCATGCTCACACAACCTCCCACCTCCCGCCTCTTCAAAATGCTCAGATTGTTTTCTAGAGTCCATAGTCTCTCATGGTTCATCTCCCCCTCCAATTTCCCCCAACTCCCTTCTCCTCTCCATCTTCCCATTCCTCTCTGTTATTTCTTATGCTCCACAAATAAGTGAAACCATATGATAATTGACTCTCTCTACTTGACATCTTTCACTTAGCATAGTCTCTTCCAGTCCCACCCATGTTGGTAAAAAAGTTGGGTATTCATCATTTTTGAAGGAGGCATAATACTCCAAAGTGTATATGGACCACGTCTTCCTTATCTACTTGTCCATTGAAGAGCATCTTGGTTCTTTCCACAGTTTGGCGACTGTGGCCATTGCTGCTCTGAGCATTGGGTACAAATGGCCCTTCTTTTCACGACATCTGTATCTTTGGGGTAAATACCCAGGAGTGCAATGGCAGGGTCATAGGGAAGCTCTATTTTTAATTTCTTAAGAAATCTCCACACTGTTTTTCAAAGTGGCTGCATTTTCCAACTTGCATTCTCACCAACAGTGTAAGAGGGTTCCTCTTTCTCCACATCCTCTCCAACACATGTTGTTTCCTGTCTTGCTAATTTTGGCCATTCTAACTGGTGTAAGGTGGTATCTCAATGTAGTTTTGATTTGAATCTTCCTGATGGCTAGTGATGATGAACATTTTTTCATGTGGCTGATAGCCATTTGTATTTCTTCATTCAAGAAGTGTCTGTTCAGGTCTTCTGCCCATTTTTTGCAAATATCTTCTCCCCTTCCGTGGGTTGCCTCTTTGTTTTGTTGACTGTTTCCTTTGCTGTGCAGAAGCTTTTGATCTTGATGAAGTCCCAAAAGTTCATTGTCTCTTCCGTTTCCTTTGCCTTTGGAGACATATCTTGAAAGAACATGCCATGGCTGATATTGAAGAGGTTACTGCCTATGTTCTCCTGTAGGATTCTGATGGATTCCTGCCTCATGTTGAGGTCTTTTATCCATTTCGTGTTTATCTTTGTGTACAGTGTAAGAGAATGGTCGAGTTCATTTTCCTATACACAGCTGTCCAATTTTCCCGGCACCATTTATTGAAGAGACTGCCTTTTTTCCACTGTATATTTTTTCCTGCTTTGTCGAAGATTATTTGACCATAGAGTTGAGGGTCCATATCTGAACTCTCTACTCTGTTCCACTGGTCTATGTGTCTGTTTTTATGCCAGTACCATGCTGTCTTGGTGAACACAGCTTTGTAGTAAAGCTTGAAATCAGGCAACGTGATGTCCCACTTTTGTTTTTCTTTTTCAACATTTCCTTAGCAATTCAGGGTCGCTTCTGATTCCATACAAATTTTAGGATTGTTTGCTCCAGCTCTTTGAAAAATGCCAGTGGATTTTTGATCGGAATGGCATTAAAAATATAGATTGCTCTAGGCAGTATGGACATTTTAACAATGTTTATTCTTCCCACCCACAAGCATGGAATGGTCTTCCATCTTTTGTGTCTTCTTTGATTTCTTTCATAAGTGTTCTGTAGTTCCTCGAGTACAGATCCTTTAACTCTTTGGTTAGGTTTGTTTTCCCAGGTATCTCATCGTTCTTGGTAATATAGTAAATGGAATCAATTATCTAATTTCCTTTTCTGTATTTTCACTGTTAGTGTTATAAGAACACAACTGAGTTCTGTATATTGACTTTGTATCCTGCCACATTACTGAATTGCTGCATGAGTTCTAGTAGTTTTGGGGTGCAGTCTTTTGGGTTTTTCATATAAAGTATCATGTCATTTGCGAAGAGAGAGAGTTTGACTTCTTCATTGCCAATTTAGATACATTTTATTTCTCTTTGTTGTCTGATTGCTGTTGCTAGGACTTCTAATACTATGTTGAACAAGAGTGGTGAGAGTGGGCATGCTTGTCATGATCAGGAACATGTGAGCTTTTCCCATTGAGGATGATATGTGCTGTGGGATTTTCATAGATAGACTTTATGAAGTTGAGGAATATTCCCTCTGCCCTTATACTTTGAAGCATTTTAATCAGGAACGGATGCTGGATTTTGTGAAATGTTTTTTTCTGCATCAAATGAGAGGACCATGTGGTTCTTCTCTCTTCTCTTATTGATCTGTTCTGTCCCAATGATTTGGGAATGTTGAACCATCCTTGAAACCCACAGATGAATCTCACCTGGTCATGGTGGATAATCTTTTAAATGTGCTGTAGAATCCTATTAGCTAGGACCTTGTTGAGAATCTTAGCATCCATATTCATCAGGGTTATTAGTCTGAAATTATCCTTTTTTGGTGGGGTCATTGCCTGGTTTGGGGATCAGAGTAATGATGGCTTCATAAAAAAAGAGTCTAGAAGTTTTCCTTCTGCTTCAATTTTTTGAAACAGCTTCAAGAGAATAGGTGTTATTTCTTCTTTGAAAGTCTGGTAGAATTCCCCAGGTAATTCATCAGGTTCTGGGCTCTTGTTTTTTTGGAGGTTTTTGATCACTGCTTCAATCTCATTACTAGATATTTGTCTACTCAGGTTGTCAATTTCTTCCTGGTTCAATTTTGGGAGTTTATAGTTATCCAGGAATGCATCCATTTCATCTAGGTTGCTTAACTCATTGGCATATAACTGTTGATAATAATTTCTAATGATTGTCTATATTTTCTTGATGTTAGTCCTTATCTCTCCCTTCTAATTCATAATTTTGTTAATTTTGGACTTCTCTCATTTCTTTTGGATTAGTTTGGCCAATGGTTTATCGATCTTATTGGTTCTTTCAAAAAACCCACTTCCAGTTTCATTGATGCATTCTACTGTATCTCTAGTTTCTATCACATTTGTCTCTGCTCTTATCTTGATTATTTCCCTTCTTGTGTTTGGAGTTGGCTTAATTTGTTGTTGATTCTCCAGTTCTTTTTTTTTTTTTTTTTAATAAACATATAATGTATTTTTAACCCCAGGGTTACAGGTCTGTGAATCGCCATGTTTACACACTTCACAGCACTCACCATAGCACATAGCCTCCCCAATATCCATAACCCCCCACCCTCTCCCAACCCCCTTCCCCCCAGCAACCCTCACTTTGTTTTGTAAGATTAAGAGTCTCTTATGGTTTGTCTCCCTCCCAATCCCATCTTATTTCATTTATTCTTCTCCTACCCCCCAACCCCCACACCTTACATCTCTACTTCCTTATATCAGGAGATCATATGGTAGTTGTCTTGCTCTGACTGACTTATTTCACTAAGCATAATACACTTTAGTTCCATCCATGTCGTTGCAAATGGCAAGATTTCATTTATTTTGATGGCTGCATAGTATTCCATTGCATATATATACCACCTCTTCTTTATCCATTCATCTGTTGATTGACATCTAGGTTCTATCCATACTTTGGCTATTGTGGACATTGTTGCTATAAACATTCGAGTGCATGTGCCCCTTTGGATCACTACGTTTGTATCTTTCGGGTAAATACCCAGTAGTGCAATTGCTGGGTCATATGGTAGCTCTATTTTGAACTTTTTGAGGAACCTCCATGCTGTTTTCCAGAGTGGTTGCACCAGCTTGCATTCCCACAAACAGTGTAGGAGAGCTCCCCTTTCTCTGCATCCTCTCCAGCATCTGTCATTTCCTGACTTGTTAATTTTAGCCATTCTGACTGGTGTGAGGTGATATCTCATTGTGGTTTTGATTTGTATTTCCCTGATGCTGAGTGATGTGGAGAATTTTTTCATGTGTCTGTTAGCCATGTAGATGTCTTCTTTGCAGAAATGTCTGTTCATGTCTTCTACCCATTTATTGATTGGATTATTTGTTCTTTGGGTGTTGAGGTTGCTAAACTCTTTATAGATTTTTGGACACTAGCCCTTTATCTTGATATTTCATTTGCAAATATTTTCTCCTGTCAGTTGTCTTGATTTTGTAAACTGTTTCCTTTGCTGTGCAAAAGCTTTTGATCATGATGAAATCCCAATACTTCATTTTTACCCTTCCTTCCCTTTCCTTTGGTGATATTCCTAGGAAGAAGTTTTTGTGGCTAAGGTCGAAGAGCTTGCTGCATGTGTTCTCCTCAAGGATTTTGATGGATTCCTTTCTCACATTGAAGTTCTTCATCTATTTTGAGCCTATTTTTGTGTGTGGTGTAAGGAAGTGGTCCAATTTCATTTTCCTACATGTGGCTGCCTAATTTTCCCAACACCAATTGTTGAAGAGGCTGTCTTTTTTCCATTGGACATTCTTTCCTGCTTTGTGGAAGATTAGTTGACCGTAGAGTTGAGGGTCTATTTCTGGGCTCTCTGTTTTGTTCCATTGATCTATGTGTCTGTTTTTTTTTTTTTTTTTTTTTTGCCAGTACCATACTGTCTTGATGATGACAGCTTTGTAATAGCGCTTGAAATCTGGGATTGTGATGCCACTAACTTGGCTTTCTTTTTCAATATTCTTTTGGCTATTTGAGGTCTTTTCTGATTCTATTTAAATTTTAGGATTATTTGTTCCATTTCTTTGAAAAAAAATGGATGGGATATTGATAGGGATTGCATTAAATGTTCAGACTGCTTTAGGTAGCATAGACATTTCACAATATTTGTTCTTCCAATCCAGTAGCATGGAACATTTTTCCATTTCTTTGTGTCTTTCTTAATTTCTTTCATGAGTACTTTATAGTTTTCTGAGTATAGAATCTTTGCCTCTTTGCTTAGGTTCATTCCTAGATATCTTATGGTTTTAAGTGCAATTGTAAATGGGATGGACTCCTTAATTTCTCTTTCTTCTGTCTTATTGTTCATGTAAAGAAATATATTTCTTTACATTTATAATGTATAATGTATAATGTATAAAGAAATATAACTGATTTCTGTGCATTTATTTTATATCCTGACACTTTCCTGAATTCCTGTACAAGTTCTAGCAGTTTTGGAGTTGAGTCTTTTGGGTTTTCCACATATAGTATCATATTATCTGCAAAGAATGATAGTTTGACTTTTTCTTTGCCAATTTGAATGCCTTTAATTTCTTTTTATTGCCTGATTGCTGAGGCTAGGACTTCTAGTACTATGTTGAATAGCAGTGGTGATGATGGACATCCCTGCCATTTGCCAGACCTTTTGGGAAATGCTCTCATTGAAAATGATATTTGTGGTGAGTTTTTCATAGATGGCTTTGATAATATTGAGGTATGTGCCATTGATCTCTACACTTTGAAGAGTTTTGATCAGGAAGGGATGTTGTACTTTGTCAAATGCTTTTTTCAGCATCTATTAAAGGATCATATAGCTCTTGTTCTTTCTTTTATTAATGTATTGTATCACATTGATTGATTTGCGGATGTTGACCAACCTTGCAGCCCTGGAATAAATCAAAATTGCTTGTGGTGAATAATCCTTTTAAGGGACTGTTGGATCCTATTGGCTAGTATTTTGGTGAGTATTTTCACATCTGTGTTCATTAAGGATATTGGTCTGTAATTCTCTTTTTTGATGATATCCTTGCCTGGTTTTGGGATCAAGGTGATGCTGGCCTCGTAAAATGAGTTTGGAAGTTTTCCTTTCATTTCTATTTTTTTGGGAGAACAGTTTTGGGAGAATAGGAATTAATTCTTCCTTAAATGTTTAGTACAATTTCCCTGGGAAACCATCTGGCCCTGGGCTTTTGTTTGGAGATTTTTGATGACTATTTCAATCTGCTTACTGGTTATGGGTCTGTTCAGGTTGTCTATTTCTTCTTGGTTCAGTTGTGGTAGTTTATATGTCTCTAGGAATGCATCCACTTCTTCCAGATTGTCAAATTCGTTGGTGTAGAGCTGCTCATAGTATATTCTTATGACCATTCATATTTCTTTGGTGATAGTTGTGATCTCTTCTCTTTCATTCATGATTTTATTTATTTGGGTCCTTTCTCTTTTCTTTTTGATAAGTCTGGCCTGGGGTTTATCAATCTTATTAATTCTTTCAAAGAACAAGCTCCTAGTTTCATTGATTTCTTCTATTGTTTTATGTTTGTTTGTTTGTTTGGTTGGTTGGTTGGTTTCTATTTCATTAATTTCTGCTCTGATCTTTATGATTTCTCTTCTCCTGCTGGGTTTAGGCTTTCTTCGTTGTTCTTTCTCCAGCTCCTTTAGGTGTAGGGTTAGGCTGTGTATTTGAGACCTTTCTTGTTTCTTGAGAAAGGATTGTACTGCTATTTATTTTCCTCTCAGGACTGCCTTTGTTGTGTCCCACAGATTTTGAACAGTTGTGTTTTCATTATCATATGTTTCCATGATTTTTTAAAATTCTTCTCTAATTTTCTGGTTGACCCATTCAGTCTTTCAAAGAATGCTGTTTAGTCTCCATGTATTTGGGTTCTTTCCAATTTTCCTCTTGTGATTGAGTTCTAGCTTCAGAGCATTGTGGTCTGAAAATATGCAGGGAATGATCCCAATCTTTTGATTCTGGTTGAGACCTGCTTTGTGTCCCAGGATGTGATCTATTCTGGAGAATGTTCCATGTGCGCTGGAGAAGAATGTGTATTTTTTTGCTTTGGGATGGAATGTTCTGAACATATCTGTGATGTCCATCTGGTCCAGTGTGTCCTTGGATGATCTGTCCATTTCAGTGAGGGGAGTGTTAATGTCCCCTACTATTATTGTATTATTGTCGATGTGTTTCTTTGATTTTGTTATTAATTGGTGTATATAGTTGGCTGCTCTCATGTTGGGGACATAGATATTTAAAATTGTTAGATCTTCTTGTTGGACAGACCCTTTGATTATGATATAATGTCCTTCCTCATCTCTTATTATATTCTTTGGCTTAAAATCTAATTGATCCGATATAAGGATTGCCACCCCAGCTTTCTTTTGATGTCCATTAGCATGATAAATTGTTTTCCACCCCGTCACTTTCAATCTGGAGGTGTCTTCACATCTAAGATGAATTTTTTGTAGGCAGCATAGTGATGGGTTTTGTTTTGTTATCCATTGTGATACCCTGTGTCTTTTGATTGGGGCATGTAGCCCATTTAAATTCAGAGTAACTATTGAGAGATATGAATTTAGTGTCATTGTATTGCCTGTAAGGTGACTGTTACTGTGTATTCTCTCTGTTCCTTTCTGATCTACTACTTTTAGGGTCTCTCTTTGCTTGGAGGACCACTTTCAATATTTCCTGTAGACCTGGATTGGTGTTTGCAAATTCTTTCAGTTCTTGTTTGTCCTGGAAGCTTTTTATCTCCCCTTCTATCTTCAATGATAGCCTAGCTGGATATAGTATGATATATATATCGTGATATATTCAGAGCACTAAAAGAAAAAACATACGATATCCAGTATATACCATATATATCTCATATATATATATATATGGTATATATCATATATATATCATACATATCATATATATATACGGTATATATATACCATATATATATATATGGTATATATCATATATATATCTCATATATATCATATATATGGTATATATCATATATATATATATCATGAATATCATATATATATGGTATATACTGGATATAGTATGTTTTTCTCATTTAGTGTTCTGAATATATCATGATATATATATCATACTATATCTAACTGAATGTAGTATGATATATATATCATGATATATTCAGAGCACTAAAAGAGAAAAACATACTATATCCAGTATATACCATATATATATATGATATTATGGTATATATATGATATATACCATATATATGATATATATGAGATATATATAATATACACCACATATATATGATATATATGGTATATACTGGATATAGTATGTTTTATTTGTTTAGTGCTCTGAATATATCATGTCAGTTCTTTCTGCCTGTCAGGTCTCTGTCAATAAGTCTGCTGTCAATCTAATATTTTTACCATTGTATGTTACAGACTTCTTTTCCCGGGCTGCTTTCAGGATTTTCTCTTTGTTGCTAAGACTTGTAAATTTTACTATTAGGTGACGGGGTGTAGACATTTTCTTATTGATTATGAGGGGTGTTATCTCCACCTCCTGGACTTTGGTACTTGTTTCCTTTGCCATAGTAGGAAAATTCTTTACAGTAATTCTCTTCAATATACCTTCTGTTCCCCTCTCTCTTTCTTCTTCTTCTGGAATCCCAATTATTCTAATCTTGTTTTGTCTTATGGTGTCACTTATCTCTCAAATTCTCCCCTCATGGTCCAGTAGTTGTTTGTCTCTCTTTTGTTCAGCTTCTTTATTCTCTGTCATTTGGTCTTCTATATCACTAATTCTTTCTTCTGCCTCATTTATCCTAGCAGTAAGAGCCCTCATTTTTTTTATTGCACCTCATTAATAGCTTTTTAAATTTCAAATTGTTTAGGCTTTAGTTCTTTTATTTCTCCAGAAAAGGCTTTTATCATTCTGGAGAGGGTTTTTCTAATATCTTCCATATCTTTTTTGAGCCTGGCAAGAACATTGAGAATTGTCATTATGAACTCTAGATCTGACATACTACCTATGTCTCTATTGATTAGGTCCCTATCCTTTGGTACTGCATCTTGTTCTTTTTTATTTTTTATTTATTTATTTATTTATTTATTTGTGGTGAGTTTTTCCCCTTTGTCATTTTGTACAGATAAGAATATATGAAGGAGCAAATAAAATACTAAAATGGTGGCAAAGATCCCAGGAAAATGTGCTTTACCCAAATCAGAAGACACCCAAAATCGTCGGAGGGAGAAAGGGGATAAAAAGAAGTTCAGGGAAAAAAAAAAGAAAGAAAAGAAAACAAATAAAGATAAAATATAAAAAAAGTGTATATATATTAGACTGGTGGCTAGAACAGGGTCACACACTTAATTTTGGGAGTATTTTGGTCTCTTAGAAGAACCTAACTTCCAAAATTTTAAAGAATGCAAAACATATATTAGGGTAAACACAATGATAGGATGGAATATGCCTATAAAGATAAAAAAAATAAATTTCTAAAAAAGGAGTTGATAAAGTAAGTTGGTTGGGAGAATAAAGAAAAAGAAGGTGCAGAGAATTTCCTTGGGCTGGAGTCTAGAATAAGCCCAGAGCTAGATTTAGGGTATATTTTGATCTATTAGAAGAAGTTGCACCTGAAATTTTCTTTTCTTTTTTTTTTTATTTTTTAACTTTTTTAAAGATTTTATTTATTTATTTGACAGAGAAAGATCACAAGTAGGCAGAACAGCAGGCAGAGAGAGAGAGAGAGAGAGGGAAGTAGGCTCCCCACTGAGCAGAGAGCCCGATGCGGGACTTGATCCCAGGACCCCGAGATCATGATCTGAGTCAAAGGCAGCGGCCTAACCCACTGTGCCACCCAGGCGCCCTTCTTTCTTTTTTTTTTTTCTTTTATTACTTATTTCTTTTCAGTGTAACAGAATTCATTGTTAATGCACCACTCCCAGTGCTCCATGCAATACATGGCCTCCATAATACCCACCACTTGGCTCTCCCAACCTCCTACCCACTGCCCCTTCAAAACCCTCAGATTGATTTTCAGAGTCCATAGTGTCTCATGGTTCATCTTCCCTTCCAATTTCTGTCAACTCCCTTCTCCTATCCATCTGCCCTTGTCCTCCATGTTATTTGTTATGCTCCACAAATAAGTGAAACCATATAAAATAAACTGTCTCTGCTTCACTTAGTTCACTCAACATAATCTCTTCTAGTCCCATCCATGTTGATATAATAGTTGGGTATTCATCCTTTCTGATGGAGGCATAATACTCCATAGTGTATATGGACCACATCTTCCTTATCCATTCATCCGTTGAAGGGCATCTTGGTTTCTTCCACAGTTTGGCGACCATGGCCATTGTTGATATAAACATTGGGGTACAGGGGTACAGATAGCCCTTCTTTTCACTACATCTGTATTTGGGGGGTAAATACCCATTAGTGCAATTGCAGGGTCATAAGGAAACTTTATTTTTAATTTCTTAAATAATCTCCACACTGTTCTCCAAAGTGGCTGCACCAACTTGCATTCCCACCAACAGTGGAAGAGGGTTCCCCTTTCTCCACATCCTCTCCAACACACATTGTTTCCTGTCTTGCTAATTTTGGCCATTTTAATTGGTGTAAGTTGGCATCTCAATGTGGTTTTAATTTGAACCTCCCTGATGGCTAGTGATGATGAACATTTCTTCATGTGTCTGATAGCCATTTGTATGTCTTCATTGGAGAAGTGTCTGTTCATATCTTCTGCCCATTTTTTGATATGATTGTCTGTTTTGTGTGTTGAGTTTGAGAAGTTCTTTGTAGATCCTGGATATCAACCTTTTGTCTGTACTGTCATTTGCAAATATCTTCTCCTATTCCGTGGGTTGCCTCTTTGTTTTGTTGACTTTTTCCTTTGCTGTGCAGAAGCTTTTGATTTTGATGAAGTCCCAAAATTTAATTTTCTTCCGTTTCCTTTGCCTTTGGAGACATATCTTAAAAGAACTTGCTGTGGCTGATATTGAAGAGGTTATTACCTATGTTCTCCTGTAGAATTCTGATGGATTCCTGCATCATGTTGAAGTATTGTATCCATTTCAAGTTTATCTTTGTGTACAGTGTAAGAGAATGGTCGAGTTTCAGTCTTCTATATACAGCTGTCTAATTTTCCCAGCACCATTTATTGAAGAGACTGCCTTTTTTCCACTGTGTATTTTTTCCTGCTTTGCCAAAGAATATTTGACCATAGAGTTGAGGGTCCATATCTGAGTTCTCTACTCTGTTCCACTGGTCTATGTGTCTGTTTTTATGCCAGTACCATGCTGTCTTGGTGATCACAGCTTTGGAGTAAAGCTTGAAATCAGGTAATGTGATGCCACCAGTTTTATTTTTGTTTTTCAACATTTCCTTAGCAGTATGGGGTATCCTCTGCTGATTCCACACAAATTTCAGGATTATTTGCTCCAGCTCTTTGAAAAGTACTGGTTGAATTTTGATCAGAATGGCATTAAAAGTATAGATTGCTCTAGGCAGTATAGACATTTTAACAATGATTTTTCTTCTGATCCAAGAACATGGAATGGTCTTCCAACCTTTTGTGTTTTCTTCGATTTCTTTAATGAGTGTTCTGTAGTTCCTCGAGTACAGATCCTTTACCTCTTTGGTTAGGTTCATTCCAAGGTATCTTAAGGTTCTTGGTGCTATAGCAAATGGAATCAATTCTCTAAGTTCCCTTTCTGTATTCTCATTGTTAGTGTATAAGTAAGCCACTGATTTCTGTACATTGACTTTGTATCCCACATTACTTAACTACTGTATGAGTTCTAGTAGTTTGGGGGTGGAGTCTTTTGGGTTTTCCATATAAAGAATCATGTCGTCTGCGAAGAGAGAGAGTTTGACTTCTTCATTGCCAATTTGGATACCTTTTATTACTCTTTGTTGTCTGATTGCTGTTGCCAGGACTTCTAATACTATGTTGAATAAGAGTGGTGAGAGTGGGCATCCTTGTTGTGTTCCTGATCTCAATGGGAAGGCTGTGAGCGTTTTCCCATCGATGATGATATTTGATGTGGGTTTTTCATAAATAGAGTTTATGAATTTGAGGAATATTCCCTCTGCCCTTATACTTTGAAACATTTTAATCAGGAATGAATGCTGGATTTTGTCAAATGCTTTTTCTGCATCCATTGAGAGGACCATGTGGTTCTTCTCTCTTCTCTTATTGATTTGTTCTATCACAATGATTGATTTGCAAATATTGAGTCATCCTTGTAAACCAGGGATGAATCCCACCTGGTCATGGTGGATAATCTTTTTAATGTGCTGTTGTATCCTATTAGCTAGGATCTTGTTGAGAATCTTAGCATCCATATTCATCAGGGATATTGGTCTGAAATTGTCCTTTTGAGGTGGGGCCTTTGCCTGGTTTGGGGATCAGGGTAATGCTGACTTCAAAAAAGGAGTCTGGAAGTTTTTCTTCTGCTTCAATTTTTTGAAACAGCTTCAGGAGAATAGGTGTTATTTCTTTTTGAACGTCTGATAGAATTCCCCAGGGAATCCATCAGGTCCTGAGCTCTTGTTTTTGGGGAGGCTTTTGATCACTGCTTCAATCTCTTTACTAGATATTGGTATATTCAGGTTGTCAATTTCTTCCAGGTTCAATTTTGGGAGTTTATAGTTATCCAGGAATGCATCCATTTCATCTATATGACTATAATAATGAACGTAAAAAAGATTATTATTTTTTTTATCAAAGTTCTTGTTACTTTAAAGTAGTTAAAAAAACATTAAAAGAGGAAAAAGTAAAAGTTTAAGAAAATTTAGTAGAAAAATATAAAATTAAGAAAAAAAAATTAACTGTAAGACTAAAGAATCATGGGGAGAAAGCCATGAATTCCATGCTTTGCTTTCTCCTCCTCTGGAATTCCGCTGTTGTCCTTGGCTAGTGAACTTGGTCTTGGCTAGATTTCTTGTTGATCTTCTGGCAGAGGGGCCTGTTATAGTGATTCTCCAGTGTCTTTGCTTGAGGCAAAATTGCACGGCCCTTACCAAGGGCCAGGCTAAGTAATCCTCTCAGGTTTAATTGTGGGAGCTTTTATTCCCTGGATGCTTTCTGTAGAGTTCTGGAGGATGGGAATGAAAATGGCATCCTCCCAATCTCTGGCCCAGAGGATCCAAGAGCTCAGGGCCCCACTTCTCAGTGCACTCAATCACTCCTGTCTTCCTGGTCTCCGGCTGCCGTCCAAGCTCACCCAGGCTGTGCCTGGTTCAATGTAATCCTGAGTTGAGAACTCACTCTTCAGCTCTGTCTCTGCAGCCGGCTTCCCCTCTCTAATACCTGTGAGCCCACAGCACTCAGACACCCCCTATCCTTCTGTGACCCTGCAGGACCTGGGGCCATGCTGACCCCACGTGAGCTTAACCCCGGTTTAGCCTCTGGAGTGATGTCTCTCAGTGGAGCAGACTTTTAAAAGTCCTGATTTTGTGCTTCATTGTTCTGCTGCTTGCTGGGAGCTGGCCCCTCCCACTGTGACCTATCTTCCCATCACTTTGGATTCACTTCTCTGCCGGTCTTTCCTTTCAGAAAGTGGTTGATTTTCCATTTCTAGAATTGTTGCTCTTCTTCTCTTTGATCTCCTGTTGGATTTTTAGGTGTTCACAATGGTTTGATAAGCTATCTAGCTGATCTCCTGCTACTTGATGTCTTCTCAGTCTGCTACTTCTTCGCCATCTTGACTCATCCCCCTTGATTTTCCAGTTCTTAGGGTGTAGAAATAGCTGGTGTATTCTGGATTTTTCAAATTATTTGAGGGATGATTGGGTGGCTCTGTATTTTCCCCTTAGGACCTCCTTCGCTATATCTCATAGGTTTTGGACCAAAGTGTCTTCATTCTCATTGGTTTCCATGAATTGCTTAAGTTCTTCTTTGATTTCTTGGTTTATCCAAACATTCTTAAGCAAGGTGGTCTTTACCTTCCAGATGTTTGAATTCCTTTCAAACTTTTCCTTCAGTTGAGCTCCAGTATCAAAGCATTGTGATCCGAGGATATGCAGAGAAACATCTCAGTCTTTTGGTATAAGTTGAGCTCTGCTTTGTGACCCAGTATGCAGTCTATTCTGGAGAAGTTTACATATGCACTCGAGATGAATGAGTATTCTGTTGTTTGAGGGTGGAATGTTCTGTATATATCTGTGAGGTCCATCTGGTCCAATGTGTCATTCAATGTTCTTGTTTCTTCATTGATTTTATGCTTAGATGATCTGTCTATTACTGAGAGTGGTGTATTAAGATATCCTATTATTAATGTATTCATATCAATATGACTCTTTATCTTGATTAATAGTTTTTTTTAATGTAATTGGCTGCTCTCATATTTAGGGCATAACTATTTGAAAGTGTTATATCTTCTTGGTGGATAGACCCTTTAAGAATGATGTAGAGTCCTTCTGTATCTCTGACGACAGTCTTTAGTTTAAAATCTAATTTATCTGATATGAAAATTACTACCCCAGCCTTCTTTTGAGGCCCATTGGCATGAAAGATGCATCTCCATCCCTTCACTTTCAGTCTGAATGTATCCTTAGGTTCAAGATGGGTCTCTTGTAGACAGCATATGTTTGGTTCCTGCCGTTTTATGCAATCTGCAACCCTGTGTTGTTTTATGGGCACATTTATGCCATTCACGTTGAGAGTGATTATTGAGAGATACCTTTTTTTCGACATTGTGTTACCTGTGAAGTTTTTTTTTCTATAGATTGTCTCCATATATTTCTGTCCAATTATATTCTTGGGTTTTTTCCTCTTTTATAGACACCCCCCTTAATATTTCTTTCAGTGCTGGCTTGGTGATCACATACTCTTTTAAACCTTGCTAGTCTTGGAAGCTCTTTATCTCTCCATCAGCTATGAATGTCAGACTTGCTGGATAAAGTATTCTTGGCTGCATGTTCTTCTCATATAGTGCCCCAAATACATCTTTCCTGCCCTTTCTGGCTTGCCAGGTTTCTGTGTACAGGTCTGACGTTATTGCAATGGGCTTTTTTCTGTATGTGTGGATTATCTTCCCCCTAGCTGTTTTCAAGAGCTCCTGTCTAAAATTATGATTCATCAGTTTCATAATCAGGTGTCTCGAGGTCTTTCTACATGCTATGATCTTGGGGGGAACCTTTTTGTCTCTGGTACATGAATGCTGGTTCCATTCACCAGATTGGGAAATTTTTCATGGAGAATTTGTTCAACTATATCTTCTAGTGTTCTTTCCTACTCCTCCCCCTCAGGGATTCCAATAATTCTGACGTTGGAACATTTTGTGGCACCATTTATTTCCCTAATTCTGTTTACATGGTTTCTAAGCTGTGTGTTCCAGACTTCCTCCTGATCCTTTTTCTCTATCTGTTTGTCCTCCAGATCACTGATTCTATATTCTGTCTCAGTTTGGTGAGCGATGACTGAATGGATGTGTAGCCCAGTGTATCAGCCTTGGTGCAGGCAAGGTGCACTCTGCAATGCTTCTGAGCAATGGAGAGTCTCCATCAAAAAGAAAAAAGAAAAAGAAAAAGAAAAAAAGAGAGAGACAGAAAAAAAAAAGAAAAAAAGGAAAGAGAAAATAAAAGAGAAGACCCAGCTTGATTGGGCCCCAAAGGTACCACTTATGAATTATACAAACAAAAACAAACAAAAAGTCCAACAAATGTAGATGACCAAAATAAATAAATAAATAAATAAATAAATAAAACCCTGTTGAAATGAACCCCACGTATAGGATTTATATACTACCAGAACAAAAACAAATACACAGAAACACTGACAGAAGAAAAAGATGGGAGGGTGGTTATAAATTTTCAGTGTGGTTGTGGTAGGTTATGTTGATTTCTCCTGGATGTACTTGATATCTTTGTTAAAGAACTCAACTTCCCTGAGGTAAAGGGGGGTTAAAACTAGTTTACATATATGGGTAACATTGTTTGGGGGAAGATGATTACCTTGAAGCTTATCTCTATATGAATATTAAAAAAAAATAAAATAAATTAGAAAAATATAAAAGCAAAAGAAAAACAGGTATATGTATTTTAAAAAGTTCAGGTTAAAAGGTTATGGAATTTGATGTATTGAACATCTCATTGTGATGGTAAATAGGTTAAAAAGTTATATAAAAAATAATGAAAATAACCAGAGTAGTGGGAAGGAATTAAAAATAAAAGTTGTATCTATGTAGTAGTGGTGGTTGTCCTCTTTGGGTTTTTTTGTTGTTGTTGTTTGGTTGGTTTTTGCTGGCTTTCTGGGGGATGGGCCTGCCAGGTGGTTTTCATGGAGTCTTGCTAGACTTGAGTCCTCCTGCCCCCATCAAGGGGCTGGGCTCTGAGGAAAACGGTTTTTCTGGCTTTTGTTCTCTGAAGATTTGTTTCTTTCTATCTTTCTTTGTTTTTTCTCCCCATGGCAGCTCTTATTGGGTCTTTGGAGGTTTAGAGGAAAGCAAACTGCACCCAGACCTCCATCTCAGAGAAAAGCCTCAGTCTGTTTCCCTCTGTGTGCTCCAGAGCACATAAATTCCCCCTCTGCTGCTGGCAGAGCACATCCCCACTCATGGTCTCTGGGGTCACAGGAACTCTTGCTTGTACCCAAAACCATGAGAAATACTAGTCACAGATGTCTGGACAGGTCCAGACCACCAGAGAGGTCCCAAGCAGAGAGAGTGCACTGAGATTTTCATGCTGGCCCTGGCTGAGAGTGCTCAGACTCTCCGGGTCCTAGAGAGCACCGACTGGGGCCTGAGCAGACCTCTCTCAGGGGAGGGTGTTGGGCATGACTCAGACTCCGGTCCCGCAGCATGTTTGCAGAGTACAAAAGGTTGTGGTTCTGCCCGCTGGCATCCAGAGCAGGCTCCTTCACCCTCACAGGTGCAGCTACCCTGATGCTCTCAGGCACAATGGTGGCTCAGGGACGAAGACTTAGCTTTTTTGTTGTGCTCTCTGGTTCCCTGCTGGTGGTGGCTGTCCTGGGTCCATGGGCTTAAGTCCCTGTCCCGAACCGCCCAATTCCACCAATTTACTCTTAAGATCTTTTGCTCTTTTTTGAGTGCTTTTAATCAGACTCCAAGTTAATTCTGGTCCTCAATCACAGGACACTTTCGTATTGGGGTATTACTTTCCAATGGGTCACTTTTGGTGGCTCCCTCCCCCTTTTGTTTATCTTCCAATACCAGTGTGATGTTCTCACTCCACTTTACCTGTCCACTGGCATCTTCTGCTCCCATAGAGATCCAGAAGTATATAATTCTAATCTCAGTCTGATTTCATGGGTGATCAGAGTTCTTGGTAGGTAATCATCTCACTTTAGGGGACAGGTTGAAACAGCTCCTCCTACTTCTCTGCCATCTTGTCTCCTCTTCCTAATAATATGTTTTAAGTTGTTAATAATATGTTTTAAATTAATGTTTCCTTAATAATATGTTTTTAAAATTTTATGATGAAAACATTCAAACGTATAAATATAGAAAGCATTGCACAGTGACGACCCATATACTCAATATCCAGAATTGATGATATCCAAATTTTGTCAAACTCCTTTATCTAGTCCTTTTTGCCTTTTGTAATAAATGGTCTTAAAGTTTTATTGGGAGTAGATTAAAATTAGAATGTAACAAAAATTTTATTACATTATATATGTGTATGTATATATTCACACATATATATATAGTAGTCCATATGTTATATAATATTTTTTGCACAATTTATATTATAATAAATATTCTAAATAATGATTTATTCTCATTTAAGAAGTAATTTTTCTAAAATATACCTCAAAACCTAAATGTCCTTTTGTCACATAGTATTCATTGTTGGGACACAACATATTCCTCTCATCATATCGCTATCCAAGTGTTTTCTATTCTTAATCTGGCTTCTTATTTCTCTCATGGAATCCCTTCACCACATACTGCATAAGCCTGACCCCTATGTACAATTTTTAATAATGACAATCTACTAGTTTTTCCTCCAAATCTATTCTCCATTTATTTTACAGGCACATAATCACCAAGCTTGGGGCTACATTTCCCACTTTACCTTACCATTAGATAAAGAATTTAGGCCAAAGGGATATAAATGGAAGTAAATAGGTGCACAGCTGGGCCATCTTCACTTGAAAGCCATGATATTTTCTCTAGATTTTTGGTTTTTGCTTTATTTTGGATGCTGGAATGTGAACATGAAAAGAACCCAGCTTTGATGATGTAGATGAAGAAAACAACCTAAAAGATGGATGAACAGAGAAACACAATAATTTGTGACCATGAATGACTCTGTAGAACAGAGTTGAAAATCCTTTAGAGATCTACAAGACCACTATATGGGAGAAAAGGCAAACTAATTTAATAAATAAATTAGTAAACAAGTGAAGAAATACATATCTTAAATATCTTATTTAAGTCACTGTATTTTGGGGCTTATTTGTTGTAGCAGTTTAAACTATGACCTAAATATTTTATTAGTGCAAATGCTGCAGTGTAGATAAAATAATGGGTTTGTAGGTCAGATCTAGATATTCTAGTTCTATTCATATTATATATGACATATATAATATTTAAATAATAATATATAATAATAATAAATAATACAATTTTAAAGCATATGATTTTATTTCCTTATCTACAAATAGTAGTGCCAATATCTACTCAAGTGTGGTTGTGAGGATTCAGTGAGACAATGGATGTATATCATTTTGCATGGCCCTGAAATACAGTGTGGTACTTAATAAGTGTTCTTCCCTAGCTTTTTATCATGTTCATTGGAGATAGTGTTTACTACTGTATCATTTAACTGAATTTTTTCATTCAATTGCTTCAAAATAACATCAATCCCACCTGTTTACAAAATCTAATTAACCTAGAGAGTCCAAGATAATGGAGTAATAAGAGACTTTAGATTTGTCTGGTCTCAGGAATTCAGATAGGTAGCTAATAATTCTTCTGAACACCTGCAAACTCACCTAGAGATCTAAGAAAAGAATTGATACAATTCTACAAATGGAAAAGTAACCACTTTCTGCAAGGTAAGAGGTATGAAGAAGATAATTCAAGGTGATATATCAGAAGATAAACCTCAGTGGGGAGGAAACCACTGTAAGCTGGCTACCAGAAAGTGATATAGCAGTGGAGCACAAAATCAGAACTTTTAGAAGTCTGCTTCAGTGAGGGTCATCCCTGCCTGACAGGCCTTCAGGTGGTGAAGCGGGGCAGAAACCTAGGTGGGACAGTGTGGTCTCAGGATCAGAAGAGCAGGGGTGCCTGAGTGCAGCAGAACTCCCCGGAATCAGAGTGGGGAATCCAGCTGCAGTCAACAAGCCCAGGAGTGGGCTTTCATCTCGGTACTCCCATAAACCTTGAACCATGGCATGGTCAGTCAACTGTTCTCTAAGCAAGGACCCAAAAAGCAGCAGAACGGGGTGGGAGAGGTACACCATTTTATACCCCAGGAGGAACAACATGAGTGAGCACTGCAGGGGTCTTCAGGGTTTGAAGACCCAAAGTAGGGTTGTGTTCCTGAGATAGAAATTCTTGTCACAAGGCTGGATGAGCACAGAGTGTACATGGGGACTGGGAAGATGGGAGTGATGGGCTGCTTTCCCTGAAGGCACACTGAGGAATGAGGATGCCAGTTTTGGCTCTGGGACTGGAAACTGGGTGGCTACCATTTTCATTCTCATCCTCTAAAATGGCAAAGAAAGCCTTCAGTGAACAAAAGTCATATGGAGCAATCCGGAGCCCCTTATTTAGCTGGGGCCCCTGACAAGGGCCAGTTACACCAGGGCAAGGACAATCTGAGAACACAACAGGCCCCTCCCCCAGAAGATCAGCAACAATATCCAGCTAAGACCAAGTTTACTAATCACAGAGAACTGCAAAACGCCAGCACTAAGGGAAAATAGTATATAGAATTCATGTTTTGCTTTGTTTTGTTTTATTCATGGTTCTTAAGTCCTTCTTTTTATTTTCAAGAATTTTTATTTATTTACTTGAGAGAGGGAGCATGCACCTGAAAGGAGAGAGGTCAGGGTGAGAAGCAGACTCCTTGCTGAGTTGGGACCCTGATGTAGGATTTGATCCCAGGACTCCAGGATCATGACTTGAGCTAAAGGCAGTCACTTAACCAGCTGAGCCACCCAGGTGCCCCTAAGTCTTTCAATTTTATTTTTTTTTCTCTTTCTTTTGTGACCAATCTCATTTTATAAACTTTTTGGTTTTCTTAATTTTTATATTTACAGTTGCATTCTATCCTTTCTTTGTATTTAATTTTATTTTTGAACATATATGTTTTTATTTCTTTAAAATTTGGGGATCTACTTTTCTAACAAACAGATCAAAATACACACAGGATCCATTGTATTGTTCTGTTCTATTCACCTGTCTGAATATATTCTCTCTCCCTCTCTTTTTTAAAATTTTATTGTTGTTACTGTTGTTGTTGTTGTTGTTGTTATTGTTGTTGCTTTGGCCTTGGACCATTTCTGCTGCATTCAGTGTATATTTCTCTGGGGTCATTGTTGTCATTTTAGTATTTTGTTCTCTCATTCATCTCTCCTTCTCTGGGCGGAATGAGAAGAAGGAAAAACTCACCCCAAAAAAGAAAACAAGAGGTAGTACTGACAAACAGGGACCAAATTAGTATGGATATAAGTAAGATGTCAGATGCTCAGAATAATGATTATAGAGATATTAGATGAGACTTGAAAAAAAAAATAGAAGACATAGAAGACACTAGATAATCCCTTTCTGGAGAAAGAAAAGAATGAAAATCTAATAAAGTTGAAATAAAAAGGACTATTAATAAAATGAAATTAAAAATGGAGGCTGTAAGTGAAATAAGTCAATCAGAGAAAGTCAATTATCATATGGTTTCACTTATCTCTGGAACATAAAGGATAGCATGGAGGACATTAGGAGAAGGATGGGAAAAATGAAGGGGGAGAAATCAGAGGGAGAGACAAACCATGAGGAACTAAGGACTCTGGGAAACAAACTGAGGATTTTGGGTGGGGGTAGGGGTAGGTGAATGGTTCAGCCTGGTGATGTGTATTAAGGATGGTATATATTGAACTGAACACTGGGTGTTATATGCAAACAATGAATCATGGAACACTACATCAAAATCTAATGGTGCACTGTATGGTGAATAACATAACTAAATAACTTAATAACTAAATAACTAACTAAATAAAATAAAAATGGAGGTTCTGATAGTACGAATGAGGCAGAAGAGAGAATTAGTGATATAGAAGACAAAGTGATGGAGAATAAAGAAGCTGAGAAAAAGAGAGATGAACAACTACTGTATCATGAGGGGAGGATTCAAGAGACAAGTGATACCATAAAGCAGAACACTATTAGAATAATTAAGATCCCAGAAGAAGAAGAAAGAGAGAGAGGGGCAGAAGGTATATTGGAGAAAATTATAGCTTCCTAATAGAACTTTCCTAATCCAGGAAAGGGAATAAGCATCAAAGTCCAGAAAGCACATGCAACTCCCCTCAAAATCAATAAAAACAGGTCAACACCCCAACATATAGTGGAAGTTACAAATCTCAGAAACAGAAAATTCTGAAAGCAGGTCTACCAGCTCAGGACAAGAGATTGGTGTCTTACAAGGGCAGAAACATTAGATTGGCAACAAGCTTAACCACAGAGATTTGGCAGGCTAGAAAAGACTGGCATGATAAATTTAGGATGCTAAATGAGAAAAAAAATATATAACCAAGAATACTTTATCCAGCTAGGATGTCATTCAAAATAGAAGGAATGATAAGAAGTTTCCAGGATGAACAGAAATTTAAAGAATTTGTGATCACCAAACCAGCTCTACAAGAAATAATAAAAGGGATACTTTAAGGAAAGAAAAATCCCAAAAGAAACATAGACTAGAAAAGAACAGATAAAATATAAAGTATCAGTCACTTTACAGGTAATATAAAAGAACTAAATTCATATCTTTCAACAGTTACTCTGAATGTAAATGGGTTAAATGCCCCAATCAAAAGACAAAGTGTATCAAACTGGATAAAAAAAGCAAGACCCATTGATATAATGTCTGCAAGAGACTCATTTTAGACCCAAAGACACCCAGATTTAAAGTGAGGGGATAGAACACCATTTATCATGCTAATGGACATCAAAAGAAAGCTGAGATGGCCATCTTTATATGAGAAAAATTAGAGTTTAAGCCACAGACCGTAATAAGAAATGAGGAGGGACACTATATCATAACTAAAGGGCTTATCCAACAAGAATATCTAACAATTGTAAATATTTATCCCCCTAATACGAGATCAGCCAAATATATATAATCCAATTAATAACAAAATTAAAGAAACACATAGAAAATAATGCAATAATAGTAAGGGACTTAACACTCCCCTCCTGCAATGGATAGATCATTAAAGCAGAAGATCAACAAGGAAACAAGGGCTTTGAATGACACACTGGTTTGGATGGATTTCACAGATTATATATATATATATATATATATATATATATATATATATATATATGTAATTCCATCATAAAGCAATAGAATACACATTCTTCTTGAATGCACATGGAACATTCTCCAGAATAGATCACATACTGGTTCACAAATCGTATCTCAAACAGTACCAAAAGTTTGGGATCTTCCCCTGCATATTTTCAGACCACAATGTTTGAAACATGATCTCAATCAAAAGAGGAAAATTGGAAAGAACTCAAATACAGAGAAATTAAAGAGCATCCTCCTAAAAAAAGAATAGGTCAAACCAGGAAATTAAAGAAGAATTTAAAAAATTCATGGACACAAATGAAAATGACAACACAACTGTTCAAAACCTTTAGGATTCAGGAAAGACAGTCCTAAGAGAGAAATATATAGCAATACAAGTCTTTCTCAAGAAGCAAGAAATGTTTCAAATACACGACCTAGACTTACACCTAAAGGAGTTAGACAAAGAACAGCAAATAAAGCCTAAACCCACCAGGAGAAGAAAAATAATAAATATTAGAACAAAAATCACTGAAATAGGAACTGAAAGAACACTAGAACAGATCAACAAAACTAGGAGGTAATTCCTTGAAAGAATTGATAAGATCAATAAATACCTGGAAAGACTTATCAAAAGAAAAGACAAAGGGCACAAATAAATAAAATCATGAATGAAAGAGAGAGACCAAAACCAACACTGCAGAAATACAAGCAATTATAAGAACATAGTACGAGCAATTATATGGCAACAAAGTAGACAATTTGGAAGAAATGGGTGCATCCCTAGAGACTTATAAACTACCAAAACTGAAAGAGTAAAAATTAGGAAACCTAAAGAGACCTATAATCAGGAAAGAAACTGAAGCAGTAATCAAAAATCTCCCAATAAACAAGAGTCCAGTGTCAGAGGGTCTTCGACTGGAACTCTACCAAACATTTAAAAAAAGAATTAATACCTATTCTTCTGAAGCATTTTCAAAAACTAGAAATGGAAGGAAAATTCCCAAACTCTTTCCATGTGGCCCACATTGTCTTGATCCACAAACCAGAAAAAGACTCGGGCAAAAAGGAAAGTTACAGACCAATATGCCTGATGAACATGGATGCAAAAGTTCTCATCAAGATGCTAGCCAATAGGATCCAATAGTACATTAAAAGGGTTATTTACCACGACCAAGTGATATTTATTACTGAGATACAAGGTTGGTTCAACATCCACAAATTAATCAGTGTGATACACTACATTGATAAAATAAAAGACAAAACAATATAATCCTCTCAATAGATGAGGAAATGCATTTGACAAAGTATAGCATCACTTTCTTGATTAAAACTCTTCATAGCATACTGTGATAGAGGAAACATACCTCAATATAATAAAAGTGGGGGGAGGGAGGAGTCAAGATGGCGGAGAAGTAGCAGGCTGAGACTACTTCAGCTAGCCGGAGATCAGCTAGATAGCTTATCTAAAGATTGCAGACACCTGAAAATCCATCGACAGATCGAAGAGAACAGCAATTCTGGAAACAGAAAAACAACCACTTTCTGAAAGGTAGGACCGGCGGAGAAGTGAATCCAAAGCGACGGGAAGATAGACCCCGGGGGGACGGGCGGGCTCCCGGCAAGTGGCGGAGCAACGGCCCACAAAATCAGGACTTTTAAAAGTCTGTTCCGCTGAGGGACATCGCTCCAGAGGCTAAACTGGGGCGAAGCCCACGTGGGGTCAGCGTGGCCTCAGGTCCCGCAGGGTCACAGAAAGATGGGGGTGTCCGAGTGTCACAGAGCTTGCGGGTATTGGAACGGGAAAGCCGGCTACAGAGACAAGGCCAACAGTAAGCTCACAGCTCGGTTTTACCTTGAACCGGTCGCAGGCTCGGTGAGCTCGGAGCGAGACCGGAGGTCAGGCAGACGGGAGTAACTGGGCGCTGTTCTCTGAGGGCGCACTGAGGAGTGGGGCCCTGGGCTCTCGGCTCCTCCGGGCCAGAGACCGGGAGGCCGCCATTTGTATTCCCCATCCTCTGGAACTCTATGGAAAGCGCTCAGGGAACAAAATCTCCTGAAAGCAAACCCGAGCGGATTACTCACCCCAGCCCCTGATAAGGGCGGTGCAATTTCGCCTGGGGCAAAGACACTTGAGAATCACTACAACAGGCGCCTCCCCCAGAGATCAAAAAGAAATCCAGCCGAGACCAAGTTCACCTACCAAGGAGTGCGGTTTCAATACCAAGGAGAGCAGCAGAATTCCAGAGGAGGAGAAAGCAAAGCACGGAACTCATGGCTTTTTCCCTGTGATTTTTTTTAATCTTGCAGTTAATTTAATTTTTTTCTTTTTCATTTTTTTTTTCTCGCCTTCTGGTTAAATTTTTTTTTTAACTTTTACCTTTTTCTTTTTTAACGTTTTTTAACTAGTTTATCTAATATATATATTTATTCTTTTTTATATTTTTCTTATTTGTTTTCTTTCTTTTAAATTCTTTTCTTTTCTTTTTTTTTCTTTTTTCTTTATTCCTTTATGAACCCCTTTTTGTCCCCTTTCTCCCCCCTCAGGACTTGGGATCTCTTCTAATTTGGTTAAAGCATATTTTCCTGGGGTTGATGCCACCCTTTTAGTATTTTACTTGCTCCTTCATTTCTTTTCTTTTCTTTTTTTTTTCTTTTTTCTTTATTCCTTTTTGAACCTCTTTTTATCCCTTTTCTCCCCCCTCAGGACTTGGGATCTCTTCTAATTTGGTTAAAGCATATTTTCCTGGGGTTGTTGCCACCCTTTTAGTATTTTACTTGCTCCTTCATATACTCTTATCTGGACAAAATGACAAGACGGAAAAATTCAACACACACAAAAAAAAAAAAAACAAGAGGCAGTACCGAAGGCTAGGGACCTAATCAATACAGACATTGGTAATATGTCAGATCTAGAGTTCAGAATGACAATTCTCAAGGTTCTAGCTGGGCTTGAAAAAGGCATGGAAGATATTAGAGAAACCCTCTCGAGAGATATAAAAGCCCTTTCTGGAGAAATAAAAGAACTAAAATCTAAACAAGTTGAAATCAAAAAAGCTATTAATGAGGTGAAATCAAAAATGGAGGCTCTCACTGCTAGGATAAATGAGGCAGAAGAAAGAATTAGTGATATAGAAGCCCAAATGACAGAGAATAACGAAGCTGAGCAAAAGAGGGACAAACAGCTACTGGACCACGAGGGGAGAATTCGAGAGATAAGTGACACCATAAGATGAAACAACATTAGAATAATTGGGATTCCAGAAGAAGAAAGAGAGAGGGGAGCAGAAGGTATACTGGAGAGAATTATTGGGGAGAATTTCCCCAATATGGCAAAGGGAACGAGCATCAAAATTCAGGAGGTTCAGAGAACGCCCCTCAAAATCAATAAGAATAGGCCCACACCCTGTCACCTAATAGTAAAATTTACAAGTCTCAGTGACAAAGAGAAAATCCTGAAAGCAGCCCGGGAAAAAAAAGTCTGTAACATACAATTGTAAAAATATTAGATTGGCAGCTGACTTATCCACAGAGACCTGGCAGGCCAGAAAGAGCTGGCATGATATTTTCAGAGCACTAAACGAGAAAAACATGCAGCCAAGAATACTATATCCAGCTAGGCTATCATTGAAAATAGAAGGAGAGATTAAAAGCTTCCAGGACAAAAAAAACTGAAAGAATTTGCAAACACCAAACCAGCTCTACAGGAAATATTGAAAGGGGTACTCTAAGCAAAGTGAGAGCCTACAAGTGGTAGATCAGAAAGGAACAGAGACCATATACAGTAACAGTCACCTTACAGGCAACACAATGGCACTAATTTCATATCTCTCAATAGTTATCCTGAATGTTAATGGGCTAAATGCCCCTGTCAAAAAACATAGGGTATCAGAATGGATAAAAAAACAAAACCCATCTATATGTTGCCACCAAGAAACTCATTTTAAGCCCGAAGATACCTCCAGATTTAAAGTGAGGGGTGGAAAAGAATTTACCATGCTAATGGACATCAGAAGAAAGCAGGAGTGGCAATCCTTATATCAGATCAATTAAATTTTAAGCCAAAGACTATAATAAGAGATGAGGAAGGACACTATATCATACTCAAAGGGTCTGTCCAACAAGAAGATTTAACAATTTTAAATATCTATGCCCCCAACGTGGGAGCAGCCAACTATATAAACCAATTAATAACAAAATCAAAGAAACACATCTACAATAATACAATAATAGTAGGGGACTTTAACACTCCCCTCACTGAAATGGACAGATCATCCAAGCAAAAGATCAGCAAGGAAATAAAGGCCTTGACCAGATGGACATCACAGATATATTCAGAACATGTCATCCCAAAGCAACAGAATACACATTCTTCTCTAGTGCACATAGAACATTCTCCAGAATAGACCACATCCTCGGTCCTAAATCAGGACTCACCTGGTATCAAAAGATTGTGATCATTCCCTGCATATTTTCAGACCACAATGCTCTAAAGCTAGAACTCAAACACAAGAGGAAGTTTGGAAAGAACCCAAATACATGGAGACTAAACAGCATCCTTCTAAAGAATGAATGGGTCAACCGGGAAATTAAAGAAGAATTGAAAAAAATCATGGAAACAAATGATAATGAAAATACAATGGTTCAAAAACTGTGGGACACAACAAAGGCAGTCCTGAGAGGAAAATATATAGTGGTACAAGCCTTTCTCAAGAAACAAGAAAGATCTCAGGTACACAACCTAACCCTACACCTAAAGGAGCTGGAGAAAGAACAAGAAAGAAACCCTAAGCCCAGCAGGAGAAGAGAAATCATAAAGATCAGAGCAGAAATCCATGAAATAGAAACCAAAAAAACAATAGAACAAATCAACGAAACTAGGAGCTGGTTCTTTGAAAGAATTAATAAAATTGATAAACCACTGGCCAGACTTATCAAAAAGAAAAGAGAAAGGACCCAAATAAATAAAATCATGAATGAAAGAGGAGAGATCACAAGTAACACCAAGAAATACAAACTATTATAAGAACATACTATGAGCAACTCTACGCCAATAAATTTAACAATCTGGAAGAAATGGATGCATTCCTAGAAGATATAAACTACCACAACTGAACCAGGAAGAAATAGAAAGCCTGAACAAACCCATAACCAGTAAGGAGATTGAAACAGTCATTAAAAATCTCCAAACAAACAAAAGCCCAGGGCCAGACGGCTTCCCGGGGGAATTCTACCAAACATTTAAAGAAGAACTAATTCCTATTCTCCTGAAACTGTTCCAAAAAATAGAAATGGAAGGAAAACTTCCAAACTCATTTTATGAGGCCAGCATCACCTTGATCCCAAGACCAGACAAGGATCACATCAAAAAACAGAGCTATAGACCAATATCCTTGATGAACACAGATGTGAAAATACTCAACAAAATACTAGCCAATAGGATTCAACAGTACATTAAAAGGATTATTCACCACGACCAAGTGGGATTTATTCCAGGGCTGCAAGGTTGGTTCCACATCCGCAAATCAGTCAATGTGATACAACACATCAATAAAAGAAAGAACAAGAATCATAGGATACTCTCAGTAGATGCTGAAAAAGCATTTGACAAAGTACAGCATCCCTTCCTGATCAAAACTCTTCAAAGTGTAGGGATAGAGGGCACATACCTCAATATCATCAAAGCCATCTATGAAAAACCCACCGCAAATATCATTCTCAATGGAGAAAAACTGAAAGCTTTTCCACTAAGGTCAGGAACACGGCAGGGATGTCCATTATCACCACTGCTATTCAACATAGTACTAGAGGTCCTAGCCACAGCAATGAGACAACAAAAGGAAATTAAAGGCATCCAAATCGGCAAAGAAGAAGTCAAATTATCACTCTTCGCAGATGATATGATACTATATGTGGAAAACCCAAAAGACTCCACTCCAAAACTGCTAGAACTTGTACAGGAATTCAGTAAAGTGTCAAGATATAAAATCAATGCACAGAAAACAGTTGCATTTCTCTACACCAACAGCAAGACAGAAGAAAGAGAAATTAAGGAGTCAATCCCATTTACAATTGCACCCAAAACCATAAGATACCTAGGAATAAACCTAACCAAAGAGGCTAAGAATCTATACTCAGAAAACTATAAACTACTCATGAAAGAAATTGAGGAAGACACAAAGAAATGGAAAAATGTTCCATGCTCCTGGATTGGAAAAATAAATATTGTGAAAATGTCTATGCTACCTAAAGCAAACTACACATTTAATGCAATTCCTATCAAAGTACCATCCATCTTTTTCAAAGAAATGGAACAAATAATTCTAAAATTTATATGGAGCCAGGAAAGACCTCGAATAGCCAAAGGGATATTGAAAAAGAAAGCCAACGTTGGTGGCATCACAATTCCGGACTTCAAGCTCTATTACAAAGCTGTCATCATCAAGAGAGCATGGTACTGGCACAAAAACAGACACATAGATCAATGGAACAGAATAGAGAGCCCAGAAATAGCCCCTCAACTCTACAGTCAACTAATCTTCGACAAAGCAGGAAAGAATGTCCAATGGAAAAAAGACAGCCTCTTGAATAAATGGTGTTGGGAAAATTGGACAGCCACATGCAGAAAAACGAAATTGGACCATTTCCTTACACCACACACAAAAATAGACTCAAAATGGATGAAGGACCTCAATGTGTGAAAGGAATCCATCAAAACACTTGAGGAGAACACAGGCAGCAACCTCTTCGACCTCTGCTGCAGCAACATCTTCCTACGAACAACGCCAAAGGCAAGGGAAGCAAGGGCAAAAATGAACTATTGGGATTTCATCAAGATCAAAAGCTTTTGCACAGCAAAGGAAACAGTGAACAAATCAAAAGACAACTGACAGAATGGGAGAAGATATTTGCAAACGACATATCAGATAAAGGACAAGTGTCCAGAATCTATAAAGAACTTAGCAAACTCAACACCCAAAGAACAAATAATCCAATCAAGAAATGGGCAGAGGACATGAACAGACATTTCTGCAAAGAAGACATCCAGATGGCCAACAGACACATGAAAAAGTGCTCCATATCACTCGGCATCAGGGAAATACAAATCAAAACCACAATGAGATATCACCTCACACCAGTCAGAATGGCTAAAATCAACGAGTCAGGAAATGACAGATGCTGGTGAGGATGCGAAGAAAGGGGAACCCTCCTACACTTTTGGTTGGAATGCAAGCTGGTGCAGCCACTCTGGAAAACAGCATGGAGGTTCCTCAAAATGTTGAAAGTAGAACTGCCCTATGACCCAGCAATTACACTGTTGGGTATTTACCCTAAAGATACAAACGTAGTGATCCAAAGGGGCACGTGCACCCGAATGTTTATAGCAGCAATGTCCACAATAGCCAAACTATGGAAAGAACCTAGATGTCCATCAACAGATGAATGGATCAAGAAGATGTGGTATATATACACAATGGAATACTATGCAGCCATCAAAAGAAATGAAATCTTGCCATTTGCGACAACATGGATGGAACTAGAGCGTATCATGCTTAGCGAAATAAGTCAAGCAGGGAAAGACAACTATCATATGATCTCCCTGATATGAGGAAGTGGTGATGCAACATGGGGGCTTAAGTGGGTAGGAAGAATCAATGAAACAAGATGGGATTGGGAGGGAGACAAACCATAAGTGACTCTTAATCTCACAAAACAAACTGAGCGTTGCTGGGGGGAGGGGGTTTGGGAGAAGGGGGTGCGATTACCGACATTGGGGAGGGTATGTGCTTTGGTGAGTGCTGTGAAGTGTGTAAACCTGGTGATTCACAGACTTGTACCCCTGGGGATAAAAATATATGTTTATAAAAAATAAAAATTATAAAAAAAAAGTGGGGGCACCTGGGTGACTCAGTCAACTAAGTGTCTGCCCTCAGCTCAGGTTATGATCCCAGAGTCCTGGGATGGATCGCCATGTCAGACTTCCTGCTCAGTGGACAGTCTGCTTCCCACTGCTTCTCCCCAAGCTCCTTCCCTCTCTTTCTGTTTTGCTCACTCTCTCTCTCTCTCAAATATATAAATAAACATTAAAAATATACCATAAAAACCATGTATGAAAAGCTCACAGTGAATATTATGCTCAATGGAGAATAACTGAGACCTTTTTTTGTAAAGTCATGAAAATGACAGGTATGTCTACTCTCATCACTGTTGTTCAAGGTGGTACTAGAAGTCTTAGCCTCAGCAGACAAAAAAAAAGAAGTAAAGGCATCCAAATCATAAAAGAAGTCAGACTCTCTTTCTTTATAGAAGACATGATACTCTATGTGGAAAACCCAAAAGATTCCACCCCAAAATGGCTAAAGCTGATAAAGGAATTCAGGAAAATGACAGGATATAAAATCAATGAATATAAATCAGTTTCTTTTTTATACACTAACCTTGAGACAGAAGAAAGAAAAGCTGAGTCCATCCCATTTATAATTGCACCAAAAATCATAGGATACCTAGGAATACACCTAACCAAATAGACAAAGGATCTGTACTTAGAAAACTATAGAAAAATCATGAAAGTAATTGAAGAATACAAAAAGAAACGAGCACATGTTCCATGCTCATGGATTAGAGGAATAAATAGTGTTAAAATGTCTATGCTGGGGCACATGGGTAGCTCAGTCAGTTCAGTGTCTGCCTTCAGATCAGGTCATGATCCCATGGTTCATCAATCAAGTCCCACATTGGGCTCCCTGATCAGCAGGGAGTCTGGTTCTCTCTCCACCTCTCCCCCCACCCCAGGCTGTGTGCTCTCTCTCATTCATTATTTTTTTCTCAAATAAATAAATAAAATATTTATTTTTTTAAAGTCCAAGTTACCTAGAGAAATCTATACATTCAAAGCAATCCCTATCAAAATACCATCATTTTTTTTCACAGAGCTATAACAAATAATCCTAAAATTTGTATGAAACCAGAAAAGACCCCCAAATATCCATAGGAATGTTGCACAAGAAAACCAAACCTGATGACAACACAATTCCAGACTTCAAGCTCTATTACTTCAATAATGCAGGAAAAAAAAAAGTGCAATGGAAAAAAGACATTCTCTTCAACACATGGTGTTGGGAAAATTGGACAGCCACATGAAGAAGAATAAAACTGGACCATTTCCTTACATCATACACAAAAATGGACTCAAAATGGATGAAAGACCTCAATATGAGACAGGAATCCATCAAAATCCTTGAGGAGAACACAGGCAACAACCTCTTTGACCTCAGTCACAACAACTTTTTCCTAGAAATATCGCCAAAGGCAAGGGAAGCAAGGTCAAAAATGAAGTATCGGGACTTCATCGAGATCAAAAGCTTTTGTACAACAAAGGAAATAGTCAACAAAACCAAAAGACAACTGACAGAATGGGAGAAGATATTTGCAAATGACATATCAGATAAAGGGATAACATCCAAAAATCTATTTAAAAAACTTATCAAACTCAACACCTGATGAACAAATAATCCAATCAAGAAATGGGCAGGGGCACCTGGGTGGCTCAGTTGTTAAGCCTCTGCCTTCAGCACAGGTCATGATCCCAGGGTCCTGGGTTCAAGCCCCACATTGGGCTCCCTGCTAGGTGGGAAGCCTGCTTCTCCTTCTCCCATTCCCTCTGCTTGTGTTCCCTCTGTGTTTCTCTTCAAGTTACCAAAAATCTACTAAAAAAAAAAAAAAGAAATGGGCAGAAGATATGAACAGATACTTCTGTAAAGAAGACATCCAGATGGCCAACACACACATGAAAAATTTCTCAATATCACTGGGCATCAGGGAAATACAAATCAAAACTACAATGAGATACCATCTCATACTGGTCAGAATTGTTGAAATTAACAAGTCAGTAAGTGACAGTTATTGGTGAGGATGTGGAGAAAGGGAAATACCCTTACACTTTAGGTGGGAATGCCATCTGGGGCAGCCACTCTGGAAAACAGTATGTAGGTTCCTCAAAAAGCTGAAAATAGAGTTACCCTAAGACCCAGCAATTGCACTACTAGGTATTTACCCCAATGATACAGATGTATTGATCCAACGGGACCCCTGCATCACAATGTTTATAGCAGCAATGTCCGCAATCGCCAAATTGTGGAAAGAGTCTAGCTGTCCATTGACAGACGAATGGATAAAGAAGATGTGGTATATATACACAATTGAGTACTACTCAGTCATAAAAAAAATCTTGCCATTTGCAGCAACATGGATGGAAGTAGAAGATATTATGCTAAGTGAAATAAGTCAATCAGAGATGTGGAATTTAAGAAACACAACAGAGGATCATAGGGGAAGGGAGGGAAAAATAAAACAAGACAAAATAAGATGGTGAGACAAACCATAAGAGACTTAATCATAGGAAACAAACTAAGGGTTGCTAGAGGGGAGGATGGTTGAGGGGTGGTATTACTGAGTGATGGACATTAAGGAGAGCATGTGATATAATGAGCACTGGGTATTATATAAGACTGATGAATCGCTGAACTCTACCTGTGAAATAAATAATACACTATATGTTAATTAATATTTTTCAATAAAAAATAAATAAGAAAAAGGAAAAAATAAAATTTAATTACCCAATAAATGTCCAGTATTTACACTACTTTTTAAAATTATTTTAAAAATATAGTTTGGAGCACCTGGGTGGCTCAGTGGGTTAAGCCTCTGCCTTCAGCTCAGGTCGTGATCCCAGGGTCCTGGGATAGAGCCCCACATCAGGCTTTCTGCTCCACAAGGAGTCTGCTTCCCTTCCTCTCTCTCTGCCTTCCTCTCTCTCTGCCTGCCTCTTGGCCTACTTGTGATCTCTCTCTGTCAAATAAATAAATAAAATTTAAAAAATAGAGATTAACATATTCAGAGTCATTTCCAGAATATAGACAGTAGGCAAGAGAAAATAATTTTAACTGACTTCTTACTATTTTTTACAGATCTACATGTCATGGTTATGATGGTTCAGTGAACAATAAGATATGTTTCATGTCTTCTGGGATGAAATGACTGGTCAGAGAGCCTTTGGTATTAGTACAAGCCTTGAATCACAAGGCCTTGAAAACATTCTGGTGTTAAAACAGAAAATGTAGTTAATTCCTAAACCTTTGCAGGATTTTATCACTGTGGTTTAGTGTGTAGACTCAAATGATGATAAAGATACAAGAACAAAATGACTCTTTTAAAATCACCTAGCTTATTGTAGTAATCTAGAAAGAGGGATTGGAACTATAATTCTTGGACATATTAAACAATGCCTTATCCAGTAAATTATCCAGTCTATGTATAAGAAAGATAATTATGAGAAGCATTATGATATTATTTTTAGGGGATACATAGCTGTGAAGTGATAGCACAGAGAGGTTGGTTGAAATTGTAATTATGAAATTGGTAACCAGAACATACTTCAAACATTGCATTTTTATTTTCTACATGAGCCTTAAAATCAGTCATTTGGGCCCCTCAAGCTCAGGTGAGTCACATAGTGATATCTTAATGACAAAATATACCCTTAGGACAATTTTCTCCTAGACAACAAATATCTTTTGGAGAGAACATGGGTAAATGATACACTAATATTATTTCTTCTAATAAAAATGTGAAAGATTAATATTTTTGGTGCTTGAAACTCCCTTCTGATCAACCAAATAAAGCAATGAGATGAAGGATGAATGTTTCCTATATCTTGCCATCAACAGTGCTCACTATCTGTAAATATTTTCCTCCCCAGATACTTAAAGGAATTGAACTGAGTTATTTTCTATCAATTACTATCAACTTTGTTCCAGATAGAACATTCTTGATTTTTTTTTTCTGCTTAGTACAGCAGTTTGATGTGTCATGCATTACTGCTTGCTAGAGACCCTCATACTCATTTCACTTGTGACAACAGCTGGAATTAAACCTTGTTCTCCAAAGATGTGATGCCCATGTATTAATCTGATTTGTGCTTCCTTGCAAGCCATCTTGCATATTGCTATAGCAGCTCTCTTTTTTGATGTGAAATTCACCTTATTTATTTGTTTTTGTTTTTTTTTTCAGAAGTAAGGAGAAAAACATTTTGTTTGCTTGTATAGAAAGAAATTTCACTTCCTCTTTTTGGCATGGGGTCAGACTTCTACTGAGCTCTAGCCAGTACAGGAGAGCCACCTCATCAGAGCTCCCTTGTTTACTACCTGCTGCTTTGACTCTGGCTCCTTTATTTCTGATTTATCAGCCATCTCTAATGCTGCAAAATAACATGAAAGTCCAGTATTCAGGAAGCTGAAAATTGTCTTACCTATGTCAGAGGCTTGCCATTTTTATACTTTATCTAAGATTAAAAATCATTGTCTTTATATTCTGTTTAAGATGACCAAGGAAGACCAAATTATATAGTCCCAGGTTATGAGGTAGAGTGAGTGAGACTTGATCATTTCTAAAAAAAGATGATGGATAAGTGGCTGACTTCTATTTTTAAGCTTATATACATTTGGACTAACATTAATGTATGTGTTAACTCCTATCCTCTAGGAGATCATATTTTTAAAATATTAACACATTACAAAAATATACCTTTAAATTTTGTTCAGATAGTATTTTCCAACTGAGAAGACAAAGGTCATTTATAACTTCTTAATTGATTTTAAAGTTGAATAAACACAGAGATTAAAATAGAATACAAATGTGTCATTTGTTATCATACTTCAGTAAAAAGTAATGCATGAACTCTGGAAATGTGTATGAGTTTAAATTTTGGTCAATCAAATTAAAAGCAATGCCTACTTATTTGAAATGCACAATTTTGAAGAGGACTCTGAATACTATTATTTTAGAAAATGACTTTCCAAGCTAAGAAATGTAATTGAACTTAGTGAAGTATTAATGGTCACATTGTGGTCTCCCTGACATTCTAAAACACTCTTATGCTAATAGGAATGTCAGTTCATGTTGCCTTTCAAATACTAAATGACTCTTGATTGGTTTTGGGGAGGGACTTTTTTTTTTTTCCCCCTTGGTGTAATGCCTCAGAGTAAAAGTGGTTTGGAGGGCTTACTTGTTGAAAGTAATTTCAGGTATATGCTGGGATATCCATCAACCTTATTAAGTTCCATTTAATTTACAAACACCATGTCAGAATATCTGTGCACTTAGACTCTCTCTATAATGTAACTTGGGACTTAGGGTCCTTAGAGGGATATAGTGATAAGATTTTATTCATATTTTTTTCTTTTTTTTTAAAGATTTTATTTATTTATTTCACAGAGAGATCATAAGTAGGCAGAGGGGCAGGCAGAGAGAGAGAGGAGGGGAAGCAGGATCCCCGCTGAGCAGAGAGCCCAATGCAGGTCTCAATCCCAGGACCGTGGGATCATGACTCAAGCTGAATACAGAGGCTTTAACCCACTGAGCCACCCAGGCACCACTATATATATATATATTTTTTTTTCTATTTCTTTCCCATTGCACCAGGTTAGTTCTGTGCCAGTTAGGGGAAATGATTTTATTGGGTCAGTCACTCATATTGACAAAATTGAAAATATTCTGGCAATAGAAGACTTATTTTAATAAGCTTTTATTCTTAACATCTCTGAACATACATTAAACTTTTTTTCTAATGATACCTTTCTTTTATGTAACACTTTCTAAAGACCTTAGAGTGCATTTATGGATTCAGAGTGTGAAACAAATGTATTTTTCCCCATCATCCCTCAAATATGGGAATTAAGATTTAACAGATAAAATTTCTTCAAGGTCACATTTCCAAAGGGAAAATGCAACTATACTTAGGGAGTGAGCATGGTTTTTACTTTGCAATACAGTTGTTTATCCAAGCAAAATAATAACTATCACTTTATCTCAAAATGATAAGAAATCCTTGAGTGTCTTCACTTATTCACAGCAGAACATGAGCAGACCTAGAAACCTGGTCTCTTCACAATGGAGGATTACTGAGTCCTAGTTAAGTGACCTTCAGATAAAGAGTGAAACTATGTATGTATCCTGTTTCTATGTATCTTATTTTCTCTCTTTTTTATGGTAATAATCCACATAACTATATCTGAGAGGAAAAATAAAAAGACTAGAAATATCCACTGTTGACAATGGTAGGAGATATAGTGGTTACTACCAGGCACTGTTGCTGGGTGCATAAATTGATTAAAAATTTTAGAAGGCAATTGGCAATATGGAACAAAAAGTCATACCTTTTATTTTCTTTATAACATTTTATTTTAAAGAATATACCAGACACTATCACTTTTGGCAATATGACAAATTGATTTTTTTCTTTCAAATCAAATTTTTTAGAGATTTTTTTGTTTTTTTTTTGTTTGTTTGTTTTTGTTTGTTTGTTTTTACAGACAGAGAACACAAGTAGGCAGAGAGGCCGGTAGAGAGAGGGTGAGGCAGGCTCCCTGCCCAGCAGAGATCATCCCGATGTGGGGCTTGATTCCAGGACCCTGAGATCATGATCTGAGCCGAAGGCAGAGGCTTTAACACACAGAGCAACCCAGGCGCCCCGAGATGTGTTCTTAATGGAGAAAAAACAAAATCTTTCATATAGTGTAATATTTTTTTTTCATTCCTTGGGCCATGTAAAGTAAGGAACTCTTCAAAAGATTGAAAAAAAAAATGAGCTGAAAAGAAACAGAGAAGCATAAAATACACAGAAAGATATAGTTACCTTAATGGTAAATGCTGAAAACCACATTGCAGGTAGAAAGGGGCACACTGGAATCTGAAAATGTTGAATGAAGTGGAGATGCTTGGATGGATGATGAAAATAGAAATGTTCCAGGTTAATAGTACCCCATTGCTCTCTGCAAAAGCAAGCATAATTCCTCTTTGGAAGAATGAATTTATAATATACCAGATGAAGGAAACAAACAGCTTTAAGCTCATAAATGAAGATCACAAAATACATAACAAAATGAACTATCATGAGTTAGAATCAGCAGAGATAAACAACAACAAAAATTCAATAGATTAAGACCAAGAGAGGTTTTAGAATCTAAAATTATCAAATACAAGATATATGAAAACTATCATGAAATGAATAAAAGATGGAAGTATAACATCAATAACCAATAAGAAATTACAAAATGTGAGTGAGTACACTTGAAAAAATTAAAACAATAAAATGAAAATCATAATTGCTTAAATAAATAATAAAATTAATATGTTAAGCAGTAAACTCACAAATAGACAAATGGAATAAAAGGATAACTCAAAAAGAAATCTATGTGTAGGAGTGCCTGCATGGCTCAGTGGGTTAAGCCTCTGCCTTTGGCTTGGGTCATGGTCTCAGGATCCTGGGATTGAGCCATGCATTGGGCTCTCTGCTCTGTAGGGAGCCTGCTTCCTCCTCTCTCTCTGCCTGCCTCTCTGTCTACTTGTGATCTCAATCTCTCTCTCTCTCTCTGTCAAATAAATAAATAAAATCTTTAAAAGAAAAGAAATCTATGTGTGTAGAAGCTTGCTATCCAATTAAAGTACCTAGGAAGACTACTTCGAGTCTCTTCTTGAACAGAGGTCAGTAAACTATGGCCTATGGGCCAAATGTGGCCAACCATGTACATTCACTTATATATTTTATCTGGTTTCTTTGGCTCTAGGAAGGCACAGTTGAGAAGTTGCAATACTGCTATGCCAGCACTAAGAGTTTAAAATATTAGCTACTTATTTTTAGATAGATAGATAACTATCTAGTAACTATTGCTTTTATAGTAAGAAAAGATTTCCTGATCCCTGTTCTTGAAATATTATACTCTCAGCTCCTGATGTTTTATACTCTTCAATATATACTATTATTGTGGTGGTTCTTCCAGCATTATAGTACACTGTTTAAAAAAATGAAAGTGGACTTTGATTCACAACAGGAATATTTTCTTAATCTTTTTATCTTTATTTAGAGTTTATTTTTGCATATGGTATAAGAAAGTGGTTCCATTTCATTCTTTCTCATGTAGCTGTCCAGTTTTCCTGACACCATTTGTTGAATAGACTGTCTTTTTCTCATTGTATAGTCTTGTGTCTTTGCCATAGCTTAAATAACCATAAATGTGTGGGTTTATTTCTGGTCTCTAATCTGTCCTATTGATCTATGTGTCTCTTTTATGCTTTAATCTATCCTATTGATCTATGTGTCTCTTTTATGCTTTACAAGTCAATGAGCACTTTTGAAGGGCTGATGTGGAGTAAAAGAGAAGAAAGACCTGAGAATAAAAGAAAGAATGAAATGGAACCACTTTCTTATACCATATGCAAAAATAAACTCCAAATAGATTAAAGATTAAAAGATTAAGAAAAATATTCCTGTTGTGAATCAAAGTCCACTTTCATTTTTTTAAAGAGTGTACTATAATGCTGGAAGAACCACCACAATAATAGTATATATTGAAGAGTATAAAACATCAGGAGCTGAGAGTGTACCAAGATTTTAAGGCTGCTCTTAGAAAACAGCCAAAAAACAAACAAACAAACAAACAAAAAAGAAAGAAAAACAAAAAGAAAAAACCATAAAACCCCACATTCTCCAAGTTGTAAAACAGAAAACTAAAGAAGGTAATATTTGTAAATCATGTGTAACTTGAAGAGATAAAAACTTCAAAAGTGATATGATGTTTCCATGAGACCTGTAGATAAATATCAATTACCTAAAGCATAGAATTAATAAATAACTAGATATAGATGTCACAAGAATCATGAGTTGATGAGACATTCTTCAGTAGCTTACGTTACATAAATGCACTTCACTGACAACTTTTAATCCTCTTTGGGCTCTTTTCCTACTCTCTCTTTCCCTTCCTCCTTCTCCTGTCTTTATCACTACCCCTTCTGTTCACTAAATTATTTATATGCTAAAATTTGACTTTTGTTATTATTATTTACCAAAGTAATTCCACAGTTTGTTCTACCAGCTTACCTACTATTTCTTGGTCCTGACTTCCCACATTTGGCTTTTCTCCAGTTATCATCACCTTTCTCAGGCTTAATGTTCTCCCCCACCCCTCTTCTCCTTCCTGTGGTTGGCTGCCTCAGGCTACAAAGTAGACTGAAGTGTAAATAATTTTGTATTTGAAAATTGTATTTTTTAAAAGATTTTATTTATTTATTTGACAGAGAGAGATCACAAGTAGGCAGAGAGTCAGGCAGAGAGAGAGAGGGAAGCAGGCTCTCTGCTCAGCAGAGATGCTAAGGCAGATGTGGGGCTCAATCCCAGTACCCTGAAATCACGACCTGAGCTGAAGGCTTTGGCTTAATCCACTGAGACACCCAGATGCCCTGAAAATTGTATTTTTTGACTTAAAATAATAAGACTGTTATTAGAGAAGAGAAAAAAAAAAACTGGTAGCTATGTGTTTGGTTGCTAAACTTTAGCCAAACAAAGGCCAGAGGGCAGGCTGTCTGTCTGTGAAAACTGTTGCCAGTAGGAATGTGGACAAAACATTTTGGCTGTCTTTCTACAGTAACACCAGGCCATGTTATCTTTTGTTCCAAGCACCTGTGATTAGGATTACAGGAGGCTGTCAATATGACATACATGCAGAAACAAAGAGACAAACAAACAAACAAACAAACAAAACATAGTAAGATTTTAAAATTGATTTGTGAAAGGTGTATTTTTTTTTTAGTATTAGTTTCTACTGTGAAGAAACACATCTCTATTAGAGACTTCCTGTAGTCAAGATAAATGCATAAATAAAATCTAAGAAAATAGTTTAAATTTAAATGGTTATTGGCCAAAATATTGACCTAAACACTAATCAGGTCAAAAGGAAAAATGCAAGAGCCAAGATGCAAAACTGATGGTGTATAATGACCACAAGGATGGAAGAAACAGGAGAATGAATAAGTGATATAGAAGATAAAGTTATAGAAAATAATGAAGCTGAAAAAAGGTAAAGAAAAATATAGGATCAGGAATATATACTTAGTGAACTCAGTGACTCCATAAAGTGCAATAGCATTAATATTATAGAAGTACCAGAAGGCGAGAGTGAAAAGGGGGTAGAAGGATTATGGAAGACACTTATACCCAAATATTACCCTTATCTTGGGAAGGAAACAGACATCTAAATCCACAAGGCATAGATAACTTCCATGAAAATCACTTAAAGCAGGCCAACACCAAGACATATTGTAGCTAAATTTGCAAAATCTAGAGAAAAAGAATAAAAGGAGGAAGACAAAAGAAGTACCTGAATTACAAAGAAGACAAATAAGGTTAGCAGCAGCTCTCTCCACAGAAATTTGGCAGGCCAGAAGAGGGCATCATGGTATATTTAATGTGTTGAATGGGAAAAATCTCCAGTCAAGAATAGTCTACCCAGCATTGCTGTCATTCAGAATAGAAGGTGAGATGATAAAGTTTCCCAGACAAACAAAAATGAAGGAGTTCATGACCACTAAACGCACTCTTCAAGAAATATTGAGTGGGAAAGGAAGACCAAAAGCAATGAAGACTAGAAAGGAACAGAGAAAATCTCCAAATACAATGATAAAGCAAGTAACAAAATGACACTAAATTTATATCTATCAATAATTACTCTGAATGTAAATGGATTAAATGGTCCATTTGAAAGACATAGGGTGTCTTGGATGAAAAGAAAAAGACTCATCTATATGCTGCCAACAAGAGATTCATTTTAGAACTGAAGAAACTTGCAGATTGAAAGTGAGAGGATGTAGAAATATTTACTGTGCAAATGAACATCAAAGGAAAGCCAGAATAGCAATACTTATATCAGACAACTAGATATTAAAGCAAAGACTATACTGAGATAAAGAAGGGAAGTATATCATACTAAAAGGGTCTGGCCAACAAGGTCTAACAAATATAAATATTTATGTACCCAACTTGGGAGCTTCCAAGTATATAAATCAACTAATAACAAATATAAAGGAACTCAATGATAATAATAAAATAAAAGTAGGTGGAAAAATAAGAGTAAGTGGCAGGTACCTTTAATACCCTACATACATAAGTGGACAGGTTAACTAAGCAGAAAATAAACAAGGAAATAAGGGCTTTGAGTGACACACTGGACCAAATGGACTTAACAGATAAATTCAGAACATTTCATCCTAAAACAGCAGAATAGAGATTCTTTTTATGTGCACATGGGACATTCTCCAGAATAGATAACATACAAGGTAAAAAATCAGGCCTCAACAAGTACAAAAAGACTGAAATCATGCCATGCATATTTTTTCTGACCACAAGGCTGTGAAACTTGAAATTAACCACAAAACAAAACTTAGAAAGACCAAAACACACGGAAGTTAAAGAACTTCCTACTACAAAATGAATGTGTCAACCAGGAAATTAAAAAAAAATAAATGTATGTACATATAGAGATGATATATGGATATAGAAGAAATTATACAGACACACACACACACACACACATGCACACACACACACGTTAATGAAACCATGACAGCCCAAAACCTTTGCAATGCAGCAAAAGTGGTCATGAAAGGGAATTATATAGCAATATGTGCCTGCCTCAAGAAGCAAGAAAAATCACAAATATGCAGCCTGACCTTACACCTAAAGGAGCTAGAAAAAGAACAACAAATGAAGAAGAAGTGAAATAAAGAATATAATGAATGAATTAGAAAAAAACAAACAAACAGTACAACAGATCAATGAAAGCAGGAGCAGGGTCTTTTTTTTAGAATATAAAATTGATAAGCCCCTAGCCAAAGTTATCAAAAAGAAAAGAGAAGGAACCCAAGTAAATAAAATCATGAATAAGAGAGGAGAGATCACAACCAACATGATGGAAATACAAACAATCATAAAAGAATATTATGAGAAATTATATGGCAACAAATTGGACAATCTGAAAAAATGGATAAATTCCTAGAAACATACAAACTACAAAAACTGAAACAGGAAGAAATAGAAAACTTGAACTGACCCATAACCAGCAAAAAGACTAAATCAGTAATTGAAAATCTCCCAAAAACCAAACGTCCAGAGCCAGATGGCTTTCCAAGGGAAGTCTACCAAACATTTAAAGAAGATTTAATACTTAATCTTAAGCTGTTTCAAAAAAATTGAAATGGATGGATAACTTTCAAACTCACTCTGAGGCCAGCAATATCTTGATTCCAATACCAGACAGACCCCATAAAAAAGGGAATTATAGATCAATATCCCTGATTAATATGAATACAAAAATTCTTTTTTTTTAAATTTTATTTATTTATTTGACAGAGAGAGATTACAAGTAGGCAAAGAGGCAGGCAGAGAGAGAGAGGAGGAAGCAGGCTCCCTGCTGAGCAGAGAGCCCAATGCAGGACTAGATCCCAGGACCCTGAGATCATGACCTGAGCCAAAGGCAGCGGCTTAACCCACTGAGCCACCCAGACACCCTGAATACAAAAATTCTTAACAAAAGATTAGCTTATTGAATCCAACAATACAGTAAAAGAATCATTCACTACAATCAATTCAGATTTATTCCTGGGCTGCAAGAGTTGGTTCCATATTCACATATCAACCAATGTGGTGTAACGCATTAATAAAATAAAGGCTAAGATGCATATGATCCTCTCAGTAGATGAAAAAAAATTATTTGACAAAGTACAGCAACCATTCTTGATTAAAAAAAAAAAAAAGCCTCAGCGAAGTAGGAACAGAGGCAACATACCTCAACATCATAAAGGCCGTATACAAAAGACCCACAGCTAATATTGTCTTTGTTGGGGAAAAACTGAGAGCTTTTCCTCTAAAGCCAGAATACGACAAGAATGTCCACTCTTACTACTGTTATTTAATGTACTATTAGAAGTTCTAGACTCAGAAATCTGACACAAAAATAAATAAAAAGCATCTAAATAGGCAAGAAAGTGGGGAGCCTAGGTGGTTCAGTGGGTTAAAGCCTCTGCCTGAAGGTCATGATCCCAGGGTCCTGGGATCGAGCCCCACATTGGGCTCTCTGCTCTGTGGGGACCCTGTTCCCTGCCCCCCGCTTGCCTCTCTTCTCTGCCTGCCTCTCGGCCTACTTGTGATCTCTGTCAAGTGAATAAATAAAATATTAAAAAAATATTAAAAAATAAATAGGCAAGAAAGAAGTCAAATTTTCACTACTCGCACTTGACATGATACTTCATATAAAAAACCATAAAAGATTCCACTGAAAGTTTTCTTGATCTCATACAAAAATTTATTAAAGTGTGGAACACAGAATCAACATACAGAACTTTGTTGCATTTTTATACATGAATAACAAAGCAGAAAGAGAAATAAAGGAATCAATCCCATTTATAATTGCACCAAAAGCATAAGATAGCCAGGAATAAATCTAATCAAATGTGTAAAGGTCTGTATGCTGATGGAAGAAATTGAAAATACACAAAGAAATGGAAAAAATGCTCCATGATCATGGATTAAAAGATGAAATGTTATTAAAATGTCTATACTACTAAAAGCAATCTACATATTTAATGCCACCCCCATCAAAATACTGCCAGTATTTTTCACAGAACTAAAGCAAACCGTCCTAAAAATTTTTTTTAAAGATTTTATTTATTCATTTGACACAGAGAGATCACAAGTAGGCAGAGAGGCAGGCAGAGAGAGAGAGAGGAGGAAGCAGGCTCCCCGCGGAGCAGAGAACCCGATGCGGGACTCGATCCCAGGACCCTGAGATCATGACCTGAGCCGAAGGCAGCAGCTTAACCCACTGAGCCACCCAGGCGCCCCGTCCTAAAATTTGTATGGAAACAAAAAAGAACATGAATAGCCAATGTAATCTTGAAACAGAAAAGCAGAACTGGAAGTATCACGATTATGGACTTCAAGCCATATTATAAAGATATAATCTTCAAGACAGTATGGTACTGGCATAAAAACACATAGATCAATGGAACATAATAGAAAACCCAGAAATGGACCCACAACTATATGCTCTACCAATCTTTGACAAAATAGGACAGAATATCCAGTTGGGGGGGGGGAATCCCTTCAACAAATGGTATTAGGAAAACTGGACAGCAACATGCAGAAGAATGAAACTGGACCATTTCATCACACCACATACAAAAAAATATATAAAATGGATGAAAGACCTAAATCTGATATAGGAAACCATCAAAATCCTGGAGAAGAGCACAGAAGCAAACTCTGATATCAGCCATTGTAACTTCTTACTACATACACTTCTGCACACAAGGGAAACAAAAGCAAAAATGAACTAATGGAACTTAACCAAGATACAAATCTTCTGCACAATAAAGGAAACAATCAACAAAACTAAAACGCAACCCTTGGAATGGGAAAATATATTTACAAATGACAAACCTGGTAAAAGATTAGTGTTCCAAATCTACAGAGAACCTGTCAAACTCAACACCCGAAATCCAATTAATCCAGTTAGAAAAGGGCAGAACACGTGAATTTTTTTTTCCCCAAAGAAAGCATACTGACGACTAACAAACACATGAATAAATGCGTTAGGTCCGTTATTAAATGAAACGAGACTGAGACAAAGTGGAAATTATTTAAATCTTTATTTTATGATAAATATTAGAAATCAGATTGATCGACCAGGGGAATGAGACTGAAGCGAAGTTAAAGTTATGCAAAGCTCTATTCTATGCCAAGCATTAGAAGTCAGACTGACTGGCCAGGGCTGCCTCCGAAGAGAGCAACTCCTCCCAATCTTACAGGCTACCTTTAATTGGGTGAAATTGCAACCCATATCGTGGTATCTCAACCACCTGGTTTGTGTGTCTCTTGTTGATTGGCTATTTTCATCCAGTCTGGTGATGTGTTATTCAAGATTATTCTAGTTACAAACAGTTTAACTGTTTGTTACTAGGACAGTTACAAACAGTAGTTTCTGGGAAGGCTTAGTCAGTTAACATATTCAGTGTGAATAACAAGATTGTCGTCCTTCCCAAGATGGAGTCATTTAAGTTTGGGCAAGACCTTCTCACTGTTACAAACAGTACTTTGTACTGATTAGATGTCTCCATCTGGCCTGACTTGTCCTTGTATTCTGGGCTCTGTTATCAGGAACTAGCCAACTACATTTTACTGGTTTCCCAGACTTGTTTCTAAGTAAGTTTCTCTTGGGGGGGAGAGTCAATTTAAGTTTTCTGCACAAACAACAAAGTGGCTATTTACCCAAGATGGAGTTGCTCTGGCTAAATAGGTCCTTACAAAATGCTCAACATCACTCATTATCAGGGAAATACAAATCAAAACCATAATGATATTCCACCTCATAGCTGTCATAATGATAAAAATTAACAACACAGGAAACAACAGAAGTTATCAAGGATGCAGAGTAATGGGAACCCTCATATAGTGTTGGTGGGATCCAAACTGGAGCAGCCACTCTGGAAAACAGTATGGAGGTTCCTCAGAAATTTAAAAATAGAATCACTCTATGATCCAGCAAATGCACTACTATGTATTTTTTTTTTTTATTTTTTGAGGATTTTATTTATTTATTTATTTTTTTAATTTTTATTTATTTTTTTTTATTTCCAGCATAGAGAGTCAATTATCATATGGTTTCACTTATTTGTGGAGCATAACAAATAGCATGCACTACTATGTATTTACCCAAAGGATATAAAAGAACTAATTCAAAAAGACACATGCACCTTGATGTTTCTAGCAGCATTATCAATAATGGCCAAATTGGGAAAGGGCCCAAATGTCCACTGATGATGAATGGATAAAGAAGTTGTGGTATGGGGTGCCTGGGTGGCTCAGTGGGTTAAGCCTCTGCCTTTGGATCAGGTCATGATCTCAGGGTCCTGGGATCAAGACATGCATCAGGCTCTCTGCTCAGCAGGGAGCCTGCTTCCTCTGCTCTCTCTCTCTGCCTGCCTCTCTGCTTATTTGTGATATCTGTCTGACAAATAAATAAAATTAAAAAAAATAAAATTGTGGGGGGGACAAGATGGCAGGGAAGTAGGAGGAGGTGCCTTTTCAACTGGTACCCTAAAGTGAGCTGATTACCTGCCAAAGAACTCTGATCACCCATGAAATCAGCCTGAGATCAGAATTATACATGTCTGGATCTCTACAGGGGCAGAAGACACCAGTGGGCAGGTAAAGCAGAGTGGGAACTGCGGACTGATATTGGAAGATAAACAAAAGGGGGAGGGAGCCACCAGAGGTGATCGGTTGGAAAGTAAGACCCCCAATACAAGCAAGAGTGCCCTGCGTCTGGGGACCAGCATTAACTTGGAGACTGGCTGAAAGCACTCAAAAAGAGCAAAGGATCGTGGGGGCGGGGGGCTGTGGGAATCGGGGCAGCTAGGGACAGGGGCTTAAGTCTCCGGTCCAAGGACAGCCTCCGGAGGCACTGAGCCAGAGAGAGTGTAGCGGAGAAAACAGGTCTTGGTCCCTAAGTGGCCAGCACTCCCAAGAACGTGTGCGTTCTGGCTCCTGTGAGGGGATGGGAGCCACACCGGAGGGCAGAATGCAAGAGCCCTGCTACAGAGCCTGAGATAAGTGCGCCCCTCATCCTCCCCTGAAAGAGGTACACAAAGGCCCAGCCAGCACTCTTTCACCCACGCCATTGTTTCAGAGCCTAAGACTCACACCCCAAAATCTCCCCAGGGAGGTGCGCAAAAGCCCAGCCTGGTGCTTTCGGACCTGTGCCCCATTCTCAGAGCCTGAAACACGTGCACGACCCACAGCCTCCCCTGAAAGGAGTGTGTGCAAGGCGGGCGCTCTTAGACCCAGAAAGACCAGGCACTCCCAGCCCAGGCCAGCGGGAAAATTTAAGTGTGTGATCGCTTCTTGGAACCTCTCTGGCGGTCTGGAGCACCTAGACAGCCGCTGTTGCCATGGTTTTGGGTACAAGCAAAAGATCCTGCATCCCCAGGGACCGCGACTCAGAACCTGCTCTGCCAGCGGCCAAGGGGGAACTTATTTGGGCTCTGCAGCCATACTGAGGCTTCTCTCTGAGAGGGAGGTCAGGGTGCAGTTTGTTTTCCTCTAAAACTACAAAAACCATCAAAAGCGGTCAAGGTGAGAGAAAAAAACAAAAAGTGAACAAACATAAAAACCACCAGAGAACAAAAGCCTGAAAAAAACCAGTTTCCTCAGACCCCACCCCCTTGAGGGGGGCAGAAGGACTTAACTCAGGGATCATCACTGACTGAAAACCCACATGGCAGGCCCCTCCCCCAGAAAACAAACCAAGAAAGGAAAAAAAACAAAAAAAGACTACAAGAGAACAACCACCACTACTTCATAGGACAACTTTTATTTTTAATTCTTTCCCACTATTCTGGTTCATTTTTTTTTTTACATAGATAATTTTTTAACCTATTTACCATCACAGTGAGCTGTCCAGTACATCAAATTCCATAATAACCTTCTAAACTGAACTTTTTGATACATATACCTGTGTTTTTCTTTTGCATTTCTATTTTTTGAACTTCTTTTTTTTTTAAATTTTAGTTTAGTTTAGTTTATTCCCTTTTATTTTTATTTTTTAATATTCATATAGAGTTAAACTTCTAAGTAATCCCCTTCCCCCAATTAATATTACCCCTATAGGTAAACCAATTTTTAATCCCCCTTAATCTTATGAAAGTTGAGTCCTTTAACAAAGACATCAAGATACATCCAGGAAGAATCAAAACAACCTTCCTCGCCCACAGTGAGAATTTATAACCACTCTCCCATCTTTTTCTTCCACCACTGTTTCTGTGTTTTTGTGTTTCTTCTGATAGTATATAAATCTTACACGTGGAGTTCTTTTTAACGAGGTTCTTCCTTTATTTGCATATATATATTTTTCTCTTTTCATATACTTGTATCAGTCTTTTTGTTTGTCTGTTTTTGTTTGTATACTTCATAAATCTTTTTTTTTTTTAATACTTCCTAAATCTTACCTTGAGGACCATTTGGGCTGAACCTTCTCTTTCATCTTCCCTTTATTTCCTGTCTTTCTCTCTCCTTTTATCTTTTTCTTTTCTTTTGTCTCTCATTTGGGTGGGGAATCCTGATTGCTCAGAAGTGTTCCAGGGTGCACCTTGACAGCACCATGGTCGACAAATCCCACTACATCTGTTCAGTTATCTCTCACCAAAAAGACTAGGAGGAGGAATGCACAACAGAAGAAAAATACAGAGGATGGACCTTCTGCAACAGAGCTAACTGCTGTCAACATAGACAATATGTCAGAAAGAGAATTCAGGCTTACAATTATCCAGGCAATAGCTAGGTTGGAGAAAGCCGTGGATGACCAAACGGAATTGATTACGTCTGAGCTGAAAGCGAACAGAGATGATGTTCACAATGTTAGGGTAGAGCTAAAAGCTACCAGGGATGAGGTTCACAATGCTCTCAATGAGTTCCAATCTAAACTAAATTCTATCAAAGCTAGGGTAACTGAGACAGAAGATAGAATTAGTGATCTGGAGGACAAACAGATAGAGAGAAAGGATCAGGAGGAAGCCTGGAACAAACAGCTTAGAAACCACGAAAACAGAATCAGGGAAATAAATAATGCCATGAAAAGTTCCAGCGTCAGAATTATTGGAATCCCTGAGGGGAGGAGAAAGAAAGAAGTCTAGAAGATATAGTGGAACAAGTTCTTCATGAAAATTTTCCCAATCTCGCAAATGGAACCAGCCTTCATGTACTAGAGGCCAAATGGTCTAAATCAAAAATTATAGATTCCAAAAAAAAAATCAAGGCACCTGATAGTCAAATTGAAGAATCACAATTATAGGTATAATCTCTTGAAAGCCACTAGCAAAAAGAGGCTCCTTATTTATAGAGGAAAACCCATCAGAATAATTTCAGACCTGTCCAGAGAGACCAGGCAAGCCAGAAAGGGCTGGCAAGACATATTCAGGGCATTAAATGAGAAGAACATGCAGCCAAGAATACTTTCTCCAGCAAGACTGACATTCAAAATGGATGGAGAGATAAAGAGTTTCCAAGACCAGCAAGGCTTAAAAGACTATGCAACCACCAAGCCGATACTGCAGGAAATATTAAGGGGCATTCTATAAAAGAGGAAAAATCCTAAGAATAGCATTGAACAGAAATATAGGACAATCTATGGAATGAAAGACATCAAAGGTAACACGATGTCAATAAACACGTATCTATCAATAATCACTCTCAATGTGAGTGGCATAAATGCACCCATAAAACGGCACAGGGTTGCAGATTGGATAAAACAACAGGACCCATCCATGTTGTCTACAAGAGACCCATTTTGAACCTAAAGATACACGCAGACTGAAAGTGAAGGGGTGGAGAAGCATCTTTCATGCCAATGGGCCTCAAAAGAAGGCTAGGGTAGTGATTCTCATATCAGATAAATTAGATTTAATATAAAGACTGTAGTCAGAGATACAGAAGGACACTACATAATCCTTAAAGGGACTATCCACCAAGATGATCTAACAATTGTAAATATCTATTCCCCCAATATGGGAAAGCCAATTACATAAGAAAACTGTTAATCAAGATAAAGAGTCATAGTGATATGAATACATTAATAGTAGGAGATCTTAACACGCCTCTCTCAGAAATAGACAGATAATCCAAGCAGAAAATCAATAAAGAAACAAGAGCATTGAATGACACATTGGACCAGATAGACCTCATAGATATATACAGAACATTCCACCCTAAAACAACAGAATACTCATTCTTCTCAAGTGCACATGGAACCTTCTCAAGAATAGACCACATACTGGGTCACAAACCATGACTCAACCATTCCCAAAAGACTGAGATGATTCCCTGCATATTCTCAGGTGACAATGCTTTGAAACTGGAGCTCAATCACAAGGAAAAGTTCAGAAGGAACTCAAACACCTGGAAGCTAAAGATCACCTTGCTTAAGAATGCTTGGATCAACCAGGAGATCAAAGAAGAACTGAAACCATTCATGGAAACCAATGAGATTGAAGACACTTCTGTCCAAAACCTATGGGATACAGCAAAGGCAGTCCTAAGGGGGAAACACATAGCCATTCAAGTCTCTCTCAAAAAAAATTGAAAAATCCAGAACACACCAGCTATCTCTAAACCTTAAAGAACTGGAGAATAAACAATAAAGCAAACCAACTTCACACATAAGAATGGAAATACTCAGGATTAGAGCTGAGATCAATGAGGTAGAAACCAGATACGCAGCAGAACATATCAATGAAACTAGAAGCTGTTTTTTTAAAAGAATCAATAAGATCAATAAACCATTGGCCACACTAATACAAAAGAAAACAGAGAAAGTTCAAATACATAAAATTATGCATGAAAAAGGAGAGAACACAACGAACACCAAGGAAGTAGAAACAATCATCAGAAGTTATTATCAACAGTTATATGCCAATAAGCTAAGCAACCTAGATGAAATGGATGCATTTCTCAAAAATTATAAACTCTCAAAATTGAACCAGGAAGAAATTGACAACCTGAGTACACCGATATATCGTAACAAGATTGAAGCAGTGATCAAAAACCCCCCAAAAAACAAGAGCCCAGGACCTGACAGATTCCCTGGGGAATTCTACCAAACTTTCAAGAAGAAATAACACCTATTCTCCTGAAGCTGTTTCAAAAAATTGAAGCAGAATGAAAACTTCCAGACACTTTCTATGAAGCCAGTATTACCCTGATCCCCAAAGCAGGCAAAGACCATACTAAAAAGGAGAATTTCAGACCAATATCACTGATGAATATGGATGCTAAGATGCTCAACAAGATCCTAGCTCACAGGATCCTACAGCACATTAAAAGGATTATCCACCATGACCAGGTGGGATTCATCCCTGGGCTACAAGGATGGTTCAACATTCGCAAATCAATCAATGTGATAGAACAAATTAATATGAGAAGAGAGAAGAACCACATGGTCCTCTCAATCGATGCGGAAAAAGCATTTGACAAAATCCAGCATCTGTTCCTGATTAAAACGCTTCAAAGTATAGGGATAGAGGGAACATTCCTGAACTTCATAAAATCTATCTATGAAAGACCCACAGCAAATATCATCCTCAATGGGAAAAAGCTTGTGTCCTTCCTGTTGAGATCAGGAACACGACAAGGATGCCCACTTTCACCACTCTTATTCAACGTAGTATTAGAAGTCCTAGCAAGAGCAATCAGACAACAAAGAGAAATAAAAGGTATCCAAATTGGCAATGTAGAAGTCAAACTCTCTCTCTTCGCAGATGACATGATTCTTTATATGGAAAACCCAAAAGACTCCACCCACAAACTTCTAGAACTCATACAGAAGTTAAGTAATGTGGCAGGATACAAAGTTAATGTACAGAAATCTGTGGCTTTCTTATACACTAACAATGAAAATACAGAAAGGGAAATTAGACAATCGATTCCATTTACTATAGCACCAAGAACCATAAGATACCTGGGAATAAACCTAACCAAAGAGGTAAAGGATCTGTACTTGAAGAACTACAGAACACTCATGAAAGAAATTGAAGAAGACACAAAAAGATGGAAGACCATTCCATGCTCTTGGATCACAAGATTAAACACTGTTAAAATGTCTATACTTACTAGAGCAATCTATACTTTTAATGCTATTCTGATCAAAATTCCACTGGTATTCTTCAAAGAGCTGGAGCAAATAATCCAAAAATTTGTATGGAATCAGAAGAGACCTCGAATCACTAAGGAAATGTTGAAAAACAAAAATAAAATGACATCACATTACCTGATCACATTACCTGATTTCAAGCTTTATTACAAAGCTGTGATCACCAAGACAGCATGGTACTGGCATAAAAACAAACACATAGACCAGTGGAACAGAATAGAGAGCCTAGATATGGACCCTCAACTTTATGGTCAATTAATATTCGACAAAACAGGAAAAAATATACAGTGGAAAAAATACAGTTTTTTCAATAAATGGTGCTGGGAAAACTGGACAGCTATATGTAGAAGAGTGAAACTCGACCATTCTCTTACACCGTACACAAAGATAAACTCAAAATGGATAAAAGACCTCAACGTGAGACAGGAATCCATCAGAATCCTAGAGGAGAACATAGGCAGTAATTTCTTTGATATCAGCCACAGCAACTTCTTTCAAGATATGTCTCCAAAGGCAAAGGAAACAAAAGCGAAAATAAACTTTTGGGACTTCATCAAAATCAAAAGCTTCTGCACAGCAAAGGAAACAGTCAAGAAAACGAAGAGGCCATCCATGGAATGGGAGAAGATATTTGCAAATGACAGTAGAGAAAAAGGTTGATATCCAGGATCTATAAAGAACTCCTCAAATTCAACACACACAAAACAGACAATCATATCAATAATGGGCAGAAGATATGAACAGACACTTTTCCAATGAAGACATATAAATGGCTATCAGACACATGAAAAAATGTTCATCATCACTAGCCCTCAGGGAGATTAAAATTAAAACCACATTGAGATATCACCTTACACCAGTTAGAATGGCCAAAATTAGCAAGACAGGAAACAACATGTGTTGGAGGGGATGTGGAGAAAGGGGAACCCTCTTACACTCTTGATGGGAATGCAAGTTGGTGCAGCCTCTTTGGAGAACAGTTTGGAGATTCCTCAAGAAATTAAAAATAGAACTTCCCTATGACCCTGCCATTGCACTACTGGGTATTTACCCCAAAGATACATATATAGTGAAAGGAAGGGCCATCTGTACCCCAATGTTTATAGCAGCATTGGCCATGGTCGCCAAACTTTGGAAAGAACCAAGATGCCCATCAATGGACGAATGAATAAGGAAGATATGGTCTATATACACTATGGAGTATTATGCCTCCATCAGAAAGGATGAATACCCGAGGTGCCTGGGTGGCTCAGTGGGTTAAAGCCCCTGCCTTCACCTCAGGTCGTGATCCCAGGGTCCTGGGATTGAGCTCTGCATCAGGCTCTCTGCTCATCGGGGAGCCTGCTTCCTCCTCTCTCTGCCTACTTATAATCCCTGTCTTTCAAATAAATAAATAAAATCTTTTAAAAAAATGATGAATACCGAACTTTTGTAGCACCATGGACGGGACTGGAAGAGATTATGCTGAGTGAAATAAGTCAAGCAGAAAGAATCAGTTATCATATGGTTTCACTTTTTTGTGGAGCATAACAAATAGCATGGAGGACTTGGGGAGTTAGAGAGGAGAAGGGAGTTGGGGGAAATTGGAAGGGGAGGTGTACCATGAGATACTATGAATTCTGAAAAACAGTCTGAGGAGTTTGAAGTGGCGGGGGGTTGGGAGGTTGAGGTACCAGGTGGTGGGTATTATAGAGGGCATGGATTTCATGGAGCACTGGGTGTGGTGCAAAAAATAATGAATACTATTATGCTCAAAATAAATAAAAAATAAATTAAAAATATAAAAAATAAAAACTATGTATGCATAGACTTGAAAAATAAAGAAATTGTGGTATGTATGTAGAATGGAATAGCATTCAGCCACAAAAAGAATGATTTTTTTTCCATTTGCAATGATATGGATGGAGCCAGAGTCTATTATGCTAAGTGAAATAAGTCAATCAGAGAAGGACAGTTACAATATGATTTCACTCATATGTGGAATTTAAGAAATGAAACAGACAAATATAGAGGCAAAAAAAGATGATGCAAAGTATAAAACAGATCCTCAACTATAAAGAACAAACTGAGGGTTCCTAGAGGGGCAGTGGGTGGGGAAATGGGTTCAATGTGTGATGGGTATTATGGAGGGTACTTGTGCTGAACCCTGGGTGTTATATATAAGTGATGAATCACTATATTCTACTTCTGAAACTAATATTACACCATACATTAGGTAAGTGGAATATGGATGTAAACTTGAAACATAAATAAATAAATAAATAAATAAATAAATAAATAAATAAATGTATGTAGAACTACACAAATCCAGGAATCACACTACTGGGTATTTAACCAAAAAAATACCAAATCACTAACTCAAAGGGATACATATATCCCCATGTTTATTGCAGCTATACTTGCAATAGCTAAGCTATGGAAGTAACCCATGTCCATTGATAGATGAATGGCTAAAGAACATGTGGTATATATATACAATGACATATTATTCAACCATAAATAAGAATGAAATCTTGTCCTCTGCAATAATTCACATAGAGCTTATGACTATAATGCTAAAGGAAATATTTCAGTCAGGAAAATACAAATACCATACAATTCCACTTAATAGTGAAAAATAAACAAAAATAAGAAAACAATACAATAAGGAATATGTGTGAGAGAGAGAGAAACTGCAAAACAGACTCTTAAGTATAGAGAACAGACTGATGATTGCCAAAGTAGTGGTGAGTGGGGTCATATGTGAAGTAGATGATAGGGATTAAAGAGTACATTTATCATGATGGGCACTTAGTAATTTATAAAATTATTGAATCACTATATTGTACATCTGAAAGTAATGTAACACTCAATGTTATGTACACTGGAATTAAAATTTAAAAACATAAAAAGATATATCTTCAAATATTCAAAAATTAGAGCATATATTAATTTTTTCATAAATCAACTTATTAATTAAATTTTAATTTTGTCTTTCAGATGTTGAAGAAGTATGTGCCTTTTCCAGACTTTGAAATATAATTTTCAAGGATAATTTTTCAGAATAAAAAAATCACTATGACAATACTCTTAAGATTGTGGTGAACAGCAAAAGAAAATTGTAAGCACAATGTTCTTCTCATCAGAGGAGGTAAATTCAAAAGTATTTTTTTTCTTCTATTGTCAACTTGCTGTTAAGAATTTTTTTAAACATTTATTTATTTATTTGAGAAAGAGAGACAGTGTGGGGAGGATCAGAGGGAGATGAGGAGCGAGAGAAGCAGACTCCCAATTAAGCATGGAGTCCAACACAGGGCTTGATCTCACTACCTCAAGGTCATGACCTAAGTGAAATCAAGAGTCGAGTGCTTAATAGACTGAGCTATCCAGGCACCCCTGCTAGGTAAGAATTTTTAAGTCAATGTATGAATTACAATATCTCACTTTCAATATATGAAGCTAATTCCACCAAATTAGTGTTTACAATATCAAATCCCATTCCCAGTACACATTCCAATAATGTTTTCTGTAAAAATAAAAACAAAAAACAGAAAGTAGCAATTGCACACATGCAAACCAATGAGGTATTTGAACTAGAAGAGTATTCCCATCTCAGCAGGATGGTGTAAATCTGTGCTCTGTGGCATCTTCCAGTCTGGGGAATGAGCTGGGAATGATTAAAACCTTTAAACTTGGCTTCTATGAACTTGGTTCCTTGTATATGAATAAGAAGAAAAAATGCTCTTCTTTATGATGGATTTAACTAAGGCATGTCTACATGAATCTAAAACCATAGGTTATGTTAGTCAGCTCAATCAAACATCCAGTATATTCAGTGGCAAAAATATCCCAAGAAATGATACATTTTTTAGAGTCCAAAAAACATTCATACTTGGTTTTTTGTTTGTTTGTTTGTTTGTTTTGCCTGTTGAATTTCTGTTGTGTAAAGAGAAACTAAGTCCATGATTGCTAATCCCGGTTGTGTAAAAATTCAAGTTGTCTCCAATAATATCAAGGGTTGTCAAATAATTTTCAAAATAAAATTATTTTTAATTCATTTCAAATTACAAAAATATGCTGAACAGAAAAGTTATTGGAAGTCATGAACTCAAATATTTAGTGTAACAATTTCAAAGTGGACCAGGAACAAATTATCGAGTCAAAACTATTATAGAGCTATTTTCTCTCCCTTTAAATGTTCAGTAGTGGAATTTTTAAAATGAGGTTTTCAGAAATGGTGGTGAATCATGTTGACTTTTAGTGGTGGGCATGCATGCTTTAAACATGTGTTTGTTACACTATTACTGTTTTTGTTGATAAAACTTCAGAAAATATCCATTCAATGTCTGTTATATTATTATTGTTGTTGATAACACTTTAGAATGTATCTACTCAGTGTTTGTTGGGGATTTGAAGAAAATTCTAGTTAGCAATTATGCTTCTTCCCATATGCAGTGTGGTATTTCTGTGGAAAAAAACAAAAACAAAAACAAGTGTGTTAGGACTCTTGATTGTAAGTGATAGAGACCCATCTGAAATTAGCTTGAATAATAAATGACAAAGACAATGATGATGATGATGATGATGATGATACTAATGCATTTTAAAGTATTTTGAGGGTGCCTGGGTGTTTCAGTCATTTAAGTCTCTATCTTCAGTTCAGGTCATGATCCTAGGATACTGTGTCGAGCTCCCTTCTCAGCAGGGAGTTTGGTTCTCCCTCTATCTCTCCATCCAGCATGTGCTCGCTCTCTGTCATGTTTTTTTCTCTCTCTTTCAAATAAACAAAATATTTAAAAAGATAAAAATAAGAAATAAAGTATTTTAATTTACAAAATTAAAATGTCAAGTAATATCTAAGTATAAGCAGGTATAAATCCAGGACCTTAAACCTTTTCATCAAGACTTAATCACCTAACATCTGCCTCAACCTTTATTATGTACTTGCTTTGTATGCTTTCTCCTTGACAACATTTCTTCATCAAAGCAGATTATTCCTAGTTCATGGCAACAACCCAGGGTTAATTCTACAAGTAAAAGCCCTAACAGAAATAAGAGACTCAGCAAAAATCCTAGAGTTCACTCTTATTTGCCTTGGCCATGTTTATGTTCATGTGAGTGAAAAAGTATTTGTGATACTCATCAAGCCTGGATCATGCTCCTTCTTCTGAGACCAAACACTCCACTCAAATTCCGTGGATTAAGACAACTGTTTGGTGACAGTTTCCTCATAGAGAAATGAGATTAATGCTTAAAAAAAGTTATGTGAATAATAGTGTTGGGCTGGTCAAAATAAAATATATTTGTTTCAGCAACACACTCTGCATATTCTGTGTATACACTGATAGTTCTTTACACACATACAAAAGTGTATATAATGAACATATAATAATAATCTGGGGGCGCCTGGGTGGCTCAGTGTGTTAAGCCACTGCCTTCGGCTAGGGTCATGATCTCAGGGTCCTGGGATCAAGCCCCACATCGGGCTCTCTGCTCAGCAAGGAGCCTGCTTCCTCCTCTCTCTCTGCCTGCCTCTCTGCCTGCTTTTCATCTCTCTCTGTCAAATAAATAAATAAATAAAAATAATCTGAAATATTTATCAGACAACTATAATATTCCAGGTACTGTGCTTATCCAACTTCCCTTCCAAAATCACTGAGGGAAAGTAGAGGAAGCTTGGGCTGTGTTGAAACTGGAGTTTTGTTGAAGTTGGGGATCCTGGATAAAAAGATGGGAGAAAGAACCTGAATTCCTGAGGCAAAGGTACACAAATGAAGCACAGAAAGGCATGTTGCAGACTCTAAGATAGTTCTGGCAACATTAGGCATGTTTTCTGTAATTTCACAACAAATCTACATAGGTACTTTTAGCCCCATTTTGCAGATGAATAAATTAAGCTCAGAGAGGCTAAATGATTTGTCCATAAGCACATAATTAGGATATAAGCTGGAATTTCAATGTAGATGTGTACAACTTGAAAGCCTGTACTCTACCTATTAGATTATTCAGCACTTATAAGTCATATTGTGCTTGCTATATATAATTTTACACAAGTGGATTAAGTATTATACTTTGATACTAAGAATTTAGGATGGCTTGAATACAATGTAAGCAGGAAGAACTGACACATGAAATCTGACAATTGTAAAAACAATATTCTGTCTTGGAAGAAAACAGAGTGGATCCTCTCTCTCATTTGACAAGACTGTTGACAACACTAACCACATTAATATCCCAGAAACCTTTGATTTCATCATTCTACCCCTTTTATTTCTAAGATAACTATACCCTGGAAATTAAATATTGCTCTCATCATTGACACTACCTATAGTGTGAGTAGAAAATATTACATTAGCCTTGAAAACTATTTTCAGTAATGCTCCTTTACTATAGAAGTATATTTAAGAATATCTCATTGGAGAACCAATCACAACCAAACAGAAATACTAAACAGGCCCATTGTAACAGTCAATTCTATCATACAGAAAATAAGACATTATTTATAAAATAAAATGTGAGTTATTCTTGAGAACACATCAAAAACTAGATCTAGGTCTTTTCAAATATTTTAATCTTGAAAAGATTTCTCTGATACACTAACAATTTATTCGCTATTAACATTCATAGTGCAAGCAACAGTTTTTCTGAACACTAAGTGAATCTTTCATTACAGTCATTTATATTATGAAATTAGTCTTTCCATACTTGAAGGACTACCTTTTAGTGGGTGGCATAGGGAAGCTTTCTGTGGTTAAACTTTGTCAGCATTATCATTATCAGTATTTCTTTTTTCCCTCTGAGCTATTTCATGACTGTCTAAATTGTATCTGGCTAAAATTTGGCATCTAAGTTGCCAGCTTAGAAAGAATTCTGTCTCAAAGAAAATCCTAGTGTCGGTCTAATGAGCTAAATTGTATATATAACACAGTAATTTATAGGCAGCTCCAACTCTATTTTTAAACTCAACTATAACTAAAAGACTATGATAAATATGATATGCAAGCCATTGTTGATAAGAAGACTGTTAGTGCATAAATTTCCTAATTAATTTTCTCACCTAAGGCTAGGAATCTTGGAATTTTTTTTTTTCATCCTAAGAGGGAATCCATATATTTCAGGAAACTTGCGGTGATATTTTTCTGTTGTTATTGTTGTTGTTACTTAGTATAACTCACCTAGTTAAATGTTTCCTGAAGTGTTACAGTTTATGTTAAAATATTTTGTTTGAACATTGACTCAGACCATTTTTTCATAGTTAAAGTGGAGCAGAATCGATGCATTTCAGTTTTCCACTGGTGTACTGTGTGATAAACATGGTTTAACAAGTTGGGAAAAATCCATTTTGATGCTACTTTCCCAATTAGACCTGTTTTAGATTTTTGAAAGACTGAATTTGGTTTTAGTTTCACACACAGATACATTGTTAAGTTAATGTTTTAAAGTAGTGTAAACTGTAGTATCATTAACACTTATTTCTAAAAATGCCTTTTTAATGGCTGCATAGTATTCCATTGTGTATATATACCACATGCAGCCATCAAAAGAAATGAAATCTTGCCATTTGCGACAACATGGATGGAACTAGAGCATATCATGCTTAGCGAAATAAGTCAAGCAGAGAAAGACAACTATCATATCATCTCCCTGATATGAGGAAGTGGTGATGCAACATGGGGGCTTAAGTGGGTAGGAGAAGAATCAATGAAACAAGATGGGATTGGGAGGGAGACAAACCATAAGTGACTCTTAATCTTACAAAACAAACTGAGGGTTGCTGGGGGGAGGGGGTTTGGGAGAAGGGGGTGGGATTATGGACATTGGGGAGGGTATGTGCTTTGGTGAGTGCTGTGAAGTGTGTAAACCTGGTGATTCACAGACCTGTACCCCTGGAGATAAAAACATAAGTTTATAAAAAATAAAAAATTTAAAAAAATGCCTTTTTTAAAAATCAAGTCTCTACCCACAAGCACATTAAATTTTAATTGTTTTGTTGAGATACAGTGTAACTTGATTGTCCTCTAACTACTCAGTAATTTTGAAATTCAGTTCATTCAGTTTGAACAGTTGCAGATGACTTGTATGTGTATAAGAAAACTGTTTCATTAGCATATGTTGCCAAAATGGTTTTGAATATGTGCACATATTTAGAAGCTCCATGAGGAAAAAATATTTCATCATTCAAAAATGATTTACTGAAGCTCTTTGTTACCACATGCAATAGGTATGTTCTCTGAGAGATGTAAAATGATTAGACAGTAAACACTTTTAAGGAGCTTGTTATCTACTATGAGAAATAATGTCTATGTAAAATTTTTAAAAGCAAGACAATATAGGAAAAAAGTTGGATAGAAAGGGATTGTAATCCCTGAGCAAAGTTCAGCTCTTTTATTTTTGTTTTATTTCTAAAATAAGTGATGTAAATCTATTTGTTTTTTGACTACAGAACTCCAAAATCTCTTTTTTTATACTATTTGATGAACGCTGATAAGTCAGATCGCTGTGTGATAACACATGATTTATTGGGTAGAATGAAACTGCTTTGTAAACCCAGCAAATTGTCAGTCCTTCTGAAGGATTTTTTCCATAAATTCTTATAACATTGTAATTTTTTAAAAGCCAGGTTAAACCAAGGCCATCTAGAAGCTGTTAAGCTTGAGCTACTATGACTTTATTGTTGTTAAAAATGTGTATTTCCAAAATGACAAATATATTTTAAACTCTTTCAGCCCTGGATCTTTGAGAATGTTATTCTCTGTATGTACAGGTAACCTAATTGGGTTAGAGAGAGGTGAAAGCTGATGGTTGAAAAGGGTTAAATATTAACCAGAACAGCTTCAAATTCTTGCATCATACACTATAAAAAAAAAAATCCACTTGAAACATTTTTCAAGTATAGACTCTGCCCCTGTGGGAAAGCTGGTATTTTCAAATGAAGATCCCTCTAAACATAATCTTGTGACCCAGCTAACTTCATCTATTCCTATTGACTATTCATTACTGATTCATAAACTACCACATAATTCTAAGATAAGAGCACCTTAATCAATGGCCACACAAAATAAATGTGGTGATACTATTTCTCAGAACACAAGAGATATTGTTATTATTATGAAACTTTAATTGATATCTTCAAAGAGTTGTGTGATTCAGGAGAAATAAAGAATCAAGATACAAAGGTTTATAATCTTGACTATTATGGAAACTATTTGAAGATAAAAAATAATTAAACACATTTGCTTTACTTACATTTTCCTGAGCAGGCTAAAATGGAGAGGCTAATCTCCTTTAGATTTTCTTGCTATAAAATTTTCAGAGTTATCCCCTAAAACCTCACTTTAATCACTAATAAACATGTGGTACTACTTTATACTCAGAGTTTTTGCCAAAATTGTTTTAAAACATGTATGAAGAAGTAATTGCTTATAGTTTAGGTAACAATAAACCTATTCCTAATGAGTAACCATTTTTGATAACACATCAAATCTTATGTAATCCTTACCAATATCATTTAGTAAACTTCTTAGGAACACTAAATATCTGTGTTAAAAAAAAAACAAAAACAAAAAAACAAAACAAAACAAAAAAAAAACACATAAAAGAGACAAAAGGCCCCAAATGGAGCCCGTCACACCAAACCAAGAGTCAATACAAATTTGAATTTCAGCCTTTCCCAAAAATGTAATCTTAACCAGTTTATCTGGAATTTCCTGGTCAGCCCTAGTGAGGTTATCTACCTGATAGACTTCCACTCTCCCCCAAAGCTAGTTGATTTGGCCTGAAACAGCCCATTCTTTGTTAGTAACTTCCTGTGTCATCCCCTACTGCTTATAAAAGTCTTCATTTTGTACAGATCTTTGGAGCTCCTTTCTATATGCTAGATAAGATGCTACCTCATTCATGAATCATTGAGTAAAACCAATAAGATCATTAAAAATTTACTCAGATAAATTTTATTTTTTAATACTGCCTTTCAAACTGAGATATGCATTGGTGTACAAGAAAGGTACTTATAACTTCAGATATTTCATCTAAAGCCAAAATATCTTTTGGAAGATTCCGATTTTACTCAGTGATGAAGCTTTTTTTTTAAAAGACTCTTAATCTCACAAAACAAACTGAGGGTTGCTGGGGGGAGGGGGTTTGGGAGAAGGGGGTGGGATTATGGACACTGGGGAGGGTATGTGCTTTGGTGAATGCTGTGAAGTGTGTAAACCTGGTGATTCACAGACCTGTACCCCTGGGGATAAAAACATATGTTTATAAAAAATAAAAAATTAATAAAAAAAATAAAATTAAAAAAAAAAGATCTATCTATCTATCTATCTATCATCTATCTATCTATTTATTTATTTATTTATTTGAGAGAGAGAAAAAGAGTGTACTAGCGAGGGAAGGAACAGAGGAAAAGACCAGCAGACTTCCTGCTGAGCAGGGAGGCCAACATGGGGCTGGATCCCAGGACCCTGGGATCATGACCTGAGTGGAAGTTGCTTAATTGACTGAGCCAGCCAGGTACATGAAACATTTTTTATATTATAACAAACTTGGATTTATTGTGCAGTGAAATGAAAAGCTCATATGATTGCTTAGATAAAACATGACAAAAGAAATCTTCATTACACAATACCTCTTAACGAATGCCACCCCATTCTTACCCTCTCCTTGCTGTATATATGATCTTTTCCTACTTTTTCCAAGAACACTTCGATGGAAAGAATTTGAAAAGCAACAATAAAATCATAACATGGAAGACAGAAAAAATAATCATAACTCATAGTTTTACTCATATATATGCTCAGCCCCAGATATAGTCTCTTTTTCTATTGTACACAAGACCTAAATGTGGTCACTGTGTAGACCTGGATTATTGATCATAGAATCTCTTGTGGAAGTTGTTTGAAGTAGGCTCAGAAACAGAAAGCTTGCTCTATGTACAGGAAACCATGAACAGAAAGGTTATTGTACCACTTCCCTTGTCCACAGTGACCGAATAGAAAGTTAAAAGAATTGGAGATTGAAGCAGTTACCAGATTTCTGGTTGAACAGGATTCATAGAGCAACTTGCTTCTAAGTTGTCAGAATTACAAAATGGATATAAATACTGAGTGAAATTGCTATCTCTGTCTCCAGACTAAAAGACATTCTAAATTTAAGCCTGTGACTAAACAGGGACATATTATATCATGTAATTTTTACAAAAACACTACATATGAAAATTATCCTCATGTACATTTTATATGAGGAAGTATTCTTATATTTTTTTAAGATTTTATTTATTTATTTGACAGAGAGAGAGGAAGGAGCACAAGCAGGGAGAGCCTCAGACAGAGAGAGAAGAAGAAGCAGCCCTCTCCCCTGCTCAGCAGGGAGCCCAATGTGAGGTTCAATCCCAGGACCTGGGATCATTACCTGAGCTGAAGGCAGAAGCTTAACTGATTGAGCCACCAAAATGCTCTTAGGAAGTATTCTTCAGAACTTGGTCATTGGGTTGCTTGGGTGGCTCAGTCAGGTAGGCAGCTGCCTTTGGCTCAGGTCATAATCCCAGGGTCCTGGGATTGAGTTCCACGTTGTGTTCCCTGCTCGGCAAAGAGCCTGCATCTCCTTCTTCCTCTGCCTGCTGCTCCCCTATTTGTACTCTGTACTTCATTACCAAATAAATAAATAAAAATACTAAAAAAAAAAAAAAGAACTTAGTCATGATCACCCTCTGGTTGTCTTTTGGTTGTCTTTCTTTGCTTTCTCGTTGTTTGAGAATATTCCTGGGTTGTCCATTTTAGGCCTTCACACCCTTCCACTTGGTGGCTGAGAAATTTGAAACAAGAGATGATGTTCAGGTTCATTGTTTTAAACACAAGAAGTGTCGTTTATTCTTCTGTGAGGGGCTAAGTTACTTCCTATCACATTGGAAAGTTGTTAGGAATTTGAACTCATACCTGCTAGGTTCTAGAATGGAACTATCAATTTAGGCAAGAGTTAATCTAAATATTTTAATTATTTTTGGGGAATGTCACAAAAATGAATATTGCATTTGGATAAGTTACAACAGTAAAATTAATTATGATTCAAGTATTAGAGCAGTTGTTTTCCTGCATGCGTATTTTTACTGCTCAATTACACACCTTTCTGGTGAGAAAATGAATGTATGGCACTGAATCTCTAATGTAGATATGTTTCCAACTTTTCCAGAAGAGAATGGCTTCAGCATTTAGGAAAAGGTTCATTTAATGCATGTAACAATTACAGCAAAATGTCTGTTAAAATATGAATTTTGTTGGACATGAGACTAATCTATCTTTTTCCTTAGTAACTATTTTCAAGTTAGCTAACTGTTTCCCAGTAGCCTGATTTACTTTTTTAGTCATTTAAATTTCTGCCTGTCATCTAATAATGTCTTAAAAATCAAATCATACAAAATATAAATCAGCTTTCCAGAGTATTGATGCATTGTTGTTATATGCTTTACATTCAGAATACCCCTCTTTATGCTCTCCAGATAAAGAGGAATACCTCTCTTTATCTGGGAAGTATATAGAAAAAGATTGTATGTACTAGGGATCTTATAGTAATATTAATTGAAATAATTACTTAATAAAGAAGTTGATGATACAATATTGCAGTGTAAACAGGAGAGGGATCTTATAATGCCCAGTGGTGTGACCTTAGATCTACTAGTTGCTTCCAAAGGCTTGTTTGATAAATGACAATGTAAGAGCATTTGGAAAGCTTTATTCTTTTTGATAGTTGCCATTGTTATGAAGCCTTCACAGGAAAACATAATCATCTAAACAAAATAGACTATAAAGACAACTCTCAGTAAAATAAATTGATCTCAGTTCAGCTAAAGTTATTAAAAATCTTCCTTTGCTTTACTTTTTAAAAATTGTGATATTGGATTGGGAGAAGGGGGTGGGATTATGGACATTGGGGAGGGTATGTGCTTTGGTGAGTGCTGTGAAGTGTGTAAACCTGGTGATTCACAGACCTGTACCCCTGGGGATAAAAACATATGTTTATAAAAAATAAAAAATTAAAAAAAATTGTGATATTGGATTGGTAAATAATGTCTAGAGGAGAAGAAGAAAATAGAAAATGCATGCCCTAGTAAACTCATATTTTAGTCTCAGACTCTTGTTATGATTTATTGATATGTTTTCTTTTTAAATGTGTTTCTTTTTTCATTATAAAATACAAATTAGCAAAAAAGAAAAAGCTAATAAATACTCATAATCACATGCTCTAAAATCAATGATCTATTAACATTTCACCCTATAGACATTCATGGTTTCTTTATTTTGTGTTTTTTGGTGCTTATTTTTTCTATTTTTTACATAAATGGGATCACATTTTTCAAATTGCTCTATCTTAATTTTTTCACTTCCCATGTCATAAAGATCATTCATGTCATCAAATATTTTTTTCTACTAAATCATTTTTAACTGACTGAATAGTATTTTATTCCTTTTATTAATGTCTTCAAATATATCTAACCAAACCTTTATTTGGAATATTTAAGGTATTTTTAATTTGTCACTGTTATAAACAATATTTCAATGAATATTCTAATGCACAAATTTTTGTGTACTTATGTTTATTTTTAATTAAATTTCTATAAGTGGATGTCTCAAGGTACAGCATGTGAGTATTCTTTTTTAAGGTTTTATTTATTTATCCGAGAAAGAGAGATCACAAGTGGAGTGAGGGGCAGTGGGAGAAGCAGACTCCCCGCTGAGCAGGGAGCTCAATGTGGGTTTCCATCCTGGGACTCTGGAATCATGACCTGAGCTGCAGGCAGATGCTTAATTGAATGAGCCACACAGCTGCCCCAAGAATATGAGTATTTTTAAAACTTCTGGTATATATTTCCAGACTTGTCACCAGAAAGACTCTATGGAATAAAATTCTTGCCAGCAGTGTGGGGGGGCATCCATTTCATTCACCACAGGAATGATACTTTCAAAATAGTGTTAGAAACTTTTAAATATTAATTTATTAAGGGACAGACATTTGACATATGTTCCAATAACAAACCATTATCCAGTTGAATATGTGAAATGAAGTGAAAAGCAACAAGGGACAGCATGTAGAAAGATGTAAGGAATAGTTCAGCTTTATAACCTAAGTTAGCCCAATTTTACTCAAAGTTAATGATTGAAAGGTAGAATCATATGACCCTGGAAGCTATAGCTTATGAGAGGCTGACTTACCACTGGGTCATTTACTGGGTGATTCAGTGTCACCCATGCATGAATCACCTATTGGAATAGGAATGCACATACTGCAGCAGTTGTTTAGAATTAAGGACTTCTACCTTTGCATTGTCCATGATTTTTTTTTTTTTGGCAGAATGCCTACCATACTTGATAAATAACCTTAGGTGACCTTTAGATCTTATTAGGATAGGGTCTTTGTAGATGTGATTAGTTAAAGATCTCTATAGGAAATCATTTGGGATTTAGGGTGGACCCTAAATCCAATGACTAGTGTCCTAATAAAAAGCAGACAAGACACAGAGGCACAAAGGAAAATGTCATGTGAAGACAGAGGTAGACATTAGAGTAAAGTATCTACAAGAGAAAGAACGCCAAGATTATCAGCAACCACCAGAAGCTAGGAGATAGGCAAGGGATGATCTCTTTCTCAGAGACTCCTAAAGGAACTACTCTTGCTAACAACTCGATTTTGGACTTGAAGCCTCTTTAGCTATGAAAGGATAAATTTCTGTTGTTTTAAGCCACCCTACTTGTGATACTTTGTTAGAGCAATCCCAGGAAATGAATATGTTTAGAAAGCTCTTTAATTCAACAATTTCATTAATTAATTTGAGTTAATTCCTTTTGTCTATGCCTTCAATATTTTCATATTTTCTATTGGCCTATCACTTGAGAATATTCTACATTGACTAGCAGTAGATGTTAATGAAAACTTACTACTCTCTGACGCCAATTCATATTTAAGGCTGTACAGATTAGGGTATCTCAGGTTTCACCCTGACTGCCAAAGAAAAGGTACTCTCCTGCAAATCATTTCATGATCTGTTGCATAACTGAAAGTGCCTTCTAACAGTCTTGAAGTGTACTGCAAAAAAAGAAAAGAAGAGAAAAGAAAAAACACTGACATTCTCACAGTGAACTAGCAGAAAGATGTTTCCCCTTCCCATTTTGGCATATCTCTAAGCTGAATTCTTTTTCTTATTGTTCTTCCTTTCAATTTCACTGTTTTGTGTGAGAGCACGAAAGCATGGTAGTATCCCTAATGTTTACTTAGGTTCAGGTATAGAGCTGAGCTCTGGTATGATTAGTTAGATATATATATGTTAACACTTAATGTTGAGAAATATTTTTCAATGGAGAAACTGAAGGATCATTTTGTTTTAATGTGTTGGTAAAGCAAGAGTATAGAGTTATTTCTTCTCTACTTTCATACTTACCTTGTTACATATCATGATAATCATAATATTTGCAGTTTGAACTACTCTGTGACACAAGCTCCATGATATTGTCCAGATCATAATAACTCTATAAAGTGGAGGAGGGGGGACAAGATGGCGGGGGAGTAGGAGGAGGCGCCTTTTTCAGCCTGTACCCCAAAGTGAGCTGATTACCTACCAAAGAACTCCATTCACCCATGAAATCAGCTGGGATCAGAATTATACACGTCTGGATCTCTACAGGGGCAGAAGAAGCCAGTGGGCAGGTAAAGCGGAGTGGGAACAGTGGACTGATATCAGAAGATAAACAAAAGGGGGAGGGAGCCACCAGAGGTGACCCTTTGGAAAGTAATACCCCAATACGAGCGAGAGTGCCCTGCGTCTGGGGACCAGCATTAACTTGGAGACTGGTTGAAAGCATACCAAAAGAGCAAAGGATCACGGGGGGGGGGGATTGTGGGAATTGGGGCGGCTAGGGACAGGGGCTTAAGTCCTCGGTCCCAGGACAGCCTCCCTGGTGCTGAGCCAGAGAGAGTGTGGCGGAGAAATCAGGTCTTGGTCCCTAAGCCGCCAGCGCCCCCAAGAATGCGTGGGTTCTGGCTCTGGTGAGGGGATGGGAGCCACACTGGGTGGCAGAATGTGCAAGTCCTACTACAAAGCCTGAGATATGCTCTCAGGTCCCTCATGCTCCCCTGAGAGAGTCACAAAGGCCTGGCCGGCGCTCTTTGACCTGCGCCATTGCTTCAGAGCCTAAGCCACGCGCCCCAAACTCTCTCCCCTGACAGAGGTGCGCAAAAGCCCAGCCTGGGGCGTTCGGACCTGCGCCCCATTCTCAGTGCCTGAGATGCGCGCACGACCAATAGCCGCCCCTGAAAGAGGTGCGTGCAAGCCAGGCACTCTTAGACCTAGCAAGACCAGGCACACCCAGCACGGGCCAGCGGCAAAATCTCAGTGTGCAATTGCTGCTTGGAACATCTCTGGCAGTTGGGAGCTTCCCAGACAGTAGCCACTGCCATGGCTTTGGGTATAAGCAAAAGATCCTGCATCCCTAGGGTCTGCAACTTGGAACCTGCTCTGCCAGCGGCCAAGGGGGAACTTATTTAGGCTCTGCATCCAAACTGAGGCTACTCTCTGAAAGGGAGATCAGGGTGTGGTTTGTTTTCCTCTAAAACTACAAAAACCATCAAAAGCGGTCAAGGTGAGAGAAAAAAAAGGTGAACAAACGTAAAAACAACCAGAGAACAAAAGCCTAAAAAAAAACAGTTTCCTCAGAGCCCACCCCCTTGAGGGGGGCGGGAGAACTTGACTAAGGAAACATCATTGACTGACAACCCACGTGCAGGCCCCTCCCCCAGAAAACAAACCAAGAAAGAAAAAAAAAAAAAAAGAGGAAAAAAAAAAAGGAGTACAAAAGAACAACCACTATATCATAGGAAAACTTTTATTGTTCACTTGTTCCCACTATTCTGGTTCATATTTTTTTTTTACTCATAGGTAATTTATTTAACCTATTTACCATCACAACAAGCTGTACAGTACACCAAATTCCATAATACCCTTCTAACCTGAACGTTTTGATACATACACATATGTTTTTCTTTTGCATTTCTAATTTTTGAATTCTTTTTTTTTTTCAATTTTGGTTTAGTTGAGTCTAGTTTATTCCCTTTTATTTTTATCCTCTAATATTCATATAGAGTTAAACTTCAAAGTAATCCCCTTTCCCCAATCAATACTACCCCTATAGGTAAACCAATTTTTAATCCCCTTTATCTTAGGAAAGTTGAGTCCTTTAACAAAGATATCAAGATACATCCAGGAAGAATCAAAACAACCTTCCTCGCACACACTGAGAATTTATAAGAACTCTCCCATATTCTTCTTTCACCAGTGTTTCTGTGTTTTTGTGTTTTTGTGTTTGTCATATAAAACTTACACTTGGGGTTCTTTTTGATGAGGTTCTTCCTTTATTTGCATATACATATATTTTTCTCTTGTCATATACTTGTATTAGTCTTTTAGTTTGTCTCTTTTTGTTTGCCTACTTCATAAATCTTACCTTGGAGCCCATCTGGGCTGATCCTTCTCTTTCATCTTCCCTTTCTTTCCTATCTTTCTCTCTCTCTCTCTTTTTTTCTTTTCTTTTCTTTTCTTTTTTCTTTTTCTTTTCTTTTGTCTCTCGTTTGGGTGGGGAATCCTGATTGCTCAGAAGTGTTCCAGGGTGCACCTTAACTGCACCACAGTTGATACATCCAGCTACATCTGTTCAGTCATCTCCCACCAAGATGACTAGGAGGAGGAATGCCCAACAGAAGAAAAATACAGAGGATGGACCTTCTGCAACAGAGCTAATGGCTATCAACATAGATAATATGTCAGAAAGAGAATTCAGGCTAACAATTATCCAGGCAATAGCTACTTTGGAGAAAGCCATGGATGACCAAACAGAATTGATTAGGGCCGAACTGAAAGCGACCAGACAGGATATCCACAATATTAGGGCAGAGCTTAAAGCTACCAGGGAGGAGGTTCACAATGCTCTCAATGAGTTCCAATCTAATTGAAACTCTTTCAAAGCTAGGGTAACTGAGACAGAAGATAGAATTAGTGATCTGGAAGACAAACAGATAGAGAGAAAGGATCAGGAGGAAGCCTGGAACAAACAGCTTAGAAACCACAAAAACAGAATCAGGGAAACAAATGATGCCATGAAGCGTTCCAACGTCAGAATTATTGGAATCCCTGAAGGGGAGGAGAAAGAAAGAAGTCTAGAAGATATAGTGGAACAAGTCCTTCATGAAAATTTTCCCAATCTCGCGAATGGAACCAGTGTTCATGTACTAGAGGCTGAAAGGTCTCCACCCAAGATTATACATTCCAAAAAAACATCATGAAACTTGATAGTCAAATTGAGGAATTATGATTGTAGGTATAATCTCTTGAAAGCCCCCAGGGCAAAAAGGCTCCTTACTTACAGAGGGAAGCCCATCAGAATAACGTCAGACCTGTCCACAGAGACATGGCAAGCCAGAAAAGGCTGGCAAGATATATTCAGGGCACTAAATGAGAAGAACATGCAGCCAAGAATACTTTATCCAGCAAGACTTACATTCAGAATGGATGGAGAGATAAAGAATTTCCAAGACCGGCAAGGCTTAAAAGACTATGCAACCACCAAGCCGACACTGCAGGAAATATTAAGGGGGTTCTATAAAAGAGGAAAAATCCTAAGACTAGCACTGAACAGAAATATAGAGACAATCTACAGAAAGAAAGACTTCAAAAGTAACTCGATGTCAATAAAAACGTATCTATCAATAATCACTCTCAATGTGAATGGCTTAAATGCACACATAAAATGGCAAAGGGTTGAAGATAGGATAAAACGACAGATCCATCCATATTTTGTCTACAAGAGAACCATTGTGAACCTAAAGATAAACCCAGACTGAAAGTGAAGGGATGGAGTAGCATCTTTCATGCCAATGGGCCTCAAAAGAAGCCTGGGGTAGCAATTCTCATATCAGATAAATTAGACTTTAAACTAAAGACTGTAGTCAGAGATACAGAAGGACACTACATAATCCTTAAAGGGACTATCCATGAAGATGATCTAACAATTGTAAATATCTATGCTCCCAATATGGGAGCTGCCAATTACTTAAGAAAACTGTTAGTCAAGATAAAGAGTCATATTGATATGAATACACTAATCGTAGGAGATCTTAACACGCTTTTCTCAGAAATAGACAGATCATCCAAGCAGAAAATCAATAAAGAAACAAGAGCATTGAATATCCCATTGGACCAGATGGACCGCATAGATATATACAGAACATTCCAACTTAAAACAACAGAATACTGATTCTTCTCAAGTGCACACGGAACCTTCTCCAGAATAGACCAGATACTGGGTCACAAATCAGGACTCAAACGATACCAAAAGACTGAGATGATTCCCTGCATATTCTCAGATCACAATGCTTTGAAACTGGAGCTCAATCACAAGGAAAAGTTCAGAAGAACTCAAACACCTGGAAGCTCAAGACCACCTTGCTTAAGAATGCTTGGATCAACCAGGAGTTCAAAGAAGAACTGAAACCATTCATGGAAACCAATGAGAATGAAGACACTTCTGTCCAAAACCTATGGGATAGAGCAAAGGCGGTGCTAAGGGGGAAATACATAGCCATCCAAGCCTCCCTCAAAAAAATTGAAAAATCCAGAACACAGCAGCTTTCTCTACACCTTAAAGAACTGGAGAATCAACAACAAATCATACCAACTCCACACATAAGAAGGGTAATAATCAAGATTAGATCTGAGATCAATGAGGTAGAAATTAGAGATACAGTAAAATGTATCAATGAAACTAGAAGCTGGTTTTTTGAAAGAATCAATAAGATCGATAAACCATTGTCCACACTAATCCAAAAGAAAAGAGAGAAAGCCCAAATTCATAAAATTATGAATGGAAAGGGAGAGATCACAATGAACACCAAGGAAGTAAAAAAAATCATCAGAAGTTACTATCAACAGTTATATGCCAAAAAGCTTAGCAACCTAGATAAAATGGATGCATTCCTGAAAAACTATAAACTCCCAAAATTGAACCAGGAAGAAATCGACAACCTGAATAGATCAATATCTAGTAACGAGATTGAAGCAGTGATCAAAAACCACCCAAAAAAACAAGAGCCCAGGACCTGACGGATTTTCTGGGGAATTCTACCAAACTTCCAAAGAAGAAATAACACCTATTCTCCTGAAGCTGTTTCAAAAAATTGAAGCAGAAGGAAAACTTCCAAACTCTTTCTATGAAGCCAACATTACCCTGATCCCCAAACCAGGCAAAGACCCGAACAAAAAGGAGAATTTCAGAACAATATCACTGATGAATATGGATGCTAACATTCTCAACAAGATCCTAGCTAACAGGATCCAACAACACATTAAAAATATTATCCACCATGATCAGGTGGGATTCATCCGTGGGCTACAAGGTTGACTCAACATTCGCAAATCAATCAATGTGATAGAAAGAATTAATATGAGAAGAGAGAAGAACACCATGGTCCTCTCAATTGATACAGAAAAAGCAATTGACAAAATCCAGCATCTGTTCCTGATTAAAACGCTTCAAAGTATAGATATAGAGGGAACATTCCTGAACTTCATCAAATCTATCTATGAAAGACCCACAGTAAATATCATCCTCAATGGGAAAAAGCTTGCAGCCTTCCCATTTGAGATCAGGAACAAGACAAGGATGCCCACTCTCACCACTCTTGTTCAACATAGTATTAGAAGTCCTAACAACAGCAATCAGACAACAAAGAGAATTCAAATGTATCCAAATTGGCAATGAAGAAGTCAAATTCTCTCTCTTCGCAGATGACATGGTTGTTTATATGGAAAACCCAAAAGACTCCACCCCCAAACTAATAGAACTCATACTGCAGTTCAGCAACGTGGCAGGATACAAAGTCAATGTACAGAAATCAGTGGCTTTCTTATACACTAACAATGAAAATACAGAAAGGGAAACTAGAGAATCGATTCCATTTACTATAGCACCAAGAACCATAAGATACCTGGGAATATACCTAATAAAAGAGGTAAAGGATATGTACTTGAGGAATTACAGGACACTCATGAAAGAAATTGAAGAAGACACAATAAGATGGAAGACCATTCCATGCTCTTGGATCAGAAGAATAAACATTGTTAAAATGTCTATACTGCCTAGAACAATCTATACTTTTAATGCCATTCCGATCAAAATTCCACTGGTACTTTTCAAAGAGCTGGAGCAAATAATCCAAAAATTTGTATGGAATCAGAGGAGACCCCGAATCGCTAAGGAAATGTTGAAAAACAAAAATAAAACAGGGGGCATCACGTTACCTGATTTCAAGCTTTACTACAAAGCTGGGATCATCAAGACAGCATGGTACTGGCATAAAAATAGACACATAGACCATTGGAACACTGTGGAGAGCCCAGATATGGACTCTCAACTCTATTGGCAAATAATCTTTGACAAAATTGGAAAAAATATACAGTGGGAAAAGGACAGTCTCTTCAGTAAGTGGTGCTGGGAAAACTGGACAGCTATAAGTAGAAGAATGAAACTCGACCATTCTCTTACACTGTCCACAAAGACAAACTCAAAATGGATAAAAGACCTCAATGTGAGACAGGAATCCATCAGAATCCTAGAGGAGAACATAGGCAGTAATCTCTTCGATATCAGCCACAGTAACTTCTTTCAAGATATGTCTCCAAAGGCAAAGGAAACAAAAGTGAAAATAAACTTTTGGGACTTCATCAAAATCAAAAGCTTCTGCACAGCAAAGGAAACAGTCAAAAAAACAAAGAGGCAACCCACGGAATGGGAGAAGATATTTGCAAATGACAGTACAGACAAATGGTTGATATCCAGGATCTATAAAAAACTCCTCAAACTCAACACACACAAAACAGACAATCATATCAATAATGGGCAGAAGATATGAACAGAAACTTCTCCCATGAAGTCATACAAATGGCTATCAGACACATGAAAAAATGTTCATCATCACTAGCCCTCAGGGAGATTCAAATTAAAACCACATTGAGATATCACCTTACACCAGTTATAATGGTCAAAATTAGCAAGACAGGAAACAACATGTGTTGGAGGGGATGTGGAGAAAAGGTAACCCTCTTATACTGTTGGTGGGAATGCAAGTTGGTGCAGCCTCTTTGGAGAACAGTGTGGAGATTCCTCAAGAAATTAAAAATAGAGCTTCCCTATGACCCTGCCATTGCACTACTGGGTATTTACCCCAATAAAGCTTCAGATGTCGTGAAAAGAAGGGTCTTCTGTACCTCAATATTTATAGCAGCAATGGCCACAGTCGCCAAACTGTGGAAAGAACCAAGATGCCCTTCAACAGACGAATGGATAAGAAGATGTGGTCCATACACCCTATGGAGTATTATGCTTCCATCAGAAAGTACGAATACCCAAATTTTGTTGCAACACAGATGGGACTGGAAGAGATTATGCTGCGTGAAATCTGTCAAGCAGAGAGAGTCAATTATCATATGGTTTCACTTATTTGTGGAGCATAACAAATAGCATGGAGGACATGGGGAGTTAGAGAGGAGAAGGAAGTTGGGGAAAATTGAAAGGGGAGATGAACCATGAGAGACTATGGACTCTGAAAAACAATTTGAGGGTTTTGAAGTAGCGGGGATGGGAGGTTGGGGTACCAGGTGGTGGGTATTATAGAGGGCACGGATTGCATGGAGCACTGGGTGTGGTGTAAAAATAATGAATAGTGTTATGCTGAAAATAAATAAAAAATAAATAAAAACAAACAAACAAACAAACAAACAAAACCCAAGTATTTCTTATATAACATATTCTGGGGGTCAGTAATCCAGGTGTGCTTCATCTGGGTGTGTCTGACTCAATGTATCTCACAACGTTGCAGTCAAGTTATTGGCAGAAGCATGAGTCATCTCAAGGGGATGGGGATGGGAAAAGTCCACTTCCAAGCATAATAACTATTGAAAAGCTCAATTCTTCAATGGATGTTGGTTGGAGACATCAGTGCCTTGCCATATGGAACTCTCCCTAAGGTAGCTCTAAATAATGGAACTGCCCTCCTTCAGGGTGAGTGAGAACAAGAAGACAGCAAGGGAGGGAAATCAAAGATACAAAATCTTGGTAACCTTTTCTGATAAGCGACATCTCATCACTTTGCTTTATTCTGTTGTTTAAAAGGAAATCAAGAGTTCTGTTCCACCTTCATGGGGAGAATGATGATAAAAGAGCAAGAATGTTTAGAAGCAAGATTCATCTTAGAAGCTGACTACCACATCTGGCTGGAATGTTGTCCCTGGGTGAAATAATTTCAGACCCTCTCTAAAGCTATTAGATTGCTATCTATGAATTTATGAATATTTAGGAGTTTCTGTCTCATAATTATTTAAATAAAAACATTGTGATTTGTTCAACTTTATTATTCTAATGCAAAGTGTACATATTTCTAAACTTTTTTGCTCTCCTGTATATTTTTGAATTGTCTTTCTGAGATTTTTAATAAATAAAGCCTGAGATCCCAAGCACTGCTGATTGCCAGATATGTTATTATACACTTAAAAAAAATGAAATCCTTCAGTCCTATAAGGATGCCACTTCCTAAAGAGAGTTTTTTGATGCTTAGGAGATATGAATTAGGCCAATTAAAGGGATGAATAAATCATCCTGAGTTAAAACTTAAAATTAGTAGAGAAAAGTAACATTGTACAATTTATTATTTAATTTTTGGCCCAAATCTTACTTTTCATGGCAGCAAATCATAAACATAGTTTCTGGAGTTTTCATAACTTTGTGTACATTTTGGCCAGAAGCTCATCCAACTTGGCAAGTCACAAAATTGCCATCTAGTTTTTAAAGTGTATTTCATATTTACTTTTACAAGATTGATGGAACTTGTATGAATTTCCCTTAACTCCTACTACATAAAAATCTACCTTGGAAAATAATTCATATAAATCCAATCTGGATTCAAAATGAAGCTGTCTTTATATATTATAGTGTCTCCTTACTGATGCTAAAGACAATCAGTCATCAGTTTTGGATAGCTGATATCTTATGTAATATTTCAGATTAATAATTTCAAGCTCAATTTCAGGGATATAATTTCTTAATTTTTTTTTTTTTACTTATCTCTCAATGTTGGTCCTCAATTTAATTGGGTGGCTAATACTTTGCAAAATTTTGATTTGTGGAAAGGTAGTCTATACTCATATATGTCTTTATGCCTAAAATATTGTGTGTGTGTGTGTGTGTGTGTGTGTGTGTGAGTGTGTGTGTGTGTGTGTGTGTGATTCAGTCAAGTTCTTTTTGCTTCTGCTTAAATGTACCGCTGGTCTCTCCAACGACATGTCTTCCTGGGTATGTGTACTAGCTTGGTGAATATTTATGACCTTACATGATCTGTGTTCATAATGTTTAAAGATGATTTTTTTACAAAAAAATTATTTTGGCTGACAATGTTGTGACAAAATGTGAACATCATTGGTAGAAAGGACAAAAAAATTAACTTTAAAATGACAAACATTGATAAATATTAAAATCAGACCTCACGATAAACTTAATGAAAGGAAAAAAGACCCATAAGAGAAATAAAGGACAGTAAGTGTACCTATACCAAAAAGCTGAAAGCTTATACAAAATCAGTATAAGCAAGACACAAACAAAAATAACCTATTGCACGAGAATTGATCAACATTAATGAGGAAACTCATGAAGTTATTAAGGCAAAAATTTCACTGTATTAGAATTAAAACATTATCCAAAATGTTGACTGAAATGATGGGAAACTGATACATTAAGCCAAAAAAAAGAAAGAAATTTAAATTGTGATAAAGATGTGTAGGTAAGAATTGATTGAATTGATTGAAAACAAGTGGATGAAAGTAAGCAATAATCAATCAAAGTTTTTTAATCTTATAAAATAGTGTCTAGCTAGAAGTTTGACACAATATAAAAGGACAAAAGAGAATGATAGTGATGTATGGGGCTGATGTTTCTTCAAATCCTGTCTCTATCACATAGGAATTTCACCCCCTGGGGTAAGTTATTTAACCTCTCTAAGCCCTTCAGTCCTAACCTGAAAATGAGGGTAATGATAGTAGCCACATTCTAGAGTTGATAGAAGGATAAATGAGAGACTATAAGCAAAACACTTAGCAAAAATGGTACTAAACTTAGGTGGACCTTGAAAGATTTACATGCATAATGCAAGTGAGGCACTTAGCATCGTATCTTGTTTATGTATAATGCTCAAAATATGTTAGATATAATAATAACAATAATTCTATTGAAATTTTACATATAATAATAATTTGGAGATGAGGGAAAAATGTTGGCTACAAGACAGTCTGCAAATTAAAGTTATTTTTCTTAGATGGCACAATAAATGAATGAAAAAATTAAGTTGTCAAATATTATAGAAAATCATTGAGTAAAAATTATGACGTTTCCTTCTTGAACTTCCTTATCAATGAAACTCCCCTCACTCCTGAGAATAAGCACTGCTATCACTTTTCTTTTTGTATGCATATGCATGAAAATATGCATGACTGTGTGATCATGCTTGATGTATTATCCTACAACCAACTTTGTTGCATAAAATATAATTTTATTTTATTTTTTCAGTATTCCAAGATTTATTGTTTATGCACCACACCCAGTGCTTCATGCAATACATGCCCTACTTAATACCCACGACAAGCCTTACCTCTCCCCCCACTCCCTCCCTTCCAAAATTCACAGTTCATTTCTCAGAATGCACAGTCTCCCCTGGTTTGTCTCCCACTCCGATTTCCCCCAATTCACTTTTACTTTCCTTCTCCTAATGTCTTCCATGCTATTCCTTATGCTCCACAAGTGAAAACATATGATAATTGACTCTCTCTGCTTGACTTATTTCACTCAGCGTTATCTACTCCAGTCCCATCCATGTTGATACAAAAGTTGGGTATTCATCCTTTCTGATGGAAGCATAATACTCTATTACATATATGGACCATATCTTCTTTATCCATTCATTTGTTGAAGGGCACCTTGGCTCTTTCCAGTTTGGCGACTGTGGCCATTGCCTCTCTGAACATTGGGGTACAGATGGCCCTTCTTTTCACTACATCTGTATCATTGGGATAAATATCCAGTAGTGCAATTGCAGGGGATAGGGAAGCTCTATTTTTGATTCCTTAAGGAATCTCCACACTGCTTTCAAAGTGTCTGCACCAACTTGAATTCCCACCAACAGTATAAGAGGGTTCACCTTTCTCCACATCCTCTCCAACACTTGTTGTTTACTGTCTTGTTAATTTTGTCCATTCTAACTCGTCTAATGTGGTATTTCAATGTGGATTTGATTTGAATCTCCCTGATGGCTAATGATGATGAACATTTTTTCATGTGTCTCATAGCTATTTGTATGTGTGTTCATGTATTCTGCCCATTTTGTGATGTGATTACCTGTTGTGTGTTTGTGTTGAGCTTGAAGTGTTCTTTATAGATCTTGGATGTCAGCCCTTTGTAGTGTCATTTGTGAATATCTTCTCCCATTCTGTGGGTTGCCTCTTTGTTTTGTTGACTGTTTCTTTTGCTGTGCAGAAGGTTTTGATCTTGAGGAAGTCCTAAAAGTTCATTTTTACTTTTGTTTCCTTTGCCTTTGGAGACATGTCTTGAAAGAAATTTCTGTGGCTGATTTTGAAGATTTATCCTTTAGGATTATGATAGATTCCTGCCTCACATTGAAGTATTTTATCCTGTTCTTATATAACCTCCAAGTTTTGTATTCCACTTAAGAATATTCTCTTCAAGCCATCAGGGAGATTCAAATTAAAACCACATTGAGATACCACCTTACACCAGTTAGAATGGCCAAAATTAGCAAGACAGGAAACAACATGTGTTGGAGGGGATGTGGCAAAAGGGGAACCCTCTTACACTGTTGGTGGGAATGCAAGTTGGTGCGGTCTTTTTGGAGAACAGTGTGGATATTCTTCAAGATATTAAAAATAGAACTTCCCTATGACCCTGCCATTGCACTACTGGGTATTTACCCCAAAGATACAGATGTAGTGAAAAGAAGGGCCATCTGTACCCCAATGTTTATAGCAGCAATGACCACGGTCGCCAAACTGTGGAAAGAACCAAGATGCCCTTCAACAGATGAATGGATACAGAAGATGTGGTCCATATACCCTATGGAGTATTATGCCTCCATCAGAAAGGACGAATACCCAACTTTTGTAGCAACATGGATGGGACTGGAAGAGATGATGCTGAGTGAAATAAGTCAAGCAGAGAGAGTTAATTATCATATGGTTTCACTTATTTGTGGAGCATAACAAATAGCATGGAGGACATGGGGAGTTAGAGAGGAGAAGGGAGTTGGGGGAAATTGGAAGGGGAGGTGAACCATGAGAGACTATGAACTCTGAAAAACAATCTGTGTGGTTTGAAGTGCAGGGGTTTGGGAAGTTGGGGTAACCAGGTGGTGGGTATTATAGAGGGCACAGACTGCATGGAGCATTGGGTGTGGTGCAAAAATAATGAATACTGTTATGCTGAAAACAAATAAAAAATAAATTTTAAAAAAGGAAAAAAATTGAAAATAATAAAAGTATAACCGAACACTTAAAAGAAAAAAAAATATTCTCTTCATTTCCAAGATACTAGTTAAAAATTACTTTCCATGATTTTGTTCAAATGTTCTTTTATAATAAATTTCTTACTTCATCTTGTAATTATTTCTATTTGTGGTATGATAGATGCCTCTAATTGTTTGGTTTTGATTTTTGCTCACATAGTTATCTAAAATCACTCAAACAGGGCTACTGGGTGGCTCACTGTTTTAAGCGACTGAATTTGGCTAAGGTTATGATCTCAGGGTCCTGTGATTGAGCCCTGCATTGGGATTTCTGCTCAGCAGGGAGCCTGCTTTTCCCTCTCTCTCTTCCTGCCTCTCTGCCTACTTGTGATCTCCTTCTCTGTCAAATAAATAAATAAAAACTTCAATTATTTTTTTGAAAAATCAAATCACCCAAATATATTTTGTTGAAGAGCCCATCTTTTCTTTGGAGACTCAAAACACCACAGTTATGGTGTATTAATCCTCATAAACAAATAAGTCTGTTTTCGGGCTCACTATTCCTTTTTATCATATATTTGTCTATCCTTTTGGTTTATTATCATACTACGTTATTTTAATTAATATACCATTATGGCATGTTTAAAATTTATTGGTGCAAATTCCACTCACAATTTTTTTTTAAATATCTTAGCAATTAATGTTCATTTTTCTTCAGGATAAATATTAGAATCAAAATTTTAAGTATGACAAAAGCACATTTGAAATTTTCATTCAGATGCGTATTGTTTAGTATATTAAGAAGCACTTTTATTCAACATAGTATTCTGAGTCCTAGTTAGAACAATTAAGAAAAATAAATAAAAGACATCCATATTAGAAAGGAAGAAGTAGAACTGTCACTATTTGTAGATAGCATAATATTATATAGAGAAAACCCCAAAGACTGCAAAAACAAAACAAAACGAAGCTATTTTAACTAATAAATTCATAACGATGAAGTATATGAAATTGATACACAAAGTCTATCACATTTCTATACACTAATAATAAGAAAGAGAAATTAAAAGAAGAATCACACTCACAATTGCATTAAAAATAAAAAAAATAATAATAATACCAGAAAAGAAAGAAGAAAGGAAGGAAGAAAGGAACAAATGAACAAAAGATGGAAGGAAGGAAAGAAGGTAAAAAGAAAGGAAGAAAGAAAGAAAGAAAGAAAGAGAAATACTCACAAATAAATTTAACCAAGACAGTTGAAGACCTGTATAATGAAAGCTAGAAGATATTAAGAAAATAAATTAAAGCACAAATACAGGAAAAGATATTCTGCATTTGTGGGTTGGAAGAATTGATGTTAAAACATCTATATTACTCAAAGCAATCTATAGATTCAGTCAATCCCTATCAATAATCTACTTTCATTTTTCACAGAAGTAGAACAATCTTAAAATTTGTATGAAATGGAATTAGAAAGGAACCCAAATAACCAAAGCGATCTTGATAAAGTAGGGCAAAGCTGAAGGCATCAACACTTCCTAATTTAAAATACTTCTAACAATCTATAGTAATTAAAACAGTATGATACTGGCATAAAAACAGACATACCGTCAATGAAACAGATGAGAGAGCCCAGAAATAAACCCATAATTATATGGCCAATTAATTTATGACAATGGAGGCAAAAATATACAATGAGGAGAGGAGAGTTTCTTCAATTAAATTGTGATGGGAAAACTGGACAGTATATGCAAAAGAATGACACTAAACTACTATCTTATACCATACACAAAAATTAACTTGAAACAGGAAACATAAGCAGTAGGTTTCTGTAGAAAGGAAGGCAGGCAGTAATTCCCTTGACATAGTTTTTTAATGATAATTTTTGAAACTTGCACCAAAAATAAAAGCAACCGAAAGTAGAAGTAGGCATCAAATCAGAAAGCTCTGCATAGCAAAGGAAATCATCAACAAAATAAAGAAGCCCCTTATTAAATGGGAGGAAATGTTTATAAATCATATTATCTGATAAAGGGCTAATACAAAAAAATATATAAAGCACTCAGACAACTCAGTGCAAGAACAAGAAGAAGAAGAAGAAGAAGAAGAAGAAGAAGAAGAAGAAGAAGAAGAAGAAGGAGGAGGAGGGAGAGGAGGAGGAGGAGGGGGAGGAGGAGGAAGAGGAGGAAAAGAAGAGAAAGAGATAAAGAATCCAATTAATTGATGGACTGAGAATCTGAACAGATATTTTCCCAAAGAAGACAGATGGCACATGTACAAGAATAGATGATATTCAACATCATTAATCATCAGGGAAATGCAAATTAAAATCACAATGAGATGTTACTTCACACAAGTTAGAATGATTACTATCAAAAAGATTAGAAATTACAAGTATTGGAGAGGATGTGAAGAAAAGGAAATTATTGTTCTTTTTTGGTGTGAATATAAATTGTTATAGCCACTATGGAAAACATTACAGAGATTCCTCAGAAAAAAATAAAAGTAGAAAAACCATATGATCCAGCAATTCCACTTCTAGGTTTTACCTGAAGAAAATGAAAGCACTAACTTGAAAGATGTATGTACCACCACTAAATATTGTTCACTGCAACACTATTTACAATAACCAAGATATGGAAACAGCCTAATTTTCCATCAATGGATGAATGGATTAAAAAGAAAATGGATAGGGGATATTATTCAGCCATGAAAAGAATGAAATCTTGTCATTTTCAACAATATGGGTAGACCTTGAGAGCATTATGCTAAGTGAAATACAACAGAGAAAGGCAAATATCATATCATCTTTCTTATCTCTAGAATCTGAACACACACACACACACACACACACACACACACACACACACACACACTAAGTGCCTGGATGCCTCTGTCAGTTAAGCATCTGCTTTCAGCTCAGGTCATGATCTCAGGGTCCTGGAATTGATTCCTACATCAGGCTCCCTAATCATTGGGGAGCCTCTTTCTCTCTCTCCCTCTGCTACTCCTCCTGCTTGTGCTCTTTCACTCTCTCACTCACTCTTAAATAAATAAATAAAATTTAAAAAATATATATTTAAGCATACACACAAGAAAGAGGAAACAAAACAAAACAAAAAAACAAGAGTGGTTGCCAGAGGAGGAGGAGGACAATGGCAAGTGGAGGAAATGAGTAAAGAGATCAAAATGTTAAAAAAATTAATTTAAAAATATCATAGGAAAATTCACACAAATACCTACTGTTCTGATTCAAAAGCTAATTTTAAAATTGGGTGCATAAAGTCCATAAAAATGAATGTTTGTGACAATCAAATGGAATTAAATTTAAAGAGAATATAAGTCAAGTAGTTTATAAGAAGATGGTGAGAAGATAGTGATGGAGTAGGGGTTCTCTAGCTCACCTCATCCCATGAACACAACTAGACCATTATCAGATCACGCTAAATATTCCAAAAATCAACCTGAAGACTGACAGAACAAACTTCACAACTAAAGGGAAAGGGGATGTCACATCAAAGATGGTAGGAAGTGTGGAGATTGGGCTTAGGGAAGAAACGGATCATGGGTGCTACAGAGATGAGGCAGCTGTGGTTGCAAAGAAGGGCAAGAGAGAAAGAAGCACACAGGGGAATGTCCAAGGAGTATGTTTCCCCAAAACCATTGGCTTGAAAAAAAAAGTTTGAATTTTGTGAGTTTGCAACCATCAGGGAGGGCTTAAAGCCTGGAGTTTTAAAGATCAGTGTACTTGGCTGGAGTATAACCTAGAGTGTGCTTCCCTTCTCCTGGAGAGAATACAGGCAAACAACTGGGAGGCAGACAGCATGAAAACATGATTTGAAGAAAGCCTGGGGCACACAAGGGAAAGAATATTCACTCTTCCTGTTCCTGAGAGGCACCATTCACAGAGCCACCTCTCTGGGAACAAAGGAACTTGACTCCACCATTTCCCTCCCCTGTCCTTTAGCATAAACATATAGCCACTTGCAAGAAGCAGAATAGTGTGATATTGACTACCTAACTTGCTTACACCAAGCACCATGTCCCTGTACCCTCCCATTCTTGGTCAAGCTTGCTTCAGTATCAGTGCCATAAGCCTCTTCCAGAAGACCAGCAAAGCCCCCTGCCCACACACCAGATCTAACCAGAGTTCTGCAGGGCCTCTGTTATGGTGAATGTGGTGACAAGTTTCATTTCACATGCAAACAAGAGCACACCTATTTAAAACTCAACAAATTCAGGCCAGAGATAAAATATTGCCAATGGCAGGCAAGGAGAGCTCCTGCAGGTGACTAGTGTGAAGGATAAAGCAGTCAAGACACAGCAGCAGAGCACACACAGCACATACCAGAGACCTTCGCTGAAGTGTCAGGCTCTGGTCACTATATTACCTCTTCTTTATAAGGTCATTACTTTTAGGGGCAAGATACATAACTGGCATTTATAACAGAGAAAAGGTAGAAACTTAGACAATATGCAAAGACAGAGGAAATTATCCTAAATTGAAAGAATAAGATAAGGTCATGGACAGAGTTCTAAATGAAAACAATACAATTAACATGTCTGATGGAGAATTTAAAGCAATGATCATAAAGATACTCACTGGACTTGAGAAAAGAATGGAATGCATGAGTGAGACCCTTACCACAGAGATAAGAGTTAAAAATAAGAATCAACCAGAGATGATGAATATAATAAATGAGATTAGAAACACATTTGATTGAATGATAGTAGGCTGAAGGAAGCAATAGGCTGAAGGAAGCAGAAATGACCTAGAAAGCAGAGTAATGGAAAGCAATGAGAACAAAAGAGAGAAAGAAGAATTATGCAGCACAAGAATAGATTTAAGAAAATCAGTGACTCCATCAAACATAATATCACTCATGTTATAAGAATTCCAGAAGGAGAAGAAGAAAGAGAAAAAGGGCAATAAATTTATTTGATGAAATGATAGCTAAAAAATTCACTAATCTGAGGAAGGAAGCAGACATCTGGATTCAGGAGGCACATAAAATTCCCATCAAAATTAGCAAAAGCAAGCCAACACCAAAATATATTATATTCAAATTTATAAAATATAGTGATGAGAAAGTCTTAAAGAGAACAAGACAAAAGAAGCCATTAACTTCAAAGGGAAAACCCATAAGGTTAGCTGGAGATTTTTCAACAAAAACGTGTCAAGCCAAAAGGTGTGGCATGATATATTCAAAGTGATAAAAGTGAAAAATCTGCAGCTAAGAATACCCTCTTCAGCATGGCTGTCACTTAGAATAGAGAGAGAAATAAAGAGTTTCCCATACAAATATTAAGGAGTTTGTGACCATTAAACCCACACTACAAGAAATATTAAATGAAACCCATTGAGTAAAAAGGAAAGAAGAAAAGTGACAGTATAAAGGAAAGAAAGCCATAGCAGAAAAAAATAAATATTTCTATGAAAATCAGTCAAGAAACTCACATACAAAATGAAAATATTAAAGATAATAGTACATACCTAAAACATGAAGAGGAAGGGAGAATAGAATGGGTTAAAACTTGAATGACTGTCAACTTAAGATAGACTGCTATTTGCAGAAGATATTATATATGGACCCAAGGGTAACCATATATCAAAGAGCACTTATAACATCCAAAGAATAAAGAGAAATAAATCCAAATATATCCCTGAAGAGAATCATCAAAAAAAAAAAAGAGAGAGAGAAAATAATAAAGAAAAAAAATCAAAGAAAATCTCTAGAAACAATCACAAAACAATAAATAAAATGGCAATAAATACATATCTATCAATGATTACTTAAATGTAAATGGACTAAGCATTCCAATCAAATGACAGTGTATCTGAATGGATTAAAAAAAACAAGAAAGAAAAAAAGAAGCTACAAAAGCAACAACAAAACAGGTAACAAAATGGAAATAAATACATATCTATCAATAGTTAGAATGTAAATGGACTAAATGCTCCAATAAGAAGGCAGGGTGTTAAAACAGATAAAAAAAAATACCCATCTATATGCTGCATACAAGAGACTCATTCCAAACCTAAAGACACCTGCAGTTTGAAAGTGAGAGGATTGAGAAACTTTTATCATGCCAATGAATTTCAAAAGAAAGCTGGAGTAGCAACACTTACATCAGACAAACTAGACTTTAAAACTAAGACTGTAGGGGTGCCTGGGTGGTGCAGTTAGGCAGCTGACTCTTAGTTTCAGGTCAGTTTATGATCTCTGGGTCATGAGATCAAGCCCCATGTTGGGAAATGCACTCAGCATAGTCTTTGTGATATTCTGTCTCCTTTTCCTTCTACCCCTTCTAGTTGTGCACTCTCCCTTCCTCTAAAATAAAATCTTTTAATTTTTTTTTTAAATAGAACTAAGATTATAAAAAGAGACAAAGAAGGGCACTATATAAAAATAAAGGGGACAATCCAACAAGAAGATACAATTGTAAATATTTATGCACTGAATTTGGGGACACACAAATATGTAAAATAATAACAAACATAAAGAACTCATTAACAATACAATAATACAGGAAACATTAACATTTCACTCACATCAAAGGATACACATCATCTAAATAGAAAATATAGAAGAAAACAATGGCTTTGAATGACACTCTCGGTGAGACAGAATTAACACATATATTTAGAACATCCTGTCCTAAAACACAGAATATATATTTCTTTCAAGTGTCCATGAAACATTCTCCAGAAATGATCACATATTAGGTCACAAAACAGACTTCAAAAAATAAAAATGATTGAAGACATACCATGCAACTTTTCTAACCACAGCACTATGAAACTAGAAGTCAATCACAAGAAAAAATCTGGAAAGTCCACGAACACATGGAGGTTAAATAACATGCTACTAAATAATGAATGTGTCAACCAGGAAATAAAAGAAGAAATTAAAAAAAAAAGCATGGAAACAGGACTCCTGGGTAGATCAGTCAGTTAAGCATCTGCCTTTGACCCAGGTTATGATCCCTGGGTCCTAGGATTGAGCTTCACATCTGGCTCTCTGTTTCTCCCTCTCCATTTGCCGCTCTCATTGCTTGTGCTTTCTCTCTGTCAAAGAAATAAATAAAATCTTAAAAAATATAAAAACCAATGAAAATTAAAACACAAAGATCCAAAACTCTTGAGATGCAGAAAAATCTGTTTGAAGAAGGAAGTATATAGCAATACAGTTCTACCTTAAGAATCAAGAAAAATCTCAAATAAACAATCTAACAGTACCTGAAGAAGCTAAAAAGAATAAGTGAACCCTAAAGCCAGCAGAAGGAAGGAAATAATAAGTGTTAGAGCAGAGAAATGAATGATAGAGAAACTAAAAACAAACAAAAAACACAACTAAACAAGAACAAAAACAGTTGAACAGATCAATGAAAATAGGAGCAGGTTCTTTGAAGATTTTTTTTTAATTAAATTTAAAAATTGAATTAAATTTTAAAAATTAATTGAATTAATTTTAAAAAATGATAAAGCTCTAGCCACACTTTCAAGAGGAAAAGAGAAGCATCTAAATAAATAAATAAATAAATAAATAAATAAAATCACAAATGGAAGAAGGAAAATAACAACCAACACCACAGAAATACAATTTAAAAAGAACATTATGAAAAACAATATGCCAACACTGAACAATTTAAAGGAAATGCATAAATTCATAGAAACATACAAACTACCAAAACCAAAACAGAAATAGAGGACATGAACAGACTAATAACCAAAAAAGAAATTGAATAAGTAATCAAAACTCTCCCAACAAACAAAAGTCAAAGATCAGTTAGCTTCACAAGCAAATCCTACCAAACATTTAAAGAAGAGTTTGATAGCTATTCTTCTCAAAGTATTCCAAAAAATAGAAAAGGAATGAAAACTTCCAACTTCACTCTATGAAGCCAGATTACTTTGATTTCAATACCAAATAAAGACACAAGCAAAAAACAAAACAAAACAAAACAAAAACACACAAAAAAGAACTACATACCAATATCCCTGTTTAACATAGATACAAAAATTCTCAATAAAATACTCCGAACAAAGTCTAACAATATGTTAAAAAATCATTCATGATGATAAAGTGAGATTTATTATTGGATTGTAAGGGTAGTTCAATATTTGCAAAATAAGCAATGTAATACACCACATTAATAAAAGAAAGAATAAGAACCATGGGATCATATCAATAGATGCAGAAAAAAGCACGTGACAAAATACAACATCCATTCATGATAAAAACCTTCAACAAAGTAGGTTTAGAGGGAACGTATTAAGGCCATCTGTGAAAAACCCACAGCTAAGATCATCTTCAATGGGAAAAAAGTGAGAGCTTTTCCCCTAAGGTCAGGAACAAGACAAGAATGTCTACCATTACCACTTTTATTCAGCATAGTTCTGGAAGTCCTAGCCACAGAAATCAGACAACAAAAGGAAATAAAATGTATCCAATTGGCAAGGAAGAAGTCAAACTTTCACTATTTACCAATGAGATGATATTCTATAGAGAAAACCCGAAGACTCCATCAAAAAATTGACAAAACTGGGTGTACCTGGGTGGCTCAGTTGATTAAGTGTCTGACTTTTGATTTCAATGTAGGTCATGATCTCAGGGTTGTGAAATTGAGCCCCACACTGGACTTTGTGCTGGGCATGTGGCCTGCTTAAGATTGTCTCTCTGTTTCTTCCTACCCTCTCTCTTTCTTAAAAAGAAATGACAGAACTGATTAAAAAAATTGACAGAACTGATACACAAATTCAGTAGAGTCATAGGATACAAAAAATATGTTGCATTTCTATGCACCAATAATGAAGCAGCAGAAACAGAAATTAAGGAATTGATCCCATTTAAAATTGCACCAAAAACAATAAGATACCTAGGAATAAACCAAACCAAAGATGGGAAAGATGAGTCCCTTGAAAACTATAAAACACCAATGAATGAAATAAAAAATAACATGACAAAATGGAAAAACATTCCATGTTCATTGGTTGGAAGAACCAAATATTGTTAAGTCATCTATACTATGCAAAACATTATACAGATTTAATGTAATGCCCATCAAAATACCACCAGCATTTTTCACAGAGCTAGAACAAACAATCCTAAAATTTGTATGGTACCACAAAGGGCCCTGAATAGTCAAAGCAAAGCTGAAGAAAAATAAACTGCAGGCATCATAATTCTGGGCTCCAAATTATATTACAAAGCTCTAGTATTCAAAACAGTATGGTACTGGTACAACAATCAACACGAAGATCAATGGACCAGAATAGGATACCCAGAAATGAACTCACAAATATATGGTCAATTAATCTTTGACAAAGCAAGAAAAATATACAATGGGAAAAAAGACAACGTCTTCATAAAATGATGGGAAAACAAGACAGCGACATTCAAAAGATTGTAAGTGGACCACTTTCTTATACCATACACAAAACTAAATTGAAAATGGATTAATGAATGAAATGTGAGAAAGTCCTAGAAGGGAACATAAGCAGTAATTTCTTTTACATTGGCCATAGAAACTTCTTTCTAGATGTGTCTATTGAGGGAAGGGAAACAAAATAAACTATCAGGACTTCGTCAAGATTAAAAAAAAAAATACAAACAAACAAAAAACAAAAAACCAAAACAAAACAAAAACAAAAACAAAAAAACAAAACTTCTGCACAGCAAAGGAAATAATCAACAGAACTAAAAGACAACCTTTGGAATGAGAGAAGATATTTGCAAATGACATATTTTTTTTTATAATTTTTTATTTTTTATAAACATATATTTTTATCCCCAGGGGTACAGGTCTGTGAATCACCAGGTTTACACACGTCACAGCACTCACCAAAAGCACATAACCTCCCCAATGTCCATAATCCCACCCCCTTCTCCCAAACCCCCTCCCCCCAGCAACCCTCAGTTTGCTTTGTGAGATCAAGAATCACTTATGGTTTGTCTCCCTCACAATCCCATCTTGTTTCAATGATTCTTCTCCTACCCACTTAAGCCCCCACGTTGCATCACCACTTCCTCATATCAGGGAGATCATATGATAGTTGTCTTTCTCCGCTTGACTTATTTCACTAAGCATGATACGCTCTAGTTCCATCCATGTTGTCGCAAATGGCAAGATTTCATTTCTTTTGATGGCTGCATAGTATTCCATTGTGTATATATACCACATCTTCTTGATCCATTCATCTGTTGATGGACATCTAGGTTCTTTCCATAGTTTGGCTATTGTGGACATTGCTGCTATAAACATTCGGGTGCACGTGCCCCTTTGGATCACTATGTTTGTATCTTTAGGGTAAATACCCAATAGTGCAATTGCTGGGTCATAGGGCAGTTCTATTTTCAACATTTTGAGGAACCTCCATGCTGTTTTCCAGCAAATGACATATTTTATTGGGGGTTAGTATCCAAAATACACAAAGAACTTATAAAATTCAACACCCAAAAAGCAAATAATCCATTTTAGAAAGGGGCAGGAGACATGAATGAACATTTTCCTAAAGAAAGGTATACAGATGGCCAAGAGACACATGAAAAGATGCTCAACATCACTTACTATCAAGGAAATGCAAGTCAAAACTACAATGAGATATCACCTCACACATGCCTGAATGAATAAAATCAACAACACAAAAACATGTGTTGGTGAGGATGTGAGAAAAGAGGAAGCCTCTTACACTGTTGGTAGGAGGGCAAACTGGTGCAGCCACTGTGGAAAACAGTACAGAAGTTCCTTAAAAAGTTAAAAATAAAACTACCCTACTATCCAATAATCATATTCCTGGGTATTTATCCCCAAAACATAAAAACACTAATTCAAATTCAAATATATATATGTATATATAAATTACTTGGCCATAAAAAAGATGAAATCTTGTCATTTGCAATGACATGGATGAAGCTAAAGTGTATAATTCTAGGTGAAATAAGTCAGTCAGAGAAAAACAATTCCTGCACTATTTCCCTCATATGTGGAAATTAAGAAAACAAACAAGCAAAGGGGAAAAAATAAAAGAGAGAGAGGTAAACTTATAAACAGACTCTTAACTATAAGAACAAACTGGTGGTTACCAGGAGGGAGGTGGATGTGACATGGGCTAAATAGGCGATGGGCGTTAAGGAGAGCACTTATGTTAATGAGTACTGGGTGATGTATGGAAGTGTGGAATCACTGTATTGTATACCTGTAACTAACATTACACTGTATGGTAACTAACTGCAATTTCAATAAAAAACTTAAAAATTAAAAAAGTAAAGTATAAGTGGAATAATGACTATATCTTTATATATGATAATTTTTGTTAAGGGTTGCACACCCTGAAGTTTGCAATGTGAACAACTGGAAATGCAAGGCACCCCCCCCAATAGGCTTTCTTATAAAACACTAAGTGAAATAATAAGAAATTTATACAATCAGTACGTTGTACTGGAGTATGATTAGGAGCGAGCAGTGTCCATGACTGCTCTGTCTTTCTAGTTCTTCACCACACCTACTCTTATTTCCATAGGACCTTATATATATATATTGTGTTTTATTCCTTGATATTGAAAACTTTTGTTGCAATTGTGAATATGTTCCCTTTATTACTTTTATGAATTTGTTAATTTTCTGTAGATGAATATTAGTATTGTTTATATATTTTATCAATCTATTTGTGAATGGTTACAGATATATTACTAGATTTTTAGTTGCTTCCCTGAGGTTTTTGGTATTGACAACATATGATCTGTGAAAGAAGACAGTTGTGTTCCTCTTTTTTTTTTCTTTTAATTTCATGAGTTGGCTTGTTCAGCATCTATTTTAATCCTATTTTAGCTACAGAGAATGGAATCTGTGAACTACATTTCCCTGTCTCTTAAAGCTAAGGCTCTGAATATAATCTAGGTTTGATAAATCACACAAACTCAAATTCCATTTTAATTTACAAATGAATTATATAGAAGCAATGATTATGTGGAATGATAATAGTAGAATGATCCTTTAAAGTATCCATTTTGTCATTAAAGCATAATAATTTTCCTGAAATATCAGTTATTTGGGACTGATATCTGAGATGGGAAAGAGGAGAGGGGCTTTGCTAGATAGTTTGAATGGAACACAAATAAGAGAGATATCTGTAGATTTTATTTACCTGTTGATACTGACTGAAGGCTCCCAGGATTGATAACTTTCTCACTTATGATCAATGTGGTTCTAGGGAATTTCAGAGTATAGCTGAGGTCTTCATTTTCATAAGAGCAGAACTTTCATATAGGTTTGATGAGACTTGTTTTTTTTTTTTGAACTTCTAAACAATAATGCATGTGATCTTACTGAACTGTCTCCATACATATGTGTTGACTAAATGACTCTCATCCTGAGATAAAATATGGTCTTACTTTTTCAGGTATCTAGTTTTATCTGGATATCAGTTGATCAAGCTGGAGATGCCAATCAAGATGGACAATAGACTCTCAAACTTCAGTAAAAGAAAAAGTTTAAGATCTAAGACTGAGTATCTGATCAGCAAAATTGTATGTATTAACTATCCCAACTACTACTTTTAAACAGTTTTAAAGTGTACCTCTTATTTTCATGAGATGATCACTGAACGTTGTTAATCTGATATGCTAACCATGAATTTTCTTTGTAAGAGTAGTGTATGCATGTGTATACGCATGTGTCTGTGTTCATGTACTTGTGAATGAAAACTAATAATGAATAAAAATAAGAATTTCATATTCATGTGTACTTGATACAAAGGTTTTCTACATAAATTTTTATATTTATAGATATAATATTCTTTTTTTGGACATTTTATTATCAAGGTCTTGATTAAACTTTCACAGCCTATATCGAAAACAGGCAATTTTTTTCTGTAAAGTGCCAGGTAATAAATATTTTGGCTTTCCTGGTGGTATGTTCTCTGTTGAAACTCTTCAAATGTGTCACTGTAGTGTGAAAGCAACCACAGACAACACATAAACAAATGAATATGGCTGTGTTCAAATATAAATTTATTTTAAAAAATAGTGGACTGAATTTGGTCAGTAGGTTATAGTTTTAGCATAGATATTTTTTTCAACAGTTAACATAAATTTAGACCTATTTAGCAAAACAATGTCAATGCTATTTACCCTTTAAAATAATGTGCTTTGATCAGGTAATACCTTCCTAAGAAAAAAGCCACACATATACAGATGTTATTATTTATAATGAAAAATCAATAAAATAGAAAAAAGTAGAAACAGGTATTCTGAAGGTACAATTTTTGATATTAACTATGTTAGCCTTTGAAGAGAATATGCTTGTGCTTGTGGTATTTTGTCAACATCTGGTAGGCAATAATACTAAACAGTAGTAAATTAAAAAAAAAAAAAAAGCATTCCTTGCCAATATGCTAAACCTGCATTTTTAACTTTGAGTAATTGACTGCATGAGAAAGTCAGGAAAGATAGAATAAATCAGGGTCCAAAAGGAAAAGACATCAATTTTCATTGTTGTCTATTTTTGGTTCACTTGTCATTTTACCTCAACTTCTAAGATAGGAATATTGAACTCTCGAGCTATAATTGTGGATCCACAATTATATTCTCCATTCATTTTTATTTTTATTCTCCTATTCTCCATTCATTTTTATCACTTTTTTGTATGTATTTTTTACAATTTTATTTATTTATTTGAGAGAGAATGTGTGAGAGAGAGCATGAGAGAGGAGAAGGTCAGAGGGAGAAGCAGACTCCCCAAGGAGCTGGGAGCCTGATGCGGGACTTGATCCTGGAAGTCCGGGATCATGATCTGAGCCAAAGGCAGTCACTCAACCAGCTGAGCCACCCAGGCGCCCTGCATGGATATTTAAGGCTTTATATCTCCTTGATGAATCTTTTTTTCCTTTTCTTACATTATATTTACATTTCTTAAAAATACATAGAGATGCCATTTTGCCTATCATTTTTCATATGTTAAGCATTTAAAGAGATTTAAAGGGATTTAAAATTTTTATTTTGTTGTTTTCATTTTGTTTCAGGGATGGAGAAAAATTTTCATCATTTGACTTTTCCTGGGGAGAAATAGCATTGAATTACTATCCATTTGAAAGTAGAGTTATACTACTTTCTTTAGTTCCACAGTGAAAATTTAAAATAAAAATAGTTCCAAATACAACAATAGTAACAAGAACATAAATGATTTAAGCTCACTAATTAAAAGGCACCTATTGTCAATTTAGACTCTTTTTTTACAGTGCAAATCCCTTTTTTAATATTATGTTAAATTACCCAACATACAGTACATCATTAATTGTGAATGGAATCAATTCTTTAACTTCTCTTTATTCAGTCATGTTGTTAGTGTATAGAAATGCAACTGATTTCTATGCATTGATTTTATATCCTACCACATTGCTGAATTGCTATATGTGTTCTAATAATATGGGGTTCAAGTCTTTTCAGTATTCCACATAAACTATCATTTGATCTCTGAAGAAAGTGTTTGACTTCTTTTTTTCAAATTAAATGCCTTTTATTTCCTTTTGTCGTCTGATTGCTGAGGCTAGGACTTCTAGTACTATGTTGAACTATAATGGTGATAGTGGACATCCTTGTCGTGTTCCTGACCTTAAGGGAAAAGGTCTCAGTTTTCCACACTGAGAATGATATTCTCTGTGGGCTTTTCATAGATGACTTTTATGATATTGATATATGTTCCCTCTATCCCTATACTTAGAAGAGTTTTAATCAGGAAAGGATGCTGTATTTTGTCAATTTTATTTTATGTATCAATTGAGAGGATTATGCTTCTTGTCTTTTTTTTAATTAATGTAATTTAACACATTGGTTGATTTCTGAATTTTGAACCACCCTTGCATCCCAGAAATAAATCCCACCTGATCATGGTGAATAATCATTTTAATGTACTGTTGGATCCTATTGGCTGATATCTTAAAGAGTATTTTGGCATCCATATTCATCAGGGATATTGGTCTGTAATCTCCTTTTTTGGTGACATTATTGCCTGATTTTGAGGTCAGGGTAATGATGGTCTCATAGAACGATTTTGGAAGTTTTCCCTCTGTTTTTAATTTTTGAAACAGTTTCAGAGAAATAGGTATGATTTCTTCTTAATGTTTGGTAGAATTCTCCTGGGAAACCATCTGGCTCTGGAATCTTGTTTTTTTGGGAGGTTTTTGATTACTACTTCAATTCCGTTAATGTTTATTGTTCTTTTCAGATCATATATTTCTTCCTCTTTCAGTGTTGGCCATTTATAACTTTCCAGGAGGACATCCATTTCTTCCAGATTGTTTAATTTGTTGGCATATAGTTGTTGGTAATAATTTCCTTTTTTTTCTTTTAGATTTTATTTATTTGATGGATAGAAATTGCAAGTAGGCAGAGATGCAGACAGAGAGGGGGAGGAAGCAGGCTCCCTGCTGAGCAGAGAGCCTGATGCAGGGCTCAGTCCCAAGACCCTGAAACCATGACCTGAGCTGAAGGCAGAGGCTTAACCCACTGAGCCACCCAGAGGACCCAGTGATAATTTCTAATAATTGTTCCTATTTTCTTGGTGTTAAACATGATCTCTCCCCTTTCATTCATGACTATTAATTTGGGTCCTTTCTCTTTTCTTTTGGATAAGTCTGGCCAGAAGTTTATTGACCTTATCAATTCTTTCAAAGAACAAGCTTCTAGTCTCATTGATCTGTTCTACCATTTTGCTGGTTTTTATTTCATAGATTTCTGCTCTAAACTTTATTATTTCTCTTTGCTTGCTTGGTTTAATCTCTATTCACTATTTTTTCTCCAGGGCTTTTAGGTGTAAAGTTAGCTTGTGTATTTGGGATTTTCTACTTTTTTTTGAAAGAGGCTTGGATGACTATGTACTTCCCCCTAAGGACAACCTGTGCAGTATCTCATACGTTCTAGACTGATGTGTCTTTTTTCTCATTAGTTTCAAGGAACTGTTTTAGTTCTTCTTTTGTTTCCTGAGTGACCCACAGATTCTTTAGCAGGATGTTCTTTAATCTCCAAGTGTTTGAGTTTCTTCCAAATTTCTTCTTGTGGTAGAGTTCCAATTTCACAACATTGTGGTCTGAAAATATGCAAGTAATAATCTTAGTCTTTTGGTATTGGTTGCGACCTGATTTGTGACCCAGTATGTGGTCTGTTCTGGAGAAAGTTCCATGTACACTCTAGATGTGTATTTTGTGTGTTAGAATGGAATGTTCTATATATATCTATGAAGTCTGTCTAATCCAATGTGTCCTTCAAAGCTCTTGTTTGTTGATCTTCTGCTAAAATGATCTGGCTATTGCTGTGAGGTGAGTGTTGAAATATACTATTAATTTATTATTATCAATATGATTCCTTATTTTCGTTGTTGGTTTATGTAGTTGACTACCCCAGATTGGGGGCATAGATATTTACAATTGTTAGATTTTCTTGTTGGATAGGCCCTTAGAGTAAGATATAGTGTCTCTCTACATCTCTTACTACAGTCTTTGTTTTAAATTCTAATTTGTCTGATATGAGGATTGCCCTGTCTACAGCTTATTTATGGGTTCTCATTTTTTTTTTAATCCTATCAGAAATCCTGCATATTTTGGTGGGAGCATTTAACCCATTTCCATTCAGAGTAACTATTGAAAGATATGGATTTAGAGACATTATATTGCCTTTAAAGTCCCTGTTTCTATAGGTTTTCTTTTCTTTTTTCTTTTCTTTTCTTTCCCCCCGCCCCTGGTCTTTGTGACTCTTTGCATCTCTTTTTGCTTACAGAAACCCCCTTAATATTTCTTTCAGGCATGGCTTGGTGGCCACATATTCTTTCAGTTTCTGTCTGTCCTAGAAGTTCTTTATCTCTCCATCCTTTCTGAATGGCAGCCTTGTTGCACAAAGTATTTTTGGAAGTACATTCTTCTTATTTATTACCCTGAGTGTGTCTTCCTATCCCTTTCTGGCTTCCCAGGTTTCTGTGGATAGCTCTGATGTTATTCTAATGTTTCCCCCTCCATAATTAAGGAATACTGTCTCCCTAGCTACTACTCTCAGGATAGTTTCTTTGGTTGTAAGTTTTACAAGCTTTACTGTTACATATTGGGGAGTAGATCTATTTTTCTTGATCTTGGGAGTGGTCTTCTCTGTCTCTTGGGCAAAAATGCTTGTTTCCTTCCCCAGATTAGGGAAGTTCTCAGTTAGGATTTTCTCAAATATACCTTTTAGTCCTCTCTCTCCATCCCCCTCGCAGATCCCAGTAATCCTGACATTGTACAGTTTCATGGTGTCATTGATCTCTCTAAGTCTATTTTCATGGGCTATTAGGTGCCTATCTCTATGCTCAGATTCCTTCCTTTCTATCAGCTTGGCTTCTAGATCACTGATTCATTTTTCTACCTCATTTACCCTGGCTGTTAGAGTATCCAGTTTAGACTGCATCTCATCCATAGCAGTTATAATTTTGGCCTGATTAGATCTCATTTTTGCCCTTAGAGATTCTATACTGTCACTAGTGCTTTTTTCAAGTTTAGATATTGACTTCCTGATTGCTATCCTGAATTCTATCTCTAACATCGTTCTTATATCCATCCATTAGTTTTATGGCAGAGGCCATTGTCACTGGTTCTTTTCTTTTCTTTTCTTTCTTTTTTTCTTTTTTTGAGAGTTCCCCCTCCTAGTCATTCTGTGGAGGAATAGTTAAGGGAATGAACAGAGTCCAAAATATCAGCCACGACACAAACAAGATGCACCTTAGCAAAATCCAGAGTGCTCAAAATCCACCACTGAAAAATAAAGCCAAAATGAAACACAAGAATAAAATTTAAAAAAAAATTATAAAAGCAGGAGAGGGAGGAGAACTATCATCTCTCAGTGTGAACAAAGCAGGATATTCCAGTTGTCCTAGCTGTCCCTGGGTGAATTTTCATCTGTGTGTTAGAAAACACTACATCTCAAAATTGCAATGGAAGTAAAACTTATATATAGATATAGATATAGAGTTTTAGATATAGATAAAGATATCTATAGATAGATACAGATCTATAAGTATAGATATAGATATAGATATAATTGAATAGAATGAAAAGAGAACTAAAATGAAGCATAAAGCTATAAAAACTATAGGTGTGAAAAAATACAAGTTAAAAAGTGACTATGAAATAGAAGTTGATATAATGAACATCTAGTTGAAATGAGAAAAAGGTAGAAAGAAAAAAAAACATAAAAAAACAAAAGTAGAACTTTATCTGAAAGATAAACAAGTTCCAAGGCAACACATGGAGCTCAGTATACTATTTTCCCATGGTATTGTGATTTTACAATCTTGTGGAATCCATAAGTATGTCTTCCACCTGTACTTTTTTTTTATTTTTATTTTTTTTAATTTCTTTTCAGTGTACCAGAATTCATTGTTTATGCATCACATCCAGTGCTCCATGCAATATGTGCCCTCCATAGTACCCACCACCAAACTCACCTAACCTCCCATCCCCCACCCCTTCAAAACCCTCAAATTGTTTTTCAGAGTCCACAGTCTCCCACGGGTTGTCTCCCCCTCCAATTTCCCCCAACTCCCTTCTCTCCATCTCCCCATGTCCTCTGTGTTATTTGTTATGCTCCACAAATAAGTGAAACCATATGATAATTGACTCTCTCTGCTTGACTTAGTTCACTCAGTATAATCTCTTCCAGTCCTGTCCATGTTGATGCAAAAGTTGGGTATTCATCCTTTCTGATGGAGGCATAATACTCCATAGTGTATATGGACCACATCTTCCTTATCCATTCGTCCATTGAAGGGCATCTTCGTTCTTTCCACAGTTTGGCGACTGTGGCCATTGCTGCTCTGAACGTTGGGTACAGATGGCACTTCTTTTCACTACATCTGTATCTTTGGGGTAAATACCCAGTAGTGCAATGGCAGGGTCATAGGGAAGCTCTATTTTTAATTTCATGAGTAATCTCCACACTGTTCTCCAAAGTGGCTGCACCAACTTACATTCCCACCAACAGTGTAAGAGGGTTCCCCTTTCTCCACATCCTCTCCAACACACGTTGTTTACTGTCTTGTTAATTTTGTCCATTCTAACTTGTGTAAGGTGGTATCTCAATGTGGTTTTTTTTGTTTTTTTTAAATTTCACTATTATTATTACTGTTATTTAGATACACATGTTATTATTACTGTTACTTAGATACACAGAGAGTAGTGTGTGCTTGTCTCCCCCATTAGATTTTGAGTCCCAGTAGAGCAGGGACCATGTCTGATCACTGCAAACCTCTAGTGCGCCAGTGGAGGACATTTGAATCTCCCTGATGGCTAGAGATGATGAACATTTTTTCATGTGTCTGATAGCTATTTGTATGTCTTCATTGAAGAAGTGTCGGTTCATGTTTTCTGTCCATTTTTTGACATGAGTATCTGTTTTGTGTGCCACCTGTTGGACTGTCTTCTGTTGGGGGGCCCTGCTGTACTATTTTTCTGGTCACCCAGCCTGGGCAGAGTTGCTCCATGCCCTTTCAGGAAGGTGGGCCCAATGGAAATTGCTCCTCTGTGTGGCTTTGATTCCCTGGAGTCTTTCTGGGCCTCTTCTGAGGGTCAGAGCAAAAATGGCTGTAGCAAATCTCTGTCCCAGAACAGAAAATTTACATTCTGCTGTCTTTAATAAACCATCCAGGAAAAACAACCTCCACTTCTGTATGTATCTAAAAAAACCACAGCCTTCCAAGGTGCATTCCCATAGCAACTCTCTCAGAGGTGGTCTCAGGGACCCAGGAGTGCCACTGCCCTTTGTGATTCCAAAACTGCAAGTGGCCACAGGCTCTTGAATACACCAGAAGCTCCTGGATTATGTTTGTGTATTGTTCAAATGTCCTTTCTGGGCCACTACCACCCTGTGAGTTTTTTCCCAGTCTGGTGCAGGTTCCAGACTTTTTCAGGCTGCTCAAGAACAAGGAAATTATAGAGTGCCCAGCTGCAGTTTATGGCAATACAAACTGAGAGTCCCTTCCTGGGCTTGCTGACTACAACCTGCTTTCTGGCTCCACTGCCAGGTCCACCATGGTTGGGTTTACATCTATCATCATGCTATTTATTTTCTGTTTGTTCTGCCTGTTATTTGTTCTTTTTTTTTTTTTTTTTGCTTTATTATGTTCTCTTGAATAATTAGAGATTTTAAAAATTAATTGTTTTATCTACCCTGTTTTCTTATTAGTTATACCTCTTTGGCTTAAAATGTAGTGGTTTCTCGGGTGCCTATGTGCCTCAGTTGGTTGAACATCTGACTCTTGGTTTCAGCTTAGGTCATGACCTCATGGTAATGAGACTTAGGCCTGCATGGTCTTCATGCTCAGTGGGAGCCTGCTTGAGATTCTCTCCCTCTGCCCCTTCTCCTGTTTGCTCTCTCTCTCTCTAATAAATAAATCTTTAAAAATAAAGAAAGTAAAATTTAGTGGTTGCTCTAGCCTTTACAGCATGCATTTTTATTTTGTTTCATTATATATTTAAATAATATCATTCCTTAATGCTAATTATATTTCAGTACCTAGCAAAGTATTTGACATATGGTAGGTGTTCAATAAACACTTGTATAGTCCTCAGCTGGCATTAGACTTTCTACATCCATTCTTTATATGCCTTATTCCCCCATTTCATAAATACATTTTCCACAATGAGCCTTCTTTCATTAAATTTACAGCTTTCTAATCATATAACCTTGGACAAGTTACTTGATTAATTCTCATTTTTCTTATTCTAAAATGAAGAAAATTCCTACCTCCTGAGTTGGCATGAGGATTAAATGGGATAATTTGTGAATATGCCTGGGGCAAAGTAGGCACTCACTTAATGTCAGCTTCATTTTTCTTAGACTTTGAGTAAAGAACAGTTTACTTATTCATATCTAGACTATTTTAGTATAGATGAAGCTATAATTAGGGTATTTTAATCATGTGATTTGAGGTGACAAACATGTCTTTTGCTTTTGCTTTCCCTTTTTTATCTTTTCTTTCTTTCCTTTCCTTGACACACACAGAGTGAGCATAGGCAGGAGGAGCAACAGAGGAAGAAAGAGAAGCAGATTCCCTGATGAACAGGGAGTCAGACACACAGGGCTTGATTTCAGGACCCTAGGATCATGACCTGAGCTGATATCAGACACTTAACCAAACCACCAATGCACCCCTTCCCTGTGCCATCTAGAAATACCATTCCTATATTCTCAATGATTAAGCATATACTGTGTGCTATTCTCTTTCTATCAGCTGTTCAGTTACAAAATAATTGTTAAGTAGCAACACCAACACCTAACTTGTAAAAAACAGTAGCAAATAATTTGTATGAATCTGGAATGACTGAATAGCAATTCTATTGAATTTTTCTGGGTTAGCTACAGTCTCCTGGTTCCAGCTAGACTTGCTCATATGAGTGGGAGTTGGCTGATTGTTAAGTGACTTAGAATAGCCTCACTTACAAAAAGTGGAGTGATTTTATGTTTTTCAATCTCCAGCAGGTTAACTTGGGCATGTTTGTGAGTTGGGGGAAATTGGAGTGGGAGACAAACCATGAGAGTGTGGATTTTGAGAAACAAACTGAGGGTTTTGGAGGGGAGAGATGTGGGGGGGTTGGTAAGCCTGGTGGTGGGTATTAAGGAGGGCATGTATTGCATGGAGCACTTGGTGTGGTGCATAAACAACACATTTTGGAACACAAAAATATTAAATTTTAATTAAATTAAAAAGTAAATACTTGCAGAATCCAAGGACAAGCAAACCCAATCACACAATTTTGAAGCCTAATTTTGCAACACAATTTACATCTCATTGGCTAAAGCTGATTATATCACCAAACTCAGTGTTAAAGTGGAAGGATATATGTAAGACATATTTGACATTTAAGGGCTATATAGGTACTGAAAGGGATAAAGATTAGGATTTATTAAATCTCATACTTAGTATCAGGTACTAGGGACACAAAGTGCAATGAGATGCTATTCTTGTCTTCAAGAAGCAGGCTGAGAGTCTACAGGCACACAATATAAACAAATGCAGGCATATTTAAAGACGTTCAAATAGAATTCTGTACATGGAACAATGTCTGGTACAAAGATTATTATCTCCAGGAGGGGAAAGAAAAGAATGGATATTAGGAAAATCTTCATAGAAGTAATGTTTGCTATAAGCTTCAAAAAGAATTAGGTGTTATGATATGAGAATATCTTATGGTGACATTTTGAGTCAGCTCAAAGGACTGTCTGGAATTCATTCATTAAAGCAATGGTTTCACAGACCACTAATGAGGATAAAAGTGAGAGAAAAGTCAAAATACTATTTAACTAAGCTTCTTTTCTGTAAAGGTCTCAAGTAATAATATGATATATAGATATAGATATAGATACAGATATAGATATTTTGATAAACATGGAAAACTTTCTATTTATTTTTTGAAATATGCTCAGTCATCTCAGTAAGAAAGTTTTATTTTTTAGTTTATGAAACATTTATTTTTTTGTACACTTACAGAGTTTGGGCATTCAGAAATAGCTATTATAATATGTGTTTCTGCTATTTTTTTACCTGTCTTAAATCTAAGAATACTAAAAATACCAAGTGGATTGATGGGAAATGAAATGAAAACAACAAACTATTTTGGTTAGATTATGAAGATTAGATTTGGTTAGATTATGAAGATTAGATTTGGTTAGATTATGAAGCCAGTTTTTTAAAATGAAGAGATTCAGATGACAATCAATTCTTTGCAATATTAATATATGGTGTTTTAGATAATACTCAGCATGTGAGAGTAAATAGAGTTAATTTAGAAGATCATCACTGTTTATTGAAAACTCATTTTGTTCTAAATTATAGATTCACATATTCCCAATTTTCACGAGTCCTTACCAATCCCTCAACTAATTTCATGTCTCTTTTGACTACTATTGAAGTGCTAATATTTTTATATAAATAATAAATATAACAGACTACCTACAAAAAGCTGACAGAAAAATTATTAGTCTCACTGTTGCAAATCAGTATGGAATGTAGTTAGCCTGCTGGCATTTAATTACCGAGTCTACCCCTTCTAGCCATCATTAAATAAGAGAAGTTTTTGCTAGGAATAACAAATTAGAGGAACATGTGATCCAAAATAATAATAATAATAATAATTAAAAAAAAGAAAGACTAGAAATTCTGGAATAAAACAAAGAACACCAAATCCTAGACCTAAAAGGTATTTATCTACTGACTGCTCCCCAAAGACCCCACGTTCATTGAATATAGACTTAATACATGTATATGTATATGTGTATAGTATAGTATGCATATTAATTGAAATTCAGTGAATGAATGAATATTGACTCTTTTGCCTTATTATATTAAGTTATTTAACTGTTTAGTGTATGTGCTGTCACTCTAAGACAATTGTAAATTCACCAAGAGTAGGTAGGTACCAGGCAGGGTACTTATTTTTCTATTTTTTTCCATTTTAAATGAAAATCAGTAGAAATAGTCAGATTAAAGTCAATTTTGAGGAAAAAAAATCCAAGATAACTTATTACAACTTATTTTTACTTATTTTTATTTTCTAATCTTTGTCCCTATAAGTATATTTTAAATGATTGAAATAATTTGGTATATCTAATCATACACTTTAAAAGCTTAATTCACTGTAAGTATTTCTATGTTTTAAGTTTTAACAGTGGCACAATATTCCATCCTGTTAATATATTATTTTATTCAACATGAATGTATTGGGTAATCACAAATGTTCATTTATATAGTGTATTGAATAGTATAAAATACCAGCTTAGGATGTATATTTGTAAGATATGTTGCTTGATTAAGTGAATGCATGTCTTTATTGTATATATATATATATATATATATATATTCCATATTCTTTCCAATTTTAAATACCACCAACCTGGATATATGATAACATTTTCAGCACTAGACATTACGATTTTCTTGACAGCATATATTATATATAGTTATTATCTCTGTAGTGCCTAATACAGTGAATTTTTCAGCACTAGTGAACACATATTAAATATATATTGCATGAATATGAGGTATCTCACACTATGAGGCAGAGAAATGAAATGATAGCAAAGGAAATTATATTAATAATCAGGGGAAGAAAATGCTGTACAAAGCAAAATATTTCAAAGAATGTCCAACCATTACAAACACAACAATAAAGAATGAAGAAATATCATTAAGAACCATAGATATATTACAAAATTGATATAAGAACAAAAATTTTAATGTATTTAAAGTGGTTAGAACTGTATCTAACGTGCTATACAATTGCTTGGTATGATGATGAACTTGATTGTTTTAAATTATTGTGTCCTCTAAAGAATCTTACAAGATAGGTATTATGTATGTTAATGACATTAAAAAATATATATATATATTACTTATTTATTTGTGAGAGTTGGAACAAGAGAGGGATAGATAGAGAGCACACAAGATGGGGGAGGATGGGCAGAAGGAGAAGCAGATTCCCTGCTGAACCGAAAGCCCAAAGTAGGGCTCAAGCCCAGGATGCTGAGATCATGACCTGAGCTTAAAGCAGACACTTAACTGACTGAGGCACCCAGGGGACATTTTATAGATGGTTAGGCTGAAGCTCAGACCTTCAGTAACTTGCTCTATGTATATGGTAGATCCAAAATTCTGAGTCCAAAACCATGCCTTTAACAATTGCACTAATCTGCCCCTTGTGAAAGTTGTTCATTAGATAAGGGAAATAACATCTTGAAAGCAACATAGTACATTAAAATGTTAGTGCAGAAATCAAGGAAATTTGCAATGCAAGTAGAATAGTTTGGGAAGTTTATACCTCATTGTGTCAATCTAAGCACAGTGTGATGAAAATGCTTTTCTAAGTAAACTAGATAGGTAGAAAAGTAGGTACAAGATTTTAGTTTAAGAAGGAAGAAAGAAGTAATGAGTAGCCATTGTGGGGAATGAATCTTGGATTTAATTTCCTTCATTGAAGAAATATTTACTGAAGCCATACTATGACTCAGAATTTAATTGCTGGGATTAGAACACTAAAACACACACACACAAACACACACATACTCACACACACACACATCACAGGTCGTAACAATGGTGAAAAATGCTAAAATGGATAAATAAAGAAAAGTATTTAAAGAGTGCTGGTGGTCATAGGGAAAGAATTCTGTTTTATGCAGGAGGATCATAGATAAATCTCTCTGATAAGGTGGTATGTGAGTTTAAAGCTGACAGAAATAAATGCATGAATTTTGCACATATTAGGGAAATATTACATTCCAAGTAAAGAATGGCACAAAATCCTCAACGTGTGTATGTTTCATATTTACATGGAAGAGAATTAAGACCAATGTGGCAGAATGAGTAAAAGGGAGAGAGTAGGAGATGAACTTAAAAGTGATGTTGAGAGTACTGTGGGTCATGGAGATCCTGGCATGTCACTGTAAAGGCATTTTACTTTGAGTGAGAATGAAGACCATTACGGGTTTTGAGCAGAGAGGGAACATGATCTTACTTATATATTGCTATCATTCTGGTTGCTGTGTAGAAAAGAGATATGGTGGGGGAGAAAAGGGTAGAAGAAACAGCTATTCTAATAAATCAGGAAGAGAATATGAGAGTTTAGATTAGGATAATGGTGGTAGAGATGAAGAAAAGTGAATGGAATCAGGATATATTTCAGAGGTAGGGTGGACTAGTACTGGTAGATTGGATTGGGCAAATAATGAAGAAATAAATCTAAGGATGATCATTAAGGTTTTTTTTTTAATTTAAGTAAATAAGTAGATAGTGGCATCATATGCAGAGATAGGAAGAAGTGGTGAAATAGAAGATAGGCGCAGATTTCAAGAATTGGCTTTACATATTGTGTAGTAAATGGCATCCCTTGCAAGGTCTTTGAGGGTCACTCCGACACAGCAGCAGATATTTACCTTGGAGAGATGTATGAAATTAAAGAATTTATTATACTCACAGGTCCTAGAGAGAGAGAGGCATGGTACTCTTATAAAGCCATTGCAAAGTCACTCAAAAGCCCGAAGTTTGATCTTGGCAGGCAGGGAGAGAATAGAGCAAGGATTCATAGGCAAGTGCCTTTACTGAGGGTTATAGGTGGGGGAGCTTGTGGCATATGGGAAGCATTCTTACTGGGTAAAGAATGTAACTGGGTCAACATGGAAAGAAGGAAAAGGGTAAAATGGTGAAGTCATCATGATTACTGCTGTAACACACGTATTGAAGATGGGTCTTACAAATAAGCCGTGACTCCTTAAAAGTTCAAAACAAGCATGGCAAGTGTCAATACTCAGGGAGTCACTGATACCACAATAAGCTGCTTTTTATTTTATACATATAAAGCTTAAGATAGCTATTAGACCTCCATGTAATGGAGTTGTAGAGTAGACAGTTGGAAATATGAGCCTGGAGTTCAGAACTGAAGTCTTGGGTGAAAATATTAACTTGGGACCTACCAGTGTATATGTGGTATTTAGAGTCAAAGTATGAGACTATTAAGGAAGTGGGTGCAGCCAGAGAAAAGAAGTACAAGAGCTCTCTACTGATTCTTGAGAAATCCAAGGTTTAGAGTAAGGCTTGGATAAAGTAAAGCAAGTGGGGCGTTCACTCTGAGCACAAAATTTAAGGGGCACCAAAAAAAAAAAAAAGAAAAAACCTCAACAATGAAGAAAAACAATTTTAATGCAATATTTTTTAGAGGTCAAAATTAATTTAAAATCTTTAATGAACAAAATATCAAAATTGTAAGTAATGATAGAATCAGCATTACTGATTTTCCTCTTTGCTTCAGGTTTCAATATGACTTATCAGGGCCCCAGTTCACAGGTCTGAAAGATAAAGAAGAAAAGACAAAGGCAGATGCAATGCTGTCTTCATTTGAGTGAGTTAAACTGTAGAGGAGGAACATATACATACAGAAGATCATTTATACTGTATTGGATCAGTTAAAAATCTACTAGACCCAATACATCAATAATCTTCTACTTTATAATTTTGAAGCTTTAACAAGAGGGACTGGTGATTGATAAATTTTACCATATAAAATTTTTAAATATTATGTAGATGGGCACCTGTGTGGCTCAGATGGTTAAGCATCTGCCTTCAGCTCAGGTCATGATCTACAAGTCCTGGGATTGAGACCCATGTTGGGCTCCCAGCTCAGTGAGGAGTCTGCTTCTCCCTCTTCCTTTCCCCCTGCTTGTGCTCAAGTGAATAAATAAAATATTTAAAATAAAATAAAATAAATAAAATAAAATATTATGTAGAAAAAGAAAACATTAATAGAATCAAAAGACAAAAGAAAAACTAAGGGGAGTATGCAAGATTTGTAACAAACTTCCAGTTAATAAAATAAATAAGTAACAGAGATTAAAAGTACAGCATAGGGAATATAGTCAATAATATAATAACATTGTATAGTGACATATGGTAACTACACTTAGGGCAGAGAGCATTGCACAATGTATAGAATTGTGGAATCATTATTGTGCACTGGAAACTAATATAACATTGTTTGTCAACCATAATTTAATAATAAAAATTTAAAAATAAAGATAATATTTTTAAAAATAAAAATTTCTTGTATCAGAAAAGGAAAAAGATGAATAGGTTATCTTTTTCTCTCTCTCTCTCTCTCTCTGTGTATATATATGTGTGTGTGTATATATATGGATATATGTATATATAAAAATGTTACAAAGAAAATTTATGCCCATACATCTTTGCATATTTGGCTAATATTTATTATGTATGTGTATATATATGGATATATGTATATCCATATATATATACATATATCCATATATATACACACACATAATAAATATTAGCCAAATATGCAAAGATGTATGGGCATAAATTTTCTTTGTAACATTTTTTATAATGGTTAAAAACTTGAAACTCTCAAAGAACATGTTCCTGTTTGTGAGTGTATATGTTTGTGTGTATATATATATATATACACACACACACACAAACACACCTATGGTACCTACATGCACATAAATTATCTAGATCTATAAGCAGTGTATGGTATATGTATATATATTTACTGTGTGTGTGTGTATATATAAAGTACATATAGGGTATATGACATATATATATAAACATATATAAATACATAGAGAACAGAATAATAGGCAACCATTAAAAAGGATGAATTAGATCTATATGGTGGATGAGAAAAGATATTGGGTAAAAAAAGCTTATTACAGTTTATACTTATTACAGTCTATACTAAGCTTATTACAGTCTATAGAGTACATTATCATTCCCATAAATAAAAAAGAATTACATTATATGCATTTAAACTGGGATGGATGTTTAATTTAATCTTTGTAAGTATGTGCAAGAAATTTTTAAAAGTATTAACCTTAGGAGATCAGAACTAAAAAGAGGGGAGGCTTCCATTTTATTTATTTATTTATTTATTTATTTATTTATTTATTTTTATTTCCAGCATAACAGTATTCATTATTTTTGCACCACACCCCGTGCTCCATGCAATCCGTGCCCTCTATAATACCCACCACCTGGTACCCCAACCTCCCACCCCCCGTCCCTTCAAAACCCTCAGATTGTTTTTCAGAGTCCATAGTCTCTCATGGTTCACCTCCCCTTCTATTTTTTAATTTCATTTGTATTGTTTGAGTTTTATGTCAATGAACATTTAATATGCTTTCTAAGTGTCACAGGTGGTGGAATTATGAGATTTTTTGTTTATTTGTTTCCAAGATATAAAAGTAAATCTAATTCAAGTTTTAAATATCCTGGCTGACAAATTACTTGCGATAGAAATTGAGTGCCATACCTACGTTGAAAGGAGCTATGGGGGCACCTGGGTGGCTCAGTGGGTTAAAGCCTCTGCCTTCAGCTCAGGTCATGATCCCAGGGTCCTGGGATTGAGTCCCGCATCGGGCTCTCTGCTCAGCGGGAAGCCTGCTTCCCCCTCTCTCTCTGCCTGCCTCTCTGCCTACTTGGGATCTCTCTCTCTCCCTGTGTCAAATAAGTAAATAAAATCTTTAAAAAAAAAAAAAAGGAGCTACGATATGCACGTGTCCTACAACTTGTTATATGAAAAACACGAGTTTACAAAACTTATATTAGTGGATAAGGCTTTGTTTTATGATTAATTTACCATAGGTTCATTCAAATAATCATGACAAATTGCTTTGGATGATTTTCTTATTAATAATTCAATTTATGTGTGGTATCCAATTATAAATAGAAACAATTTTGATATCCTAGGGATATGCTGATTGCATAAAACAAGGCAACTAATAGGATGTTGTTTCTCCTGAAATAGATTTGCTCTAAAATAATACATTTCACATAAACAGTGTAGTTTTTGTCACAGCATTTACATTTTGACATTTCATGTTTTTATCGAATTTTCTTCAAATGTAGTTTTAATGTGCTTCCAACATTCATGCTAAATTTCCTAATATCCTGCGATGCCAGATTATTTCTTGCAATTATAGTTTAATCTGGAAATAATCTGTAGAATGATTTAATTTATAGAAATACACTTGATAACTAATTTTATTAAAAATGAACTCAGAAGGGGCATCAGGGTGGCTCAATGGGTTAAGCCTCTGCCTTTGGCTCAGGTCATGATCTCAGGGTCCTGAAATCGAGCCCCACATCAGGCTCTCTGCTCAGCAGGGAGCCTGCTTCCTTTCCTCTCTCTCTGCCTGCCTCTCTGCCTACTTGTTTTCTCTTTCTGTCAAATAAATAAATAAAAATCTTAAAAAAAAAAAAAGAATGAACTCAGAAGTTACAGTGTTTCAGGTCAAATATCAGGATACCACCTAATATCTTTGTGACCTTGCATAAGTGACTTAAACTATATGCCTCAAATTTCTCAGTTGTAAAATGAAAATAACTGCCCATGACTCACAGGCTTGTTGTGAAGATTAAATGGTTTTGTGTATATAAAGTGTCTGGAATAGCATGTGACATAAAGTAGGCACTAAATGTGTTACATTGTATATAATACAAGGTACTATATACCCTTGGGAAGAAGTATAGGGCAATTTAGGAAGAAAGAAGCAAAAATTAAGAGTAAAACATGTATATGAGAGTCTATCTAGGACTTCCATTCATAAATTACATTTAATTTCTGCATTGTTGCTATATAAATTAGACATAGGACTGGGGTTTTAAATTAGAAGTAAAGAAAAAAGTTTGGTCCACTTTCTCACTGTGCCCAAAGCTGTACAGATTTATACAAACAATACACCCTCACTGAGCTCATTTCCTTATTTTTTTAAATTAAAAATAATGTATTACTTGTTTCAGGGGTATGGGACTGTGATTCATCAGTCTTACACAATTCACAGCACTCACCATAGCACATACCTTCCCCAATGTCCATCAGCCAGCGACCCCATCCCTTCCGCTCCCCTCCCATCCAGAAACCCTCAGTTTGTTTCCTGAGATTAAGAGTCTCTTATTGTTTGTCTCCCTCTGTGGTTTCTTCTTGTTTCATTTTAACCTCCCTTCTTCTATGATCCTCTGTCTTATTTCTCATATTCCTCATATCAGTGAGATCATATGATAATTGTCTTTCTAAATGAAAGCCCTGTTTTAGATCAGCCTGTAATAGTGTGCTTTCAGGCCTAATATTATCCTAACCTCTAAGTAGTCATAGATTAAATAGTCAATGCATGAAATTTATTGATAGACATAAGTTTGGTAATACACTAGCACTGAATAGAAGTTGAACTATGTTTGTGTGTGTACACATGCATGCCCACAATACTTTGGGGAGAGGGATACAATGGATCAGTGCTGGGAGCACTGTTATTTTACATTAACAGAATAACTTGGAAGTTTATCAAATGAAGAATAAACTAGCTAATCAAAAGTTGTGAAACTTTCAGGGTAACTAACTTTTGTAGCAACATGGACGGGACTGGAAGAGATTATACTGAGTGAAATAAGTCAAGCAGAGAGAGTTAATTATCATATGGTTTCACTTATTTGTGGAGCATAACAAATAGCATGGAGGACATGGGGACTTAGAGTGGAGAAGGGAGTTGGGGGAAATTGGAAGGGGAGGTGAACCATGAGAGACTATGGACTCTGAAAAACAATCTGAGGGTTTTGAAGGGACGGGGGGTGGGAGGTTGGGGTACCAGGTGGTGGGTATTATAGAGGGCACGGATCGCATGGAGCACGGGGTGTGGTGCAAAAATAATGAATACTGTTATGCTGGAAAAAAAAAATATGCTCTCAGAATAAACCTGAAAATTTAATAATGAAAAAAAAAAAAAAAAGTTGTGAAACTTCACTTCAGGTTTACACTCTCATTACTTTTAATGAATTCTACACCTCAATTTTTATTCCTGTTTTCCACATTTGTAGATAAGCTTAACACCTTTCTTATCAAAAAGACTTTCTGAAGTAAGCAAGCATAGAAAGAGAACAGTTTATTCTTGTTATACTATATCCAATTTGTGCAGAAAGTTGTTTGAAATCTATATGTATCTCTCCCACATATAAAAAATACCAGTTCAGGGAAACAACAACAACAAGAAAATCCACATCGTTAGACAAACTATTTTAACTAGCCTAGCAGATGCAATTTCTAGGAACAAACTCTCCCTGTGTAAATTACCAAGGATCTTGTTAGCAAATTAAAACATCAAAACAGATGTTAATAAAACCTTTGAGATTGAAAGAGGAAGTGAAACATCAGTATTAATGAACTCTCCACTGTTAGAAGTCAGGGGGTTATTTTCCAAAGCTTCCCATGCCCTGAACTAGTGTAGTATTCTAGACGAGAGGAAGTGCCATAGCTATTGTAGCAGTACACACTCATGCAATGGATATAATTTACAAACTCAGACAGTTTGCTCTTTTATCCTGCATTCAAGGTCATTAGCTTTAAACGTAAAATGCTATTAAGCAACCACTCTAGGCCAACAAGGGAAGCCGAAGTTGATTTTTACATTTCTTTAATTATGACCCCATGGCTAGGGCTGCCAAATTGCAGGACTCCAGAGGGGACAATTCATAAGGAATTGTAGTCTATGTAAAATGCAATCCCTGGAACAAATACACCTGCTGCATGTGGCCTTCTCAAGTTATGCAATGTGGTCGTCCTGCCATGAGTGAATGACCACCTATTGAGTAGACGGTCTATTTATTTCATGTTTTTTTAGTTTTACTGGTAACACTATCAAAAGCATTTTGGGGTGCCTAGGTGGCTTGGTTAATTAAGTGTCTGACTTTATTTCTGCTCAGGTCATGATCTCTAGGTCATGGAGCTCTAGCCCCACATGGAGTTCTGTCCTCAGCACAGAGTCTCCTTGAGCTTCTCTCTCTCTCTCACTCCCTCTGTTCCTCCCCCTGCTCACTCTCTAAATAAATATATAAATAAATAATAAATAAATATTAAAATCTTTTAAAAAATTAACACTTTTTTTAAGGTTATTCGTACTGTTCCTTCTAGATCAGTTGTGTTGCCAGTCTCCCTAAAAGCCATTAGGAAATAACACCAGAGATCTGCTTCTATCAGTGAAAAGTAATTATCTAAGAACTGTATATAGAGTCTTTAAAGAGTTAGTCTATAATTTCTTTTTATTCCATGTTCACTGGTAGGATCGTTTCTACCCTATTCTGTAGAGGGAAAATCCTGAAATAATTTTAACTTTATTATCAAAATTATTTATAAATGGAGGTTGAGAAGGTTTAATAAGTAATCTGGATGAAGAGACTGCATCCATTTATTACCACATGACTGCATGTTTTCACATTAAACTGAATCATATATGACAGACTGGTGAAGATGGACAAGGCCAGGTGAAATGGACATAAGGTGTATGTAACTGAGAAGAAAATAAATTGGATTTCTCACACCCACAGTGCTATAAATCATGGAGGAAAATCCAAAAACAGCCTGTGAGTTTGTTATTCCTTTGTTTCCAGGAAGTCAGAAAAATCAAGTATTGTCTTTCTAGCTCATTTAGATTTTCTTATACTTTGAGAAAGTATGTAAGTCTTTCCAGCAGAGACATAAAAGTGCACCTGTATAATCTTTTATTTATTGGGTGGTACCACATTTTCAGTTTTCCTTTAGGTATCTGTAAGAGCAGTCTACCCTTATAACTGACAATTAATAAAATAATCACTGTTAACTGTTACTACATTAAGCAATTTTTGCTTGCTTTCCAGAGATAGGGAGAGGTGGAGTTTGAGCTCCTGGCTTTATAAATGTTTATTCTGTCTCTCTCTAACCCTTAGTTGGCTTGGCTTCCTTGCCTGCTTGACAACTATTTTAGATATCTGTTTTTTTTTCTCTCTTATTGAATAAAAAAGTAAAAGAAAAATTTCTTTCTGTGAAGGCTTACTCTAGAACACTGTTGCTATTGAGTGGCACCAGAGGCCATGTATTTGTGTTAAAAATACTTCATGGACCATGAGAGACTATGGACTCTGAAAAACAATCTGAGGGTTTTGAAGGGGCAGGGGGTGGGAGGTTGGGGGAACCAGGTGGTGGGTATTGGAGAGGGCACGGATTGCATGGAGCACTGGGTGTGGTGCAAAAAATAATGAATACTGTTACACTGAAAAAAAAATTAAATTAAATTAAAAAAATAATAAAGATAAAAAAAATACTTCATGGACAAAGAAGTTAACTAAAGCAAGGTCAGAAATGACCTTGGCAGCTGGACAGTAATAAAAAAATGAAATGTTTAAATAGTCCCAGAACAGAAAATATTCTGTTGCAGTGTGAATTCAAGAAATGCTTGTTAAGGATATCAGGAGGAATTAGCCACAGTGATCAATTACAACCTAGACTGTTGCAATGGACCTTGAAGAATCCTGAGACACATTTAGCATTTGGTTAAAAAAAAATACATACAATGGATCAAACTTCCTCTTTGAAAAATGCATCTACCCAACAGTGTTTTCCAACTGACAATCAATTGATAATTCTACTAAACTGTAAGCTCACATAATTCGCCCCATTACTGTGTGAACATGAAAAGATATGCATGGACATATTCACAAACCTTAGGGAGGCTGTTTTCGGCAACCTGTTTACATATATTAAATGGTGATAAACTTCATTTTGTGGCTCTGTAATTATGTCCTCAAGATATCTGAGTATTTTATTATAGCAACTATATATAAATTACTTCTATTGTGTTCTGATATCTTTTTATTGGTTGTTTCTGGATCAACAAGGCTTGGAGCTCCGTTTCCCTAAACTTAGATTCTTCTTAAACTCTTCTCCCAAGAGACTAATGTTAGTGACATATAACCCTGGTCACCTTGATCAAAGCTGTAGATTTCCTTTAGTGTGGGCCCCAGGAAATTACAGATTAATCTTTTTTTTTTTTTTTTTTAAAGATTTTATTTATTTATTTGACAGAGAGAAATCACAAGTAGATGGAGAGGCAGGCAGAGAGAGAGAGAGAGGGAAGCAGGCTCCCTGCTGAGCAGAGAGCCCGATGCGGGACTCGATCCCAGGACCCTGAGATCATGACCTGAGCCGAAGGCAGCGGCTTAACCCACTGAGCCACCCAGGCACCCCAGATTAATCTTAATGAGGCTTTTCTTTGATTTCTGGCTGGCTAATCCCTCCTATGCAGATCTGGAGATTACTCTCCCAGCCCAGATTTCTTCTAACTACCTGACAAAACGGAACTGTGATTATGAACAGAGAAATCCTTACCACTTACTTAAAAGAGATTTCATCTTTAATGTGAGCTCCACAGTCCTTGAATATAAATAAATATAAATAAGTATAGAGTGGTTGTTCGATGCAGGGAGAGGGGAGAGGAGATAAGGAGAATTTATAGAGGCATTCTAAAATTTTAAGTCCAATTTGGTGGCAATATTATTTGAAAGGATATTTGAACAAGAAAGGCAACAAAATGCTACTGTGAGTATCTTTTTAGTTTAATTCTATTTCACTTACAAAAAAACTATAGAAGCAGAGATCTTATATTCTTTGATCTCAGTTTTCTCTGTGTGTGTATATGTGTGTATACAGTATCTATTTTTCTCACCAGTAGCAATAATGCATGTTCCTTGTCTTCTTATCAATGGTAAATTTACATTTTCAATTTTTTTGAGTTGAGTAGTTACTGAATTCTGATTAGTTCTTAGGGAAAAGAGAATAGGGCATCTTGCCAAATAGAATTAAAAGTTTTAAACAAGGACACTGGGGAGGGTATGTGCTTTGGTGAGTGCTGTGAAGTGTGTAAACCTGGTGATTCACAGACCTGTACCCCTGGGGATAAAAACATATGTTTATAAAAAATAAAAAATTAAAAAAAAAAGTTTTAAACAAGGGGTGTTAGTACCCTGGTACCCTGACCTCCCACCCCCTGCCGCTTCAAACCCCTCAGATTGTTTTTCAGAGTCCATAGTCTCTCATGGTTCACCTCCCCTTCCAATTTCCCCCAACTCCCTTCTCCTCTCTAACTCCCCTTGTCCTCCATACTATTTGTTATGCTCCACAAATAAGTGAAATCATATGATAATTGACTCTCTCTGCTTGACTTATTTCACTCAGCATAAATTCCACATTAAATATGGTATTTTTCTTTCTCTGTCTGACTTGTTTCACTTAACATTATATTCTCTATAACCATGTTGTTATAAATGGCAAGATTTCATTCTTTGTTATGGCTGAGTAACATTCTCTCTCTCTACACACACACACACACACACACACACACACACACACATATTCTGCATTTTCTTTACTCATGGACATCATATATATGTAACATCATATATATATATATATAAAATTTTAATTTTATATATATATATATATATATTCCACATATTCTTTATCTGCTCATCAGTCCATAGACACATGAGTTGTTTTCATATTCATTTGAGTTGTTTACATATTTGGCTATTGTAGATAATGCTGCTATAAACATCAAGTTGCATGTATCCCTTTGAATTAGTATTTTTGTATTCTTTGGGTGAATACCTAGTAGTGCAATTGCTGAATCTAGGGTAGTTCTATTTTTTTTTTTATTTTTTATTTCCAGCATAACAGTATTCATTATTTTTGCACCACACCCCGTGCTCCATGCAATCTGTGCCCTCTATAATACCCACCACCTGGTACCCCAACCTCCCACCCCCCGTCCCTTCAAAACCCTCAGATTGTTTTTCAGAGTCCATAGTCTCTCATGGTTCACCTCCCCTTCCAATTTCCCCCAACTCCCTTCTCCACTCTAAGTCCCCATGTCCTCCATGCTATTTGTTAGGGTAGTTCTATTTTTAACTTTTGGGGAATCTCTGTACTGTTTCCCACAGTGACTATTCAAGTTTACATACCCACCAACAATACAAGAAGGTTCCATTTTTTTCCACATTCTCAACAAACACCTGTTGTTTCTTGTGTTGTTGACTTTATCCATTCTGACAGTTGTGAGGTGACATCTCATTGTAGTTTTGATTTGCCTTTCCTTGATGATGATCAGTAATGAGGAGCTTCTTCTTAGGTATCTACTGACCACCTGTATGTCTTCTTTGGAGAAATGGCTTTTCACGTCTTCTGCCCATTTTTTAAACGGATTGTTTGTTTTTTGGATGTAAAGTTGCATCAGTTCTTTATATATTTTGGATACTATTTATCAAATATATCATTTGCAAATATCTTCTCCTGTTCTGAAGGCTGCCTTTTAATTTTATTGGTTGTTTGTTCATTATGCAGCTTTTTTATTTTGATGAAGTCCCTACAGTTTATTTTTGCTTCTGTTTCCCTTGCCTTGGGAAACATATCTAGAGAGAAGTTGTTACAGCTTATGTCAAAGAGGTTACAGCCTGTGCTTTCTAGGATTTTTGTGGCTTCAAGTCTCACATTTGGGCCCTTGATTCATTTTAAGTCCTTTTTGTGTTTGGTGTAAGAAAACGGTCCAATTTCTCTCTTTTGCATGTTGCTGTCCAGTTTTCCCAACACCACTTGTTGAAGAGACTTTTTATCATTGGATATTTTTTCCTGCTTCATTGAAGATTAATTCATCATATAGCCATGGGCCCATTTCTGAGTTTTCTATTCTGTTCCATTGATCAATGTGTCTGTTTTTGTGCCAGTACCATGCTATTTTGATCACTACAACTTTATCATATAACTTGAAGACTGGAATTGTGATGCCTCCAAATTTGTTTTTCTTATTCAATGTGGCTTTAGCTATTTGGATTATTTTGTGGTTCCCTCCAAATTTTGGGACTGTTTGTTCTATTTCCATAAAAAAATCTGGTGTTATTTTGATAGGGATTGCTTTGAAAGTGTAGATTCCTTGGGTAGTATAGACATTGTAACCATATCTGTTCTTCCAAACCATTAGCATAGGATGTCTTTCCATTTCTTTGTGTCATCTCCAATTTCTTTCATCAGTATTTTATAGTTTCCAGAGTACGAGTCTTTAACCTCTTTAACCTTAATAACATTGGGTTTATTCCTAGGTATCTTATTGTTTTTGGTACAATCATAAATAGATATGATTCCTTAATTTTTCTGCTGCTTAATTACTGGTATATAGAACAGTTTTCTGTACATTAATTTTGTATCCTGTTACTTTACTGAAGTTGTGTATCAGTTCTAGCGGTTTTGGGGATTTTTTGGTGAAGTTTTTCAGGTTTTCTATATATAGTGTCATGTTATCTGCAAATAGTGACAGTCTGATTTCCTCCTTGCTGATTTGGATGACTTTTGTTTTGTTTTGTTTTGTTTTCTTATTGCTGTGGCTAGGACTTCTGGTACTATGTTAAATAAAAGTGGTGAGAGTGGATATCCCTGTCTTGTTCCTGACTGTAGAGGGAAAGCTTTCAATTTTCCCCCACTGAGGGTGGTGTTAGCTGCTGTGGGATTTCAAATACAGCCTTTATTATGTTGAGATATGTTTGTTATTTGGAACTTTAAACCTTTTAATAACTAAGAGCTTTCAGTTTGTAGCAAACTTATTTGGGAACTTCTGGCCCAAATAGTATTTTATAAACAAATATTAAAATTTTATACAGGTTTATTATATACTCCATTAAATATTCTCATATGAATCATATATATTTAAGAAAGTTGTTCATAGGGGCACCTGGGTGGCTCAATGGGTTGAAGCCTCTGCCTTTGGCTCAGGTCATGATCCCAGAGTCCTGGGATCGAGCCCCACATGGGGCTATCTGCTCAGCAGGGAGCCTTCATCCTCCTCTGTCTCTGCCTGTTTCTCTGCCTACTTGTGATCTCCATCTGTCAAATAAATAAATAAATAATATCTTAAAAAATAAAAAAAAAGAAAGTTGTTGATATATTTTAGTAGGCAGGGTGAATAACTGAGAGATGATAAAATATAAATTTGAACATGTTTTTGTTTGGTGGACTTCAGAATGTAAAATGAACAGAAAAGCTTGTAGCATATTTTGATCTGTTCTAACTTTTTAAATATAAAGATAAATTTCTAGTTTATTAATATTTTAAAAACCTTTCTGACTCAGCCAAGAGAAAATAATTTGGGGTCAGATTTTCTTTAAAAATGTTTCTAATATTTGATCAAAGAATCATGGATTTTTATCTTTTTTAAACATACTGTTAATTATTCAAAAACAAGTCTTTATACATCTTCAAATCACAGACTTTTGGAAAAAGTATGTTAGCTTTTTGCTACAAATAATTAAACTCAACATGAAAAACCATCAAAACATCAAATGCAATGATACCAAAGAGAATATACTCAGAAAAAATTCAAAGATGAGCACCAGAGATTTTCACTTATATCAACTCGGGCAAAATGGTAAAGTGCTATGGTCTGAATATTTATGTATCCTCCAATATCAAAATATGCTAAAATCTTAACCCCTAAGATTATTGTATTAGGACATAGGGCCTTTGAGAGGTGATTAAGTCATGAGGGCAGAGCCCTTATGAATGGGATCAGTCCCCTTATAAAAACATTTTCAAAGAGATCCCTCAGCCCTCTCCTCATCCAAAATGTCAAGATAAAGAGGGAAATTGGCATATGCAACCTGGAAGAGGATTTTCACCAAAATCCAACCATGTCTGGCATGCAGATCTTGGACTTCCAGCCTCCATAACTATAAGAAATAAATTTCTTTTGATTATAAGCCATCTAGTCTATTGCATTTTTGTTATAGAAGCCAGAATAGAGGAAGATGAAACAAAGAAAATCCCTTCATCTTCGCAACTTACATTAGTGTTTATTTTTTCCATGCAGAAAGATTAATCTTCTAAGAGTTCAAAGAGCTTTTGTCTTTTCTTTAACTTATCTAGAACTAGTTTATACATATTAAATGTATAATAAAGTATTAATATGCAAATAATAACAAAGAAAATAGACATACACATCCTTATCTAGCTTAAGAAGTAAGTGAAACAATATACAGTGATGAACTCTGCATATCTTTACCAATCAAATTATTTTCCTTCCACTCCAGAAAAATTGCTACTCTGATTTGAGTGCGTATTATTTCTATTCATGTCTTTATACCACATATTACATATGCATAATATTAAACAATAGATAGCATTGTGAATATTTTAAAACTTCATATAAATGGTATAACTTTCAACTTGTAGTTTGTTCAACATTATGTATTGGATATATGACCATGCTGACACATATGGATCTGCATTATTCATTTTCACTGCAGGATGGTACTCCATTGTGTTAATATACCACAATTTATTTATATATTTACACATTAGTGCTGTCTCCAGTGTTTTGCTATTACAATGTTCGATGAACATTTTTATATATGTCCCCTTGCATACACATACAAGGATTTCTTTAAAGCACATATGAGGAATGGAATGTCTGGAATATAGTGTAAGTTCATCTTCAAATTTATCACCTAACGCCAAATTATTTTCCATATGAACTGGAGTTGTGTTTGTGTTGTCAATGCTCTACACTTTAAATAACACTTGATACACAGACTTAGTTTTTAGCCACTTTCATAAATGGGTAATTTTGTGTTCTCAGGCTTCACTTTGCATTTTCCTGAATACTAGGAAAGTTAAGTATGTTTTCAATCATTAATGATCATAAGTTCCTTTTTTGTTAATTATATATTCATGTATTTATTCTTTTTTTCTACTAGTTTTGGATTCTTACTGTCTTATAACAATTATGCCCATATTTGGAATTTTGGAAATTAGTTTGTTATTGGTTTGTCCTCTAGGCCAACACCCTAGTGGCAGAGTTACCAGTAGTTTTATGGTATCTTGATGTCTGTTAGAGAAAATTCCTCTACCATGTCCTTCTTCTTTTCAAGTTTCTAAAAACAAAACAAAACAGAATTTTGATTGGGTTTGAATTAAATGAATTTTCTGGAATAACTCAAGATGAATGACATCTTTATAATATGGGTTCTTCCAAACTATGAATATGGGATTTCTCTGCAAGTATGTAGAAATGATCTTTTTCAAAGATGATCTTTTGAATTTATTTCTAGGCAACTTATATATTTACCTTCTATTTTAAATGACATTCTTTTTTTAATATTACACTTTAAAATATTTGCTGCTAGTAATTAATAATGTAATTAATATTGGAATATTGATCTTACATATTCAGAACTTTATGAACACTTGCATTAATTTTAATAATTTATTTATAAATCCTCTTGGATTTTCTCTGTGTGTAATCTTCCTGACTGCAAATAGCATACATTTGTTTCCTCTTTTTTCTTGTTATTGATCATCTTACTGTCTTGGCTGAAGACTTCACTATAGTGTTAATGGGAAATGGTAATAGCAGGCATCCTTATCTCTCACTTTTTCTTAGAACATGAAAAGCTTTGAATAATATACCATTAAATATCATCTTTTTCATAGTTTTTAATACATACTTATGACAATAGAGCAGCATTTTTCATTTTTCAATTTCCTAACTGTGGCAAATTAAGTCAAATGATTCTTCTACATGAAATTATGTAAAGATGTAATTTTTCTCCATTATTCCTTTAATATAGAATGTAATAGGTAAACAAATTTTTGTATGTTAAATCAATCTTTTACTTATGGGATAAGCCAGAGCTAAGACAGTGGAGTAGTAAGGGGACCTGGTTCCATGAACACAGCTAGATAAATATCAAATCATTCTGAATACTCAAGAAATCAATCAGAGAAGTGACAGAACAAACTGCACAACTAGAGGAAGAGAAGAGGCCATATCATGGAAAGTAAGAGGTGTGGAGACACGTTTGGGAGAAAAATGGATCTTGTGTGCTGTGAAGGGGGTAGAGTCCTGGTCATGGAAAGAGAAAGAGACAGAGAGAGAGAGAGAGAGAGAGAGAGAGAGAGATAGGGAGGACGGGATTGAGGGAGGGAGCAGGACACAGGGTTTACATGAGGAAAACACTTCCCTAGAGCCATTGATTGGGAAAATGAGAGGAGCTGATTTTGATGAGTTTTTACAACCAGCAGGGCTCAAAGACTGGAGTTTTAGAGGTCCAGCCCCCTGAAGGGGATGCAGTGCTCCTTTAGAAAAAGCAGGGGTGTAACCAGGGACAGACTATGAGATCTGAAGATTGTCTGAGATGTACTGAGAAAGATGGTTCCCCCTTCTTGGAGCACATCTGAGAGAGGTGGTATTCCCTCTCTGGGGACAAAAGAGCCAGTAGGTGCTATTTCCCTTTCCTGCCCTTCAGTATAAGTGCAGAAATACCTGCTGGGGTGGGGCAACCTAGACACCGGCTTTTTGGTATATTTTTCTCTAAACCTCATGCTCCTGTGCTCTGGTACAACTGTCCTTCTTGGTCAAACCTGTCTCAATCCCAGTGTGATGAGACCCTTACCTGGAGGACCTACTCATCCCTAGAACACCAGCTCCCTAAAGTTTGGAGTTCTGAAATTCAGGTGATCTGGCTGTGATAGAGCTCAAAGTACACTGTGCTGCTCCAGGTAGGCAAGCAACCTGGACATAGACAGTGTGAGAACAGCAATCTAAAATATCTAGAATGTACAGGGGGGACTTGTTTGCTCTTCTGGGAGAGCTTCCTTGACAGTAGCAAATAAGAACACCTCCTCCAGGGACAAAGGAGCTAACTGGAGACATTTCCTTCCTCTATAAACTACCTCAGTAAATAGTACAACACCAACACTGGCTGACTAATCTACGTACACTGAACCACATTTCCTTGCCTTCTCCTGATACCGTTTTTCTTGGAAAAGTGTGCCTGATAACCAGAGCAATGGGACCCTGCCCAGAAGATCAGCACAAATACTCATGACCCATATCTACTGGCCAGGGAATCCTGTGAAGCTTCAGCTCTAGCGGAAGTGGCATCAGGCTCTTTTCACAGGCAGATCAGAGCATGCCTAGTTAAAACTCACCACACTCTGGCCAAGGTCCAAACAATTCCCACTGCAGGGAAGGAGAAATACTTCAGAAGACTGACCTGAGAGATAGAGCAGCCATAAAACAGCAGCAGAGTGAACAGAATTTAAATGATAGACATTCCCTGTAGGATTAAGCCCTGGACATTACATAACTTTTATTCATGAAGCCAATACTTTCAGGAACAGGAGACATAAGTGGATTTCCTAATACACAGAAAAGAGATCTAGAGAAAGTGCCAGGACAGAAGAGTTAATCTCAAAAGAAAGAACAAGAAAAGGTCATGGGCAGGGATCTAATCAAAACAGATATAAGTATTATACCTGATCCAGGATTTAAAGCAACAATCATAAGTATAGTAGCTGGACTTCAGAGCACAGAAAACACTATGGAAACCCTTATCACAGAGATTAAAAGGCTAAAAATAAAAAGGCTGAAGTGAAAAACACAATATATGAGATTCAAAACTGACTGAATATAATGACCACAAGGATGGGAGAAATTGAGGAATGAATAAGTGATATAGAAAATAGAACATTAAAAACAATGGAATTGATCAAAAAAGGGAAAGAAAAATCTTGGATCATGAAAGTAGACATGGGGAACTCAGTGACTCCATGAAACAATGATAATTTTATCATGGGAGTCCTAGGAGAAGAAGAGAGAGAAAAAGAGACACACACTTTATTTGAGGGAGTTATAGCTAAAACTTCCATAACCTGAGGAAGAAAACAAACTTCCAAATACAGAAGGAACAGAGAACTACCACCAAAATCAACAAAAGCAGAACAACATCAAGATATATCATACTCAGGGGCACCTGGGTAGCTCAGTGGGTTAAAGCCTCTGTCGTCAGCTCAGGCCATGATCCCAGGGTCCTGGGATCAAGCCCTGCATTGGGCTCTCTGCTCAGCAGGGAGCCTGCTTCCCCCCCTCCCTCTCTGTCTGCCTCTCTGCCTACTTGTGATCTCTGTCTGTTAAATAAATAAATAAAATCTTTGAAAAAAAAAGATATAGTTAAATTTACAAAATATAAAGATAAAGAAAAAAAATCCTAAAAGCAACAAGACAAAAAGAGTCTGTAATTTACAAAGGGAAAACAAATAAGGTTAGTAGCAGAACTCCCCACCAAAAATTAACAGGTCAAAAGACAGTGGCAGGATATATTGAAAGCGCTGAAAGAGAAAAATCTGCAGCCAAGAATATTCTACCCAACAAGGCTATTGTTTAGAATAGGAGAGGTAAAGATTTTCTCAGACAAACAAAAATTAAAGAAGCTTGTGATTACTAAAGCCACCCTGCAAGAAATATTAAAAGGGATCCTATGGGTAATCAAAAGCAACAAATTTGAAAGGAACAGAGAAAATTTCCAGAAACAGGGACAAAAAATAATAAAATAGCACTAAATTTATATCTACCAATAATTACTCTGAATTTAAATAGAATAAATTATCTAATCAAAAGGCATAGCGTGTCAAAATGGATAAAAAAAAAAAGGAAAAAAAAGACTCATCAGTATACTGCCTAAAAGAGACTCATTTTGGACCTAAAGACATCTGCAGATTGAAAAGGAAGGGATGAAGTAACATTTACCAGGCTAATGGCATGAAAAGAAGGCCAGAGTAGCAACACTTGCATCAGACAAATTAGATTATAAATCGAAGATTGCCACAAGTGATGAAGAAGGGCACTAAATCATAATAAAAGAGTCTACCTAACAAGATGATCTAACAATTGTAAATATCTGTGCCCCCCAAATGGAAGAACCCAAATATATAAAACAGTAAAAAACATAAAGGTACTTCTAGATAATAATACAAAAATGGTAGAAGACTTTAGCACCCCACTTACATCAATGGACAGTTGATCTCAGAATGAAATAAACAAGGAAACAATGCCCTTGAGTGACACACTGTACTAGATGGACTTAACAAATATATTCAGAATATTTTATCATAAAGTGATAGAGTACACATTCTTTTCAAGTGAACATGGGATATTTACCAGAACAGATCACATACTAGATCACAATTCAGGCCTCAACAAGTACAAAAAGACTGAGATCATGCCATGCATATTTTCTGAGCAACCTGGACACAGACAATGCAATGAAACATGAAGTCAACCAAAAGAATAAATTTGGAAAGGCCGCAAATACATGAAGTTTAAAGAACTTCCTACTAATGAATGGATGGCTCAACCAGAAAATTTAAGAAGAAATTTAAAAATATATATACATGGAAACAAATGATAATGAAAATGTCATGATCCAAAACCTTTAGGATGCACCAGAAGTAGTCATAAGAGGGAAGTATATAGCAATACAGACCTATTGTAAGAAGTAAGAAAAATCTCAACTAAGTGGAGAAAAGGCAAGATGGCAGAGGAGTAGGGGACCCTGTTTTAACTGGCCCCCTGAATTTAGCTGGATACCTACCAAGCCATTCTGAACACCCACAAAATCAGCCAGAGATGTAAGAATATATATCTAGATCTCTACAAATATATATATATATATATATATATATATATATATATATATATATATATACAGAAAAGCATTGCCTATTGCAAGGTAGGAAGAGTGGAGTCATGAGTCTGTGGGGAGCTCTCAGAAGATAAACAGAAGTTGGAGGGTGCCTCCATAAGCTGGCTTCTGGAAAGTGATATAACACCCAAACGCAGAAGCATCCTGAGCTGGGTATGGAGCAAAAACCCCCAGAGCCAAAGTGGCCAGAAAAGGATTTTAGAGCAGCACACAGACAGGATCCAGGAGCTGAAGGTGTGCATGGGAGCCCGTGGCCATTCCTGGTTTTAGAAGCACAAATAGGGACACACCCAAGTCCCTGGGATGACCTCTGAGAGAGTCACTGTGGGCTGAGATTTTCAGTGTTGCACATGGAAACAGAGACTGCTTGCCCTGAAGGGTTTATTAAAGAGAGCAGACTGAGATTTCTCTGCTCTGGGCCAGAGGTTTAGGTGTGATCAATTTTGCTCTGACCATCAGAAGAGGCACAGAAAGCCACCAGAGAATAAACAAAGTATCAGTTTCCACAGATTCCATGCCCCCAACAGGGGAAAAAGCAACTCTTCCCAAGGAGAGATGCCTGAGAAACAGCACAGAAGAAAAACAAGAGGACGACAAGCCTACGGTCCCCAGAAGACTGTAAAATCCCAACACCAGGGCAAAACAGTATATTGAGCTCCAACCATTACCTCACAGCTTGTATATTTTTCAGATACTGCTCACTTTTTCTTTTTATTCCTTCTCTTATGCTTCTTTGTTTTTTTTTTTTTTTCGTTTTTACCTTTTTCTCAACTAGATGTCTAAAATATCGATTTATATTTCATAGTAGCTTTTTAAATCGCACTTTTTCACACCTATACTTTTTTATACATATGTGTTTCATTGAAGTTTTTTCCGTATTCAATATTACCTTCATATATATATGTTTTACCTTCACTGTAATTTTGGGAATTAGTGTAATCTAACAGAACAAAATAAACTCAGAAAAAACTGAAACACCCTACTTTGTCACACTGAGAGATTATTCCGTCCCTTCCCCTCACTCACCTTTCTTTAATTTTTAATTAAAAAATCTTTAATCTTATAAATTTTATTTTTGTATTCCCTTTTGACTTTGTTTCTTTTGTTGTGGTTTCTGACTGTCTGCATTTTTCTAGGGTGTATCATATTTGGGTCATGATTGATATTTTGGACTCTGTTCCATCCCTCCACAAAATGACTAAGAGAAGGAACTCCCCCTACCAAAAACAAACAAACAAACAAAAACAGAGAAAATGGCTTCTGCCACAGATCTAATGGATATGGATATAAGCAAGATATCAGAGACAGACTTCAGGGTAGAAACTATAAAGTCAATAGCCAGCCTTGAGAAAAACATTACTGACAATATAGAATCTCTAAGGGTAGAAATGAGATCTAATTGGGCCAAACTTAAAAATGTTATGAACAAGATGCAGTCTAAACTGGATACTCAAACATCCAGAGTAAATGAGACAGAAGATTGAATTAATGATCTAGAAAAAAAGGTGAAAGAAAGGAAGGAAGTTAAATAGGATAGGGATAGGCAGCTAGTAGCACATGGAAATAGAGAAATCAATGACCCCATGAAACATTCAAGTGTCAGAATTATTTGGCTCCCCAAGAGAACGAAGAGAGAGAGAGAGAGGACTAGAAGGTATATTGAGCAAATCCTAGCTGAGAACTTCCCTAATTGGGTGAAGGAAACAAGCATTCCTGTCCAAGAGGCAAAGAGGACCACTTCCAAGATCAATACAAATAGACCCAACACTGGGCATATAATAGTAAAGTTTTCAAATCTTATAGCCAAGGAAGCTATCCTGAGAGCAGCTAGGGGAAAGAGTTTTCTTATGTACAGAGGGAGAAATATCAGAGTAATGTCAGACTTGTTGACAGAGACCAGGCTGGCCAGAAAGGGCTGGCAAAACATATTCAGGGTACACTGTTGGTGGGAATGCAAGTTGGTGCAGTCTCTTTGGAGAACAGTGTGGAGATTCCTCAAGAAATTAAAAATATAACTTCCCTATAGCCCTGCAATTGCACTCCTGGGTATTTACCCCAAAGATACAGATGTCGTGAAAAGAAGGACCATCTGTACCCCAATGTTTATAGCAGCAATGGTCACGGTCACCAAACTATGGAAAGAACCACGATGCCCTTCAACGGATGAATGGATAAGGAAGTTGTGGTCCATATACACTATGGAGTATTATGCCTCCATCAGAAAGGATGAATACCCAACTTTTGTAGCAACATGGACGGGACTCGAAGAGATTATGCTGAGTGAAATAAGTCAAGCAAAGAGAGTTAATCATCATATGGTTTCACTTATTTGTGGAGCATAACAAATATCATGGAGGACAAGGGGTGTTGGAGAGGAGAAGTGAGTTGGGGTAAATTGGAGGGGGAGGTGAATCATGAGAGACTATGGACTCTGAAAAACAATCTGAGGGGTTTGAAGTGGCGGCAGGGTGGGGGGTTGGGGTACCAGGTGGTGGGTATTATAGAGGGCACAGATTGCATGGAGCACTGGGTGTGGTGCAAAAATAATGAATACTGTTTTTCTGAAAATAAATAAATTAATTATATATTAAAAAAAAACATATTCAGGGTACTAAATGAAAAGAATATATAGCTAAGAATACTTTACCCAGCAAGATTGTCACTCAGAATGGACGGAGAGATGAAGAACTTTCAGGATAGGCATAAGCTGAAAGAATATGTGTCCACTAATCCAGCCCTGCAAAAAATATTAAGGACATTTTTATAAAAGAAAAAAAAGACCCCAAGGGTAAAATAGACCAGAAAATACAGAGACAATCTATAAAAACAGGGACTTTAAAGGTAATATATTGGCATCAAATTCATATTGTTCAATAGTTACTTCCACCATGAATGGCCTAAATGCACCCATGAAATGACACAGGGCTTCAGATTGGATAAAAGAGCACATCCATATGCTGTCTAGAAGACCCTCATTTTGAAACTAAAGACACCTCCAGATCAAAAGTGGGGAGATGGAGAACAATTTACCACATGAATGGACCTCAAAAGAAAGCAGGGGTAACAATCTTCATATCACATAAATTAGACTTTAAACCAAAGACTGTAGTAAGAGATGTAGAGTGACACTATATCATATTTAAAGGCTCTATATAGCAAGAAGATCTAACGATTGTAGATATCTATGCCCCAACATGGGAGCAGCTAATTATAAAACCAAATAACCAAATAATAACCAAAACAAAGAAACATATTGATAATAGTACATTAATAGTAGAAGACTTCAATACTGCACTCACAGCAATGGACAAATCATCTATGATCAACAAAGAAATAAGAGCTTTGAAGGATACATTGGACCAGATGGACTTAATAGATACATACAGAACATTCCATCCAAAAAAAAAAAAAAAGAAAAAAAAAAAAGAATACTCATTCTTCATGAGTGCACATGGCTTTCTCCAGAATAGATCACATACTGGGTCACAAATAGCACCTTAACTGATAATAAAATATGGAGATTATTCCCTGCGTGGTTTCATACCACAATGCTTTGAAACATGAACTTTAACACAAGAAGGAATGTGGAAGGAAGTCAAACACATGGAGATTAAAGAGCATTCTGCTAAAGAATGATTAGGTCAACCAAGAAATTAAAGAACTTAAACAGGCCATTGAAACCAATAAAAATGAAAACACATCAGTCCAAAACCCAGGGGATACTTCAAAGGTGGTCCTTAGAGGGAAGTACATAGCCATGCAAAATTTTAGAAAATTTAGAAAAATTCCAACTGCAGAAGTGAATCTTACACTTAAAGGACCTGAATAAAGAAAAGGAAACAAGACCCAAAACAAGCAGGAAAAGAGGAATAATGAAAATTAAAACAGAAATCAATGAAATGGAAACCAGAAAACCAGTAGAACACATCAATAAAAGTAGAAACTGGTTCTTTGAAAGAATTAATAAGATCAATAAAACTCTTGCCAGACTTATCAAAAAAAAAAAAAATAAAAAGAGAGAGAGAGAGAGAGAGAGAGAGTAAGGACCCAAATAAATAGTGTCATGAATGAAAGGAGAGAGGCCACAACTAGTACCAGCAGCTATATGTCAACAAACCAGGTAATTTGGAATAAACACATGACTTCCTGGAAATGTATAAACTACCAAGAATGAAACAGGAAGAAATAGACAATCTGAACAGACCAATAACCAGCAAGGAAATTGAGGTAGTAATCAAAATCCTTCTCTCAAAGGAGAGTCCAGGGCCAGGTGGCTTCTAAGAGGAATTCTACCAAACATTTATAGAAGAAATTATGCTTATTCTGTTAAGGATATGAAGGAGGGCATGTGTTGTGATGAGCACTGTGTGTTATAACTAACAAATGGTTGAACACTTCACCAAAACTAATGATGTACTATATGGTGACAAACTGAATATAATAAATAAATAAACAAATAAATAAATAAACAAACATCTCAAATAAACTATCTAACATTACACTTAAAGGAGTCAGAAAAAAGAACAACAAATGAAGCTTAAAGCCAGGAGAAGAAAGGAAATAATAAAGGTTAGATCAAAAATAAATGACATACAAACATACAAACAGATTCATGAAACAAGGAGCTGCTTCTCTGAAAAAAATAATACAATTTATAAATCTAAAACCAGACTTACCAAAAGACAAAAACAAATAAAAGAACCAAAATAAATAAAGGCAAGCAACAGAGATAAGCAATAATAATCAACAACACAGACATACAAACAATTATAAGACACGATTATGAAAAACAACATGCAAACAAATTGGACAATCTGAATGAAATTGACACATTCCTAGAAACACAAAAACTACCAAAACTGAAGCAGGAAGAAACAGAAAACTGGAACAGAATGATAACCACATTAAAAAAAAAAATTGAATAAAAAAATCGCCCAATAAACAAGAGTCCTGGCCCAGATGGCTTCTTAGGGAAATTTGACCGCATATTTTAAGAAGAGTTAATACCTATTCTTCTCAAACTGTTCCAACAATTAGAAATGGAAGGAAAATTTCCAGACTCATTCTATAAGCCAGCAGTACTCTGATTCTGAAACCAAAGACTTCACTAAAAAACAAAATTGGAGGCCAATATCCCTGATGAATATGGATGCAAAAATTCTCAACACAGTGCTCTCAAACTGAATGCAACAGTACATGAAAAGAATCATTCACCATGATCAAATGGGACTTATTGCTAGGTTACAAGGGTGGTTCAATATTTATAAATCAATCAAGGTAGTTATTACACCAGATTATAAAGAAAGGATATAAATCATTTGATCCTTTCAGTAAATGCAGAAAAGGTATTTGACAAAGTAAAGTATCCATTCTTCATAAAAACCTCAATAAAGTAGGGACAGATAGAACATAACTTTAATATCATAAAGGCCATATCTGCAAAACTCACAGCTAATATCATCCTCAATGGAGAAAACCTGAGAACTTTTTCCTCTATAGTCAGGAACAAGACAGGGATGTCCACTCTCACCATAATTATTTAACATAGTACTAGATGTCCTGGTCTCACCAATATGACAACAACAAAATAAATAAAAGACATCCAAATCAGCAAGGAAGAACTAAAACTTCCACTATTTGCAGATGACATAATTCTCTATGTAGAAAACCTGAAATACTTAACCAAAAAATTCTAGAACTGATACATGAAGTTGCAGTAAAGTTCCAGGATGCAAAACTGACCTACAGAAATTTGTTGCATTTCTATACACCAAAAATGACTCAGTAGAAAGATTAATCCGGGAATGGATATGATTTACAATTGTACTAAAAACCATAATATAGTTAGTAATAAAGCTTAACAAAGAGGTAAAAGACGTGTATGCTAAAAACTATAGAACACTTATGAAAGAAATTGATGATACAAAGGGATAGAAAAAAAATCCATGCTCATGGATTGAAAAAATAAATATTGTTAAACTGTCTATATTATCCAAAAAAATCAACACATTTAATGTAATCCCTATCAAAATAACACCAGCATTTTTCACAGAACTAGAAATAAAGAATCCTAAAGTTTGGGTGGAACCATAAAAGACCCCAAACACCAAACCCACCTTGAATAAGAAAAGCAAAGCTGAAGGCGTCACAGTTTTAGATTTCAAGTTATATGACAAAGTTGTAATGATCACGACAATATGGTACTGGAGCAAAACAGACATATAGGCCAATGTAACAGAATATAAAACCCAGAAATGGAACCACACTATATAGTCAACTAATCTTTGACAAACCAGGAGAGAATAGCAAATGGAAAAAAGACAGTATTTTCAATAGTGTTGGGAAAACTGGACAACAACATGGAGAAGAATAAAACTGGATCAACTTCTTACACCACACACAAAAATGAATTCAAATTAGATGAAAGACCTAAGTGTGAGACAGGAAATAATAAAAATCCTAGAGGATAACAGAGACAGTAACCTCTTTGACACTGGCTATAGCAACTTCTTACTAGATATGTGTCCTGAGGCAAGGGATACAAAAGCAAAAATGAATTATTGAAACTTCATCAAGATAAAAACCTTCCACACAGTGAAGGAGATAGCAAAACCAAAAGTCAACCTCTGGAATGGGAGATATTTGCAAATGATATATCTGATAAAGAGCTAATATCCAAAATGTATAAATAACTTACCATACTCAACATCCAAAAACAAATAATCCATTTAAGAAATGAGCAGAAGACATGAATAGACATTTTTTTTCAAAGAAGACATCTGGATGGCTAAGGGACACATGAAAAGATGTTCAATATCACTTATCACCAGGGAATTACAAATCAAGACTATAAGATATCACCTTACATCTGTCAGAGTGTTAAACAGCACAGGAAACAACAGATGTTGTCAAGGATATGGAGAAAGGACAACCAACCTTCTTACAGTGTTGGTGGAAATACAAACTGGGTGCAGTCACTCTGAAAAAATTATGGAGATTCCTCAAAAAAGTTAAAAATAGAATCACCCTACATTTCAGCTTTTACACTACTAGGTATTTAGACAAAGGGCACAAAAGTAATTTCTTCAAAGGGATATATGCACCTAGGCTTTTATAGCAGCATTATCCACAATATCAACAATAGCCATATTACAGAAAGAGCCCAAATATCCATAAACTGATGAATGAATAAAGAAGAAGTGGCATATATCTGTATAGATCTATCTATATCTGTATCTATATCTATACCAGTTTGCTCTCTATAACTGAGTCTGTTTCATGATCTCTCACTCTCTCTTTCTCTCTCTGTCTCATTTTTCCCTTTGCTGTTTGTTTTGTTTCTTAAATTCTACATATGAATGAAATCATGTTATTTGTCTTTCACTGACTAACTTATTTTACTTAGCAGTGCACTTTCTAGCTCCATCCATATAATTGCAAATTGGCAAGATTCCATTCTTTTTTATGGCTGAATATCATTCCATTTATATATGTGTATAGTGATACAGATATAACCAGATAGATAGATCACAACTTCATTATCCATTCATGAGTCAATAGACACCTAAGCTGCTTCCATATCTTGGCTATTATAACTAATGTTGGTATAAGCATTGGGGTGCATGTATCCCTTTGAATTAGTGTTCTTGTATTCTTTGGGTAAATACCCAATAGTGCAATATCGAGATCATAAGTTACTTTTATTTTAAACTTTTTGAAAAACTTCCATACCCTCTTCCACAGTGGATACACCAGTTTGCATTCCAAAAGTTCACGAGGCTTTCCTATTCTCCACATCCTCATCAACACCTACTATTTCTTTTGTTATTAATTTTATCCATTCAGACAGGTATGAGGGGATACCTCATTATAGTTTTGATGTGTGTTTCTCTCATGATGAGTGATGATGAGCATTTTCTCTTGTGTTTATTGGTCATCTGTATGTCTTCTTCAGAGAAATGTTTGCTCATGCCTTTTGCCCATGTTTAATTGAATTACTTGTTTTTTGGGTGTTGAGTTGTATAAATTCTTTATATCTTTTGGATACTAGCCCTTTATCAGATACATCATTTGCAAATATCTTCTTCCATGCAGTAGGCTGCTTTTCAGTTTCTTGGGTTGTTTCCTTTGCTGTGCAGAAGCCTCTTATACTGATGTAGTCCCAACAGTTAATTTTTGTTTTTATTTCTCTTGCCTCAGTAAACATATCTATAAAAATGTTGCTATGGCTGATGTCAGATAACTTACTGCTTGTGCTCTCTCTTGGGATTTTTATGGTTTCAGATCTCACATTTAGGTCTCTAATCCATTTTGAATTTATGTATGTGTATGGTGTAAGAAAGTTTTCCAATTCTGTTCCTCTGCATGTTGCTGTACAGTTTTCCAACACCATTTGTTGAAGAGGCTGTCTTTTTACCATTGGATATTCTTTCCATCTTTGTCAAAGATTAATTGACCATATAATTAGGGTTTATTTCTGAATTTTCTATTCTTTTCTATTGATCCATATGTCTATTTTTGTGTCAGTGCCATACTGTTTTGATTACTATAACTTATTATTTTTTCCAGATAGCTTTGGAAATCTGAGGTCTTTTGTAGTTCCATACAAATTCAGGGTATTTCCTCTTTATCATTTTTAAGTTAGACTTTCCATTTGTTTTCATGATGCCTGGGTGGCTCAGTTGGTTGGACGACTGCCTTCGGCTCAGGTCATGATCCTGGAGTCCCGGGATTGAGTCCCGCATCGGGCTCCCAGCTCCATGGGGAGTCTGCTTCTCCCTCTGACCTTCTCCTAGATCATGCTCTCTCTCACTGTCTCTCTCTCAAATAAATAAATAAATAAATAATTTTTAAAAATTCTTTAAAAAAATCTAATTTTTACCTATATCACTTCATTTCACTGAATCATCACAAGGACCTTAAAATATATTAGTTTTAAAAAATTCTTCCAATCTAGATATTATTTTTGGAAACAAATCAGCTTTACCTTATTTTCTTACCTCTAATGTTGTTGTTATTGTTATCATTGTCATTATTTCATTATCATTTTGTAGTCCATGTTAATTTAGATCAGAAATTAGAAAGCTTTTTTTCTGTAAAGGGCCACATAGTAAATATTTTCAGTTTTTGAGCCACACAAACTCTGTTGCAATTATTCTATTTCAATAACTCTGCTCTGGTAATGCAAAAGAAGCTATAGACAATGCATAAGAGAATGCATATATTAATTAGGGTTACCCATAAAAATAGAACCAATAGAACTTAGAAAGAGAGTTAGAGAGAGAGAAAGAGAGAGAGAGAGAAAGAGAGAGAGAGATTATAAGGAATTAGCTAATGGGATTATGGAGATTAACAAGTCCCTTTATCTATAGTTGGCAAGGTGGAGACTCAGGAGACCAAATTGTGTAGTTCTATTATTAGTTCAAAGGCATGAGAAACAGGACAGCCAATGGTATAGTTCTAGTCCAAAGGCTGGCAGGTTTGGGACCCAGGAAGAACCAATACCTCAGTTTGAGTCTGAAGGTAGGGAAAACTGATGTCCCAGCATGAAGACAGTCAGGCAGGGAGAGTATCTTACTTTTCAGAAGACCATATTTTTGTTCTAGAAAGACCTTCAACAGATTAGATGAGGACCATCCATATTAGGAAGAGTGATCTGCTTTACTCAATTTACTGGTTTAAATATTAATCTCATCAGAAAGACCCTTATTAGAATAGACACACGAATAATTATAGTTGATAAAATGTCTTAGCATCCCATGACCCAGTTGACACATAAAACTAATCATCACAATGAGCATGGCTATGATCCAATAAAACTGTATTTACAAAACCAAATGGTGGATTAGATTTGGTCTGTGGGTCAGTTTACTCACTTGTGGTTTAGAGCAACAACATTGACTAGTATTTTTGTCTACCATTCTTTCTGGTAACTTATTCCTTCAGTCAGTGTTTATTTTTCCTCTTCTTAAAATCTGCCCTTTAAAGTTTCACTAGAAACTTTTGTATTCTGACTGTGCTCTGGTTTTGTTTGGATACCCATCTGTATAAATCTTTAAGCATTTTAAACATTTTTATCTTTATCTAAACTTTTCAATAGCTCATGTTCTTTAGGCTTTAAATTTAATTATTGGTATTTATGCTGACTCTTACTTATGATGACATCTTTCTTTGTGCATTTTATAATTTTCAATTATTTGCTCATGTTCAACTTGATTTTATTTATGAAAATAATGCAAGGCCTGTCTCGAAGATGAACATTTCCAGGTAAGATTGACAACTATTTCTCTCAACTGTTTCTCCCTTAGAGCACTATTATCCCAGAAATACATTATATTTATTTCTCTGGGAACTGCCAGTCCACATATGTAGTACAAATTTTAACCTAACATCTGATTGAGAATTAAAAATGCAAACTGCATTTTTTTTATCCTAGAGGAAGGCTGAAACTAATAAGGTTTCTTGTCATCTCCACTTGCAGCTTGTAGATTTCTAGTCATGTAACTTTTTTTTAAATTTTTTTGTGTATGGGTGTTCCAAATTTCATTGTTTATGCACCACACCCAGTACTTTATACAATATGTAATCTCCTTAATACGCACAAAGCGGCTTACCCAACCACCCAACCCTTTCCCCTCCAAAACCCTCAGTTTGTTTCTCAGAGTCCACAGTTTCAAATGATTCATCTCTCCATCCAATTTTCCCCAACTCACTCTCCTCTCTATCTCCCAATGTCTTCTGTGTAATTCCTTGTGATCAACAAGTAAGCAAAGCCATATAATTGACTCTCTTTGCTTGACTTATTTCATTCAACATAATCTCCAGTCCCATCCATGCTGATACAAAAGTTTGGTATTCATCCTTTCTGATGGAGGCATAATACTGCATTGTGTATATGCCCCATATCTTCTTTATCCATTTGTCTGTTGAAGGGCATCTTGGTTCTTTCCACAGTTTGGCATTTGTGGCCATTCCTGCTATGAACATTGGGGTACAGATGGTCCTTCTTTTCACTTACAATTGCAGGGTCATAGGGTAGCTCTATTTTTAATTTTTGAGGAATCACCACACTGTTTTCCAAAGTGGTTGCACCAACTTGCATTCCCACCAACAGTGTAAGGGGGTTCACCTTTCTCCACATTTTCTCCAACACTTTTTGTTTACTGGATTGTTGACTTTGGCTATTTTGACTGGTGTAAGGTGGTATCTCAGTGTAGTTTTGATTTGAATCTCCCTGATGGCTAATGATGATGAACATTTTTTCGTGTGTCTGTTAGCCATTTGTATGTCTTCTTTGGAGAAGCGCCTGTTCATGTCTTCTGCTGATCTTTTGATGTGATTATCCATTTTGGGTGAGTTGAGTTTGAGGAGTTATTTATAGATCTTGGATATCAGCCCTTTGTCTGTAGTGTCATTTGCGAGTATCTTCTCCCATTCCGTGGGTTGCCTGTTTGTTTTGTTGACTGGGTCCTTTGCTGTGCAGAAGCTTTTGATCTTGATGAAGTCCCAAGAGTTCATTCTTGATTTTGTCTCCTTTGTCTTTGGAGACATATCTTGAAAGAAGTTCCTGTGGCTGATGTCAAAGAGGTTACGGCTTATGTTCTCCTCTGATCTGATTTTGAGATTCCTGCCTCATGTTGAGGTCTTTTATCCATTTTGATTTTATCTTTCTGTATGGTGTAAAAGAATGGTCCAGCTTCATTCTTTTACACATTTCTGTATAATTTTTCCAGCACCATTTATTGAAGAAACTATCTTGTTTCCACTGGATATTTTTTCCTGCTTTGTTGAAGATTATTGGACTATAGAGTTGAGGGTCCATAACTTGGCTCTACTCTGTTCCACTGGTCTATGTGTCTGTTTTTATGCCAGTACCATGCTGTCTTGGTGATCACAGCTTTGTAGTAAAGCTTGAAATCAGGCAACGTGATGCCTTGAGTTTTGTGTTTATTTTTCAACGTTCCCTTGGAAATTCAGGGTCTCTTCTGGTTCCATACGAGCTTTAGGATTGATTGTTCCAGCTCTTTGAAAAATGCCAGTGGAATTTTGATCACGTTGGCATTGAAAGTAAAGATGGCTCTAAGCAGTATAAACTGCTTAGTTTAAAGTATATATAAAAGTATATACTTTATAAAAGTATAAACTTTTTAGAGTGTTTATTCTTCTGAACCCTGAGCATGGAATGCTCTTCCATCTTTTTCTGTCTTCTCCAACTTCTTTCATGAGCGTTCTGTAGTTATTCAAGTACAGATCCTTTACCTCTTTGGTTAGGTTTATTCCCAGGTATCTTATGGTTCTTGGTGCCATAGTAAATGGAATTGATTCTCTAATTTCCTTTTCTGTATTTTCATTGTTAGTGTATAAGAAAGCAAGTGATTTCTGTACATTGATTTTTGTATGCTGCCAGATTACTGAATTGCTGTATTAGTTCTAGTAGTTCGGGGGTGAAGTATTTTGAGTTTTCCGTATAAAGTATCTTGTCATCTGTGAAGAGAGGGAGTTTTACTTCTTCTTTGCCAATTTGAATACCTTTTATTTCTTTTTGTTTTCTGATTGCTGTTGCTAGGATTTCTAGTAGTATACTGAACAACAGTGGTGAGAGTGGACATTCTTGTCGTGTTCCTGAACTCAAAGAGAAGACTTTCAGTTTTTCCCCACTGAGAATGATATTAGCTGTGGGTTTTTCATAGATTTTATGTAGTTGAGGAATGTTCCCTCTATTCCTATACTTTGAATGGCTTTAATCAGGAACAGATGCTGTATACTGTCAAATGCTTTTTCTGCATCAACTGAGAGGATTTTGTGGTTCTTTTCTCTTATTGATTTGTTCTATCACATTGCTTGAATTGCAAATATTGAACCACCCTTGCATCCCATGGATAAATCCCACCTGGTCATGGTGGATAACCTTTTTAATGTACTGTTGGATCCTATTAGCTAGGATCTTGTTGAGAATCTTGGCATCTATATTCATCAGGGATATTGGTCTGAAATTCTCCTTTTTGGTGGAATCTTTGCCTGGTTTGGGGATCCGAGTAATGCTGTCTTCATAAAGAGTATGGAAATTTTCCTTCTGTTTCTATTTTTTCAAAAAGCTTCAGGAGAATAGGTATTATTTCTTCTTTTAATGTTTGGTACAATTCTCCAGGGAATCTGTTATGTCCTGGGCTCGTGCTTTTTGGGAGATTTTTGATCACTGCTTTAATCTTGTTGCTACATATTTGTCTATTCATGTTTTCCATTTCTTCCTGATTCAATTTTGAAAGTTTATAGTTTCCAGGAATGCATCCATTTTGTCTAGGTTGCTTAACTTATTAGCATGTAACTATTTATAATAATTTCTGATGATTGTTTCTATTTTTTTGGTGTTGGTTGTGATCTCTCCCTTTTCATTCATAATTTTATTAATGTGGGTCCTCTCTCTTTTCTTTTGTATTAGTTTGGCCAGTGGTTTATCAATCTTATTGATTCTTTTGAAAAATCAACTTGTAGTTTTGTTGATGTGTTCTGCTGTGTCTCTAGTTTCTATCTCATTGATCTCTGCTCTTATCTTCTTGTGTTTGGGGTTGGCTTAATTTGTTGTTGATTCCCCAGTTTCTAAGGTGTAGAGAGAGCTGGTGTATTCTGGATTTCTTTTTCTTTTTCTTTTACTTTCCTTTTTTTTTTTTTTTTTTTTGAGTGAAGCTTGAATGGCTATGTATTTCCCCCCTTAGGATTGACTTTTCTGTATCCCATAGGTTTTGTCCGATATGTCTTCATTCTCTTAGATTTCCATGTATTGTTTAAGTTCTTCTTTGATTTCCTGGTTGATCCGAACATTCTTAAGCAGGGTGGTCTTTAACTTCCAAGTGTTTGAATTCCTTCCAATCTTTTTTCTTGTGGTGGAGTTCCAGTTTCAAAGCACTGTGGTCTGAGAATATGCAGGGAATAATCTCGGTATTTTGGTATTGGTTGAGGCCTGATTTGTGACACATAATGTGGTCTATTCTGGAGAAAGCTCCATGTACACTTGAGAAGAATGAGTATTCTGTTGTTTGATGGTGAAATGTTCTGTATACATCTATGAGGTCCATCTGGTCCAATGTGTCATTCAATGCTCTTGTTTCTTTATTGATTTTCTGCTTGGATGATCTGTTTATTACTTAGAGTGATGAATTAAGATCCCCTACTATTAATGTATTCATATCAGTATGACTCCTTATCTTGATTAACAGTTGTCTTAGGTAGTTGGCTGCTCTCAAATTGGTGGCATAAATATTTACAATTGTTAGATCTGATTGGTGGATAGACCCTTTAAGAATGATGTAGTGTCCTTCTTTATCTCTGACTGCAGTCTTTAGTTTAAAATCTAATTTATCTGATATGATAATCCCTACCCCAGCTTTATTTTGAGGCCCATTGGCAAGAAGGATGCTTCTCATCCCTTCACTTTAAGTGAATGTATTTTTAGGTTCCAAATGTGTCTCTTGTAGACAGCATATGGATGGGTCCTGTCGTTTAGTCCAATCTGCAACCTTGTTTCATTTTATGGATATGTTTAGGCTGTTCACATTGAGAGTAATTACTGAGCAACACTTTTTTATTGACATCATGTTGCCTGTGAAGTCCTTGTTTCTATAGATTGTCTCTGTAATTTCTGTTCTATGCCACTCCTGGGTTCTTTCTTCTTTTATAGAACCCTCCATAATATTTCTTGTAGTGCTGGCTTGGTGGTCACATGCTTTTTAAAACCTTGCTCATCTTGGAAGCTCTTTATCTCTCCATCCATTTTGAATGTCAGCCTTGCTGGTTAAAGTATTTTTGGCTGCATGTTCTTCTCATTTAGTGCCATGAATATGTCTTGCCAGTCATTTCTGGCTTGCCAGGTTTCTCTGGACAGGTCTGATTTTATTCTGATGGACCTTTTCTGTATGTAAGGAATCTCACTCCCCTAGCTGCTTTCAAGAGCTCCTGTCTTAAATTATGATTCATCAGTTTCACAATCAAAGGTCTGGACGTCTTTCTAGACTTGTTGATCTTGGGGGTGTTCTTCCTGCCTCTAGGATACAAACGCTGGTTTCATTACCCAGATTGGGAAAATTGTCATCGAGAATTTATTCAACTATATCTTCTAGTTTTCTTTCTTTCTCCCCCCCTTCACGGGTTCCAATAATTCTGACGTTGGAACATTTCATATTGTCATTTATTTCCTTAATTCTGTTTTCATGGTTTCTAAGCTGTTTCTTCCATGCCTCCTCCTGATCCTTTTTTCCCTATTATTTTGTCCTCTAGATCACTAATTCAATCTCTGTCTCAGTTACCCTAGCTGTTAGAGAATTTAGATTAGATTGGATCTCATGGATAGCATTTTTAAATTTATTTTTTATTTATTTTCAGCATAACAGTATTCATTATTTTTGCACCACACCCAGTGCTCCATGCAATCCGTGCCCTCTCTAATATCCACCACCTGGTACCCCAACCTCTTCCCAGGTTGCTTTCACTTCTGCCCTTAGAGATTCCATGTTGTAACTAATCGATTTCTCTAACCTAGCCATTGCCTGGGTCATTGTTATCCTGATTTCCCTTTCTGACAAAGTTTTTATATCAATATCCAATAGTTCTGATGGAGAGGGCACAGTCTCTGAATTTTTCCTGTGTTGGGTATTGCTCCTTCTCACCATTTTGGTGAGAGGTGGTTGAGGGGATTTGTAGCTGGATATATCAACTGCAGTCCAGGCAAGGTGCACCCTGGAACACTTCTGAGAAATTGGAAGTCACCACTTGAAGCTTATATATCTCCACTGGCATCTTCTGCCCCCCTAGAGATACAGAAGTGTATAATCCTACATCTCAGGCTGATTTCCTGGGTGTTCAGAGTGTTCTGGTACAGAATTACCTCACTATAGGGGACCATTTGAAACAGGGTCTCCTTTTTCTCCACCATCTTGCCCCTTCTCCTAGTCATATAACTTTTAAAGTTGAATATAGTAATGTATGGATAAGCTTTTATGTGGTATTCTCAGTTCTGACCCCCTCACTCCACCTTGCACAGAGAAAAAATCTTGTGCCTTGTCCATCTGCAGCTTTGAAAATCCAAGCACCTATCTAAAGGTTATTATGAAGATCAAAAAATTAAATATAAATCAACCATGCTTAGAAATGTGCCTTGCAAGTAGTAAGCTCTCTTTATGTGGTTTTATTATTGTAATTATAACAACAATAATTTTACTAATATTTGTCTTTCCACCTGTTATAATTATCATCATTCATTCTTGAAAATTATCTCCTTGTTTTGACAACTCAGATATAATATGATAGAAACACCCCAAAATCTCTAGGAAGTATTTAGTAAGGATCAAGTGGAAAGTTAGGGATAGGCCATCAATCTCATTTCTGTGGTAAAATAGAGATATATATAGATTAAGCCTCTTACTTAGTGTAGTGGTATTGTTTGTTTGTTTGTTGTTTTTGTTGTTGTTGGCTTTTTTCTTTTTTTTTCTTTTCTTTTCTTTTTTCTTTTTTTTCCTCTGCAGAGTTGGAATGATTTTTATCTGGAAGGAAATATCTCAAAATATTAACAGAGACCATCTCTTGACTTTATTATATCTACTTATAGATATTTATTCTTTTGTTATGTCTTCCACTCCAAGAAAAAAGGAAATACTAAATAATCAGGAACTCCAAGTAGATGATTCAAGTGAGAAAGCAAGAATATATATATATATATATATATATATATATATATATATATATAGGCACTAACTTACTAAGGAAGAGATTCAATTTTTAAATGAAAAAAAATGTTTCAAATTACCAGAATATAAGAAAATGTCACAAATATCTACCAATATTGTTGAAGATTCTAGTACCCAAACTAACTGAGACCTGTGAAAAATGTTAGGATAAATTATAAGAGTTTTTCAAGCAATTTTTAAAGCAGTGAGAACAAAGGAAGATGTTCATTGCCTGGGGAGATGATAAATATTAACAGATAAAAGAAGTTTCAACTATTTAATAGCTATTTTACCTCAATATCCTCTGGCAAATAAAATGGTTTTCCAACTGAAAAATCTAGAACAAATATCAGAAAATAACATAGAAATTATATTTAACATTAAAAAAATCTGGTAGCATTGAAATGAGTCTACATGTTCCTCAAAAGCTCTACTAAAAATAAGCCTATTTGTATCAATGCCAATGTATATAAAAATTTAAGACTCATGTAAAATGAGAAGATAGGAACATATATCTTGATTTCTAAAAACAGAAGGGGAAAGGTAGTTTTTAGAAACTCTGTACTAGAAATGCTGGGTTTAGTTTTTAACAAAAAAATCTCAAACAGATTACTAACAAGAAATTTGGAACAGTGAGCATAATCAGGAGCCAACATAAGACACGATCAATTTGAATGTAAGAAAAAATCATGTAAATTCAGCTCCCTTCTTAAAGGGGTTTCTAGGTTGCTATACCATGATTATGCTTAGATGTTTTATAACTTGACAGGGGCAAAGCATTTGGTAAAGTCTCATATGATAATCTTATAGTCATTTCTTGAAATAAGACTCAATTATACAGTTAGGTAGATTGAGAGTTCGTTAAATAGCCTTACCATAATGGCAGTAATAAAGTAATTGATCAATGTTAACCCAAAGTGTCTTGTACAGTATCATGGGTTCCTATTGAAGAGATTGTATCTTTGATAGTTTGGAACATGACCCACAACTGTAAGCATTAACTAGTAAAATATGTGCTGGATTAACATCTTTTAAAAATATGAACAATGTCTTAGTCTCTTCAGGCTGATATAACAAAATACAATAGAGTGACTTCTAAAAATATGAACAATATCTTAGTCTCTTCTGGTTGATATAACAAAATACAATAGACAGAGTGACTTATAAACAACAGAAATTTATTTCTCAATTTCTGGAGGCTGGTAGTTCATGATCAAGTCTCTGGCAGATTTTGTGGTTGGTGCAGACAATCTTCCTGGTTTATAGATGACCATCTCTTCTTGCTGTGTTTTCACATGGTAGAAGGGGCAAATAAACGCTGTGTGGCCTCTTTTTAATAAGGCACTGATCCGAGTCATGTGGTTTATGCCCTTGTGACCTCATCATCTCCTAAAGGCCCTACCTCTGAATAGCATCACTTGAGGGTTAAGATTTCAACATATGAATTTGGGGGTGATATAAACATTCAGGCCAAAAAACAAAAAAACAAAACAAAACAAAACAAAACAGTAGACTGAATCCAATTTGGTAACACTTTTAATGGAAAGAAAAGGATTTATAATATTAAGAAGACATTGTTTGGTATCCATTTATGCAAAAACAAGGAAAAAATTGTCATAAGATCCTTGTGATCTAGTTGTAAGCCAGTGATAGTCATTAGGACTAGTCATATAACCTAAATCCCTCCTTCCAGGTTCATAGTAGGACCGCTTGTCTCCACTACCTTTGAATTTAGGTGAGACCAATTAATTTGCTTTGGAAATTTAAAGAGCCAGTGCACAACTGACTTTTACTTTTTCTGTGTTGTTGACTGGAAGCAGGTATTGCAGTGACGTTTCTGTCAACCTGAGTCCCTGGATGACTCTAATAAACCTTTGTTGTATTGAGTCACTGAGATTTTGGAGTTGTTAATGCAGCATAACAGAGACTCTATTTTCTGGTGAATTGCCCCCACTCCAACTTCAAAATAAGCTAAACTAAATTAAATCAAATCTTAAAACAGCAACAACAAAAAAAGGTTTTGTATACAATTAATGAGATAACATAATATTGAACTACTTTACAACATTAAACCATATCTGAAATAGTGACTTGATTCTGGGTATTACAATATAAGATGAACTTCAGCAAACTAGAATCAGTATAGGAGAAAAGACCACAATGGTAATAACATCAAAAATATATAGATGATAAATTCTTAAAATAACTAGACAGATATTGGGGCACCTGGGTGGTTCAGATGTTAAGCATCTGCCTTCAACTCAGGTCGTGATCTCCAGGTCCTGGAATCAAACCCCATGTTCTCCCTCTTCCTCTGCCTTCCCTCTGCTTATGCTCTCTCTGTTTCTTTCAAATGAATAAATAAAATGTTAAAAAAAAAAAAAACTGGAAAGACATAATGACTACCTTCACGTGCCTTGAAAAACTAGAGAAGGTTAAAGAAAAATACAAGATAGATTTTGTGTAGGTCCAGCAAGTACAACTAAAACAATACCACTGAGAAAAAAAAATAATAATAAAATAAAATAAAAATAAAACAAAACAAAAGCAAAAACAAAAAACAAAAAACTTTTAGTGATATTCTATTGTCAACAAAACCTAAACTCAACCTTAGTGCAGAGGCTCTCTGTGCCATTCACTGGCCTATTTCTTCATCTACATCTTTTACTACTCCCTCATATATGTGCTTTGCTCCAGCAGAACAAAACTTAGTAGAGTTTCCAAACGTGTCATATTTTCAGCAATTCTCTTTGACCTGGAATGTCTTAACCTTTCTACAAAATTTAGTTCAAGCCATATATCTTCTAGAATGCACTGCTTGGTTGCCACTTCCTACTCCCTTCCTTACTTCCTATCAGATGGAATTAGATGTTTCACCTTCTTCTTCCCATAACACCTGTGCACAGGTGAAAGCTACAGGGAAAGAGATATTGGTACAATAAAGACACTTCAAAACATGAGAATTCTAATTACTTATGAAATAGTGAATTCACTATTGCTGGAAATATTATAGGAAAGTCATTTCCAGTTAATACAATGAAGTTAGAATTAGATGACCTCATGTCCCCTTCAAACTCTAAGAATATACATAAACATAAGGTTGATTTTTTGAGGTCCAATGTATAGATTCCATGTAAAATATATTTACCATATGAAGATATTGGCATTAAATTAGTAGTGGTTAGTAAAAAGGTTTTTTTGACGATCAATTGATATTGACATACCTGGATCTCTGCATTTCTGTTCTTTTCCTGTGGAGATCCTTTATTTGAGATGGAAAATATCTTTGATGCAAAATTGGACTTTTTTCTTAATTTTATTTTTTAAAATAATATTAATATCTTTTTGCTTCTCTATGAATACTGAACTACTTGATTTGCTATATTGTATGCATACTTTATTTTTTTTTACCCTTAATATAAATGTCATAAGCTCTACAGAGCAGGGATTATATCAGGATTATAAAATTTATCCAAAATCATGCATTTGGTTACAAGAAGTGTACTAGAATGTTGCTTTCCCTTCATACAGGTTCCTAAGTATTTTTTTTAAAGATTTTATTTATTTATTTGAGAAAGAGTAAGAGAGAGATTGAGAGGGAGGAAGGTCAGAGGGAGAAGCAGACTCCCCATGGACCTGGGAGTCCAATGTGGGAGTCAATCCTGGGACTCTGGGATCATGACCTGAGCTGAAGGCAATTGCTTAACCAACTGAGCCATCCAGGCGGCCCCCTAAGTATGTTTTAAAAAGGATACATCATAAGTGGAGAAACATGTTCCTAGATGGGAATATTAATTATTAAGATTCCAGTTTATCCCATATTCATTTTTGGATTTAACACAATTACAGTAAAATTATCAATGATAATTTTTAATATGGCAGAGTAATTTAAAAATTTACCATGAATAATAAAAAGGTCAGGATACATAAATACTTACTAAGAAAAAAAAGAGTACTATAAAAATCCATTAGTCATTAAAGTTTGTTTAAAACATCAATAATTATTGGAGAGGATGTGGAGAAAGGGGAACCCTCTTACACCGTTGGTGGGAATGCAAGTTGGTGCATCCACTTTGGAGAACAGTGTGGAGATTCCTCAAGAAATTAAAAATAGAGCTTCCCTATGACCCTGCCATTGCACTACTGGGTATTTACCCCAGAGATACAGGTGTAGTGAAAAGAAGGGCCATCTGTACCCCAGTGTTCATAGCAGCAATGGTCACGGTCGCCAAACTGTGGAAAGAACCGAAATGCCCTTCAATGGAAGAATGGAAAAGGAAGATGTGGTCCATATACACTATGGAGTATTATGCCTCCATCAGAAAGGATGAATACAACTTTTCTATCAACATGGATGGGACTGGAAGAGATTATGCTGAGTGAAATAAGTCAAGCAGAGAGATTTAATTATCATATGGTTTCACTTATTTGTGGAGCATAACAAATAACATGGAGGACATGGGGAGATGGAGAGGAGAAGGGAGTTGAGGGAAATTGGAAGGGGAGGTGAACCATGAGAGACTCTGGACTCTGAAAAACAACCAGAGGGCTTTGAAGGTGGGGGGGGAGGTTGGCGGAACCAGGTGGTGGGTATTAGGGAGGACACGTATTGCATGGGGGCACTGGGTGCGGTGCAAAAACAATGAATACTGTTACACTGAAAAGAAATTTTGTGAGCTGTCCAGTACATCAAATTCCATAATAACCTTCTAACCTGAACTTTTTGATACATACACCTGTGTTTTTCTTTTGCATTTCTATTTTTTAAATTTCTTTTTTTAATTTTAGTTTAGTCTAGTTTATTCCTTTTTTAAATTTTTATTTTCTAATATTCATATAGAGTTAAACTTCAAAGTAATCCCCTTTTCCCAATCAATACTACCCCTATAGGTAAACCAATTTTTAATCCCCCTTTATCTTAGGAAAGTTGAGTCCTTTGACAAAGATATCAAGATACATCCAGGAAGAATCAAAACAACCTTCCTCACCCACACTGAGAATTAAAAAAAAAAAATGAAAAAAAAAGATTAAAAAAATCAATAATTAAAGCAGTATGGTACTAGTGTAAAAATGTGCAGAACAATGGAGCAAAATAGATAACACAAAACAAACTCTCAATCTCATAAGGAGTATGTGGTAAAAGTGGAATCCTAAATTACTGGAAACACAAAGATGAATTTTTAAAAATCCTGCTGTGACAATTGATTATGTTTTAGAAAATAAAACACTTATGTTGTTACTCTAACAAAGAAGCCCTGGGAGAATAAAAGATATAATATAGTCAAATCAGAGTAACAAATACAAAAATATGTACCTATCAATAATCATAGCTACTATTTATTCAGTGCTTATTATGTGTGAGATAGTATGAAAAGAACCATGTATTTATATCTATCTATATCTATACCTATTTATATTGATTTAAAATATCATTTAATTATTACCACAGTACTGTGAAACATGTACTATTATTTATGCTCCTAGTTTACAAATGAAGAAATAGAGTCCCAGAGAGACAGGACCTTGTTTCTGGTAATAGAGCTCATCAATGTCAAAACCAGAATTTGAATTCACACAGGTCTAGTTCCAAGTCCTACTATATTCTTCTGTCACAAGGATGTGATTGGGAAAGATCATTGTAAAGTCAGATACAACTGAAGGACAAGATATAAAAGCATCTGCTTTATAACATTTAATGATCATTTTGATTACAGGACCTACGACAATGTCACTGAGATAGATGAAACACAGAGCTCCTTGTTACAGTTCCAAAAGAGAGAGGGCTCCAAGGCAAGGCCCTGAAGAGGACTGAGGACAGGGTAATAGCAAGATGGAGCCATAGGAGGCAGTTTATATATGGCAAGTGGAAGTGGAGTGAGGGTAGCTGGATTTCACTGTCTTCTTACAAAGTCACTAATTTGAATAGTTTGAATTTTGAGGGCCCCTGAGCCAAAGGAAATATCCCTAATTGTCTGGTACATAGCCCCAGGTGATTAGTATTCTAGAATGTGAAAGCCCAGTTAAGAAAGATGATGGGTGTGGACCTAATCAGATATTCAAAAGAATTGACTGGTCTTAACCCAAAACTAGGTTAAGACAGCATTTCCAAACAAGATAAAAGTATATCAAAATATGTAAAACCACCATAGAACAAAATTTTATAAACCAAAACAATGGATGAGATCCAAAAGTCATAGCAAAACAAGGATTAATAGGATAACTTGGATCATAGATCATGGTGAAACAACAACAACAATGTGATATCCTCAAAATGCCATTACTCTTTCACATTACATTAGTGATTCTATGAAGCAAGAGTAGGTATAAGATCCTGTAGAAATTTCCAATTTCCAGGTCCTTTTTTTTTTTTTTTTTCCTCAAATTACACATACTTCCTCTAAGTCCAGATTCTCTGATATGTGTTCTATGCCTCTACATCCTACAGCTCCCCATACATAGTGCCCAGTTTCCTAAAGAATCATTACAAGAGGAAAGATAATTATAAGAGAATATTTTATACATGTGAACAGTTTAAGTGGAAAACTACTGAGAACTATTGTATCAGGCTACATTTACACCACCTTTTCTGTAGTCAGTTTTTTTTTTTTTCTTGAAAGTATTTTTACTTCAGATTGAAAAATGAACAGCTTCACGCTGTTCATTGCAAGATACACAGTATTCACAAATACAATGCTGGTCATTTGAGGATAAGGACACGCCACAATTTCTCCGGTCCCGTTGCTGTAGTCAGTTTAACAGGAAAACAAGGTAACTTTGAAAGAACACTGAGCTGGTGGGTTTTCAGCACCACCTCACCCATATTTTTGTACTCATTAGCAACTCCATGTAAGAAAAAATATCACTGAGACTTCATTTTAGTTTCTCCTACTTTTTTTTTTAATCTTTTTAGTTGCTTCTACTTTTCTTTTTTTTTTTTAATTTTTTATTTTTTATAAACATATGTTTTTATCCCCAGGGGTACAGGTTTGTGAATCACCAGGTTTACACATTTCACAGCACTCACCAAAGCACATACCCTTCCCAATGTCCATAATCCCACCCCCTTCTCCCAAACCCCCTCCCCCCAGCAACCCTCAGTTTGTTTTGTGAGATTAAGAGTCACTTATGGTTTGTCTCCCTCCCAATCCCATCTTGTTTCATTTATTCTTCTCCTACCCACTTAAGCCCCCATGTTGCATCACCACTTCCTCATATCAGGGAGATCATATGATAGTTGTCTTTCTCTGCTTGACTTATTTCGCTAAGCATGATATGCTCTAGTTCCATCCATGTTGTCGCAAATGGCAAGATTTCATTTCTTTTGATGGCTGCATAGTATTCCATTGTGTATATATACCACATCTTCTTGATCCATTCATCTGTTGATGGGCATCTAGGTTCTTTCCATAGTTTGGCTATTGTGGACATTGCTGCTATAAACATTCGGGTGCACGTGCCCCTTTGGATCACTACGTTTGTATCTTTAGGGTAAATACCCAATAGTGCAATTGCTGGGTCATAGGGCAGTTCTACTTTCAACATTTTGAGGAACCTCCATGCTGTTTTCCAGAGTGGCTGGACCAGCTTGCATTCCCACCAACAGTGTAGGAGAGTTCCCCTTTCTTCGCATCCTCGCCAGCATCTGTCATTTCCTGACTTGTTGGTAAAGTGTCAGGATATAAAATCAATGCACAGAAATCAGTTGCATTTCTCTACACCAACAACAAGACAGAAGAAAGAGAAATTAAGGAGTCAATCCCATTTACAATTTCACCCAAAACCATAAGATACCTAGGAATAAACCTAACCAAAGAGGCACAGAATCTATACTCAGAAAACTATATAGTACTCATGAAAGAAATTGAGGAAGACACAAAGAAATGGAAAAATGTTCCATGCTCCTGGATTGGAAGAATAAATATTGTGAAAATGTCTATGCTACCTAAAGCAATCTACACATTTAATGCAATTCTTATCAAAGTACCATCTATCTTTTTCAAAGAAATGGAACAAATAATTCTAAAATTTATATGGAATCAGAAAAGACCTCGAATAGCCAAAGGGATATTGAAAAAGAAAGCCAACGTTGGTGGCATCACAATCCCGGACTTCAAGCTCTATTACAAAGCTGTCATCATCAAGACAGTATGGTACTGGCACAAAAACAGACACATAGATCAATGGAACAGAATAGAGAGCCCAGAAATAGACCCTCAACTCTACAGTCAACTAATCTTCGACAAAGCAGGAAAGAATGTCCAATGGAAAAAAGACAGCCTCTTCAATAAATGGTGCTGGGAAAATTGGACAGCCACGTGCAGAAAAATGAAATTGGACCATTTCCTTACACCGCAAACAAAAATAGACTCAAAATGGATAAAGGACCTCAATGTGTGAAAGGAATCCATCAAAATCCTTGAGGAGAACACAGGCAGCAACCTCTTCGACCTCAGCCGCAGCAATATCTTCCTAGGAACAATGCTTCTACTTTTCTTTATGTATCTTGGAGTGCCAATTTATGGCACAATCCCTGATAAAAATCTATTGGCACATGGGCCTGGGTCATCTTTCTAAGAGAAGAAAGGTTAGAACCATGCAAACCTCTAGAAAATGTGGTGTTTAATCACTTGGATTTTTATGTAGACTCTTCATGTCACAGACTGAATCTTATGTGCTTTATGTGGGGGAAGGGTGAAGGCCTCATTGTAAGTAAAGGGAAAACACTAAAAAAAAAAAAAACAGTTTTACTAAATAATGTGAAAAATATTGGGATATTCATATGAAGAAAAGCCTAAAATTTACATGAGAGAGAGACATTGGTTTCATCCTTACAATGAACATAGGGTGATTAAAGAATATTGAGGATTCCAAAGAACATGTACCATTATGCTATGAAATGGTGGTTTTATAGAAGTGTTGTCACTTGTGGAATCCTGATAGAGAAAAGAGTGCTCACAGTCACTCTTCTCTGAACAGAAGAAAAATCATTAATCTATATCACTGGGGGTAAGGAAGGCAGAACACAGAGAGCATAGAAATCCAATCAACAATTTACCAGGTTCATGAGCATATATAAAACACTCCTGGGAACTTTCAGGAAATTTTGACTACTAGGTCATTTAACAAGATATCTGGAAATCCTCGGGGCGCCTGGGTGGCTCAGTGGGTTAAGCCACTGCCTTCGGCTCAGGTCATGATCTCAGGGTCCTGGGATCGAGTCCCACATCGGGCTCTCTTCTTAGCAGGGGCCTGCTTCCCTTCCTCTCTTTCTGCCTGCCTCTCTGCCTACTTGTGATCTCTCTCTGTCAAATAAATAAATAAAATTCTTAAAAAAAAAAAAAAAAGATATCTGGAAATCCTGCATTAGCCACTTCATAGAAGAAGCCAACCAATTACAAGTTAAGAGAAAGTATATAGATGATCCATTCCTTGACAGTGTGAATTTAGCTGAATGCTCTGTACTACTTTCAAATTTGAACTTGAAATTTAGGGTTCCCTGTGTTAGGCTCAGCTGAGAAGACAAGCAAAATCCAGACAAGGTGCTTCCAGCCCTGTGCACAAATTGATACTTATCCTAGAGAGTGTTTTCTCTGTCATGGCAAAGTCTAACATCTGATGAAAAAAAAAAATCTCACAGTTAATTTCATGATAATCCCGTATCTGCAGCTGTAATGCAGTCCCTTGGGTTGGTGGGGGGGTGGAATTCCTAAGCAAACCAAGTTTCATTTGATTTGAATTATGGGATTTTTAAGGAAGTGTTTAATCCCTTTTTTCTAATTGTGTTTTTCATATAGGAAAATAATAATGGGTCAGTGAATCAGTAATGCATTCAGTCTTAAAGAAGCATATTTCTGTTTGATGGATTCACCAATACAAAACTTTCAACCTTTCAAATGGTTAATAATCCCAGGAAATTTCAGATTGATTATATTCTTTTCATAGGCGAATCTATTAAAGAGTTTGATAAAAAATGATTAAGAAACTGTCAATACTATCATTCTGTTGGATTTGTTAAATTGAAGTTTTAAAGTAATTAAAAAGTATTTAATGAATTGGAAATCTCTTCCAGTAATGCAAAGATGTTTTTCTTCTTCATGTTTTGCAAGATGTTTAACTTTGTGTTCATCTATATTGATGTCAATTTAAGAAATACGCACACATGCACACACACACACACACACACACACACACACACACACACACACACCTGATAATTCCAACATGGATATGAAGTTTCTATTTGTCCTGCTGTGGCTACTCTTTTGCCTCCCTAGGAATTTCTATTCTCCCCAAAGATATTTTAAAAATAAACAAAGGTCAGGGTTTCCTGGATAATTACTTGTGTAGGGAATACAAATTTTGTTGTTTAAGGGTTTAGAGAGGAGTTTAGTAAGGATAAAAAACACCAACACAGCTCTCAAATTCCTTTATGCAGATTTTCACACAGTTCTTAATCCTGGCATAATTCTAGTGGCTGGTAGTGGCTCTTAAAACCAGTGATGGGAAAGAGTGTATGGGGGAAGGGTAGCTCAACAGCTTTAGGTCCTTCAGCCTCATTAATAAAGACATTATCAATTTCATATTACAAAAGTAATTGGTGGTGTGAGGCAAGGTGGCAGAAGAGTTGGGGATCTCATTTCATCTCATCCCGTGAATTTAGCTAGATAACTATCAAACCATTCTGAACACCCATGAATTCAGCCTGAGATGTAAGAAAATATATTGCAACTGCTTTTTGCAAGGTAGGAGGTGTGAAGACATAAATCTAAAGGGAGCGATCAGAGGGTAAAGAAAGTAAAGGGAGGGGCCTCCATAAGCAAGCTACCAGAAAGTGAAATGGACCTGGAGGGCAAAATCAGAACCCTTAGAAATCTGTTCCAGTGAGAGAAATCCCTGTCTGAAAGGGGCTCAGGGAATGAAAAGGACAGAATTCTAGGTATGTCACTGTTGTGTCAGGATCTCAGGAGTCAGAGAACTAATGGGGCTGCCTGAGCCAGTAGAATACTCAAGCCGCAGAGCAGGGAAATAAGTTACACTCAGTGAGCTTGATATAGGAAAGATGATGTTAGGGTTCAAAGGCGATGGCCAAGAAAGAATTATTGAGACTTCTTTGGTACAAAAATGTGATTGTATTAAACCATGGGGGCAGGGCCCATGGGCAGAAAGAGCTGCAATAGGATCATGAGGAGGAGGTTTCCAGGACCTTGAAAGGGCTAGCTATTGTTTGGAAAAGGTCATTTATTACCGTCTAATAAAAATTTAGTCATAAGACCCTTCAGATACATATTGGTGGGCCATATACTTGGGGGATGATTGCCAACATGTTTCTTGGGGTTTTAGAGATAAAGGAAATTTCCAAAGGGATTTTTATATGTTAAAGTAGGCTTACAGGATCCTGACTGGGAGGATGGAGGAGTGTGGTCAGGCTAGGATTACCTTTTGCCCTTAACAAAGTATTAACATTGAAGCAGTTAAGTCCCTAGAGGAATGCCACTCTGCCTGTTTCAAGGACTTGTCAAAGGATGGTAGGTAGTAACAAAATTTAATAATTTTCTTCTGCCTTTGTTTCCCACATCATTCTCCCTGACCAATTTTGACCCTTAAAACCTCAAGGTTGTTGAGAGTAGAAGGTTTCATCTTTTTTTTTTTTTTAACTTCTTTCTGCTGAATAAGGGCATGGAGATGTCCCTACCTATGGGTCAACATTGGTCAGTTGGGGCTTATATAGATAAAAGAGTTACAAACGGCAGGGGCAGTTGAATCTAAGGTAGACTGCATATGTAGATCTTCCCAAGTGGAAAGGATCATCTCTTAGCTTGAAGTTATGGCAGCAAAGGCATCTTGGCACCAAGTGGAAAGACATGGGGAAAAAAAAAAGCAGCAAAATATGATTAGTGTAACAAAAAGAAAAAAGAAGCTAAAATAGGAGTCTTTTGATAGTTGAAAAAATCCTCTTCAAGTCCAGAAGAAAAGAGAGGGTTTGTTTAAAGTGCCAATTTGAATATTTATGTCAGAAACCCAGAAATATTTTGGTGGTAACCTGGAATGCATACACAGCATTCTGTTTTTATGATAGTGCAAGTTCTACCTTGTGCAATAGTTAAAATATCTAGTGTCATTCTATTATGTAGAACTGCTTTTCCCATTTGTGTTTCTTTAGTATTTAATCAAGAAATGTTATTTTGAGTGTCATTTAAGGCCTTGATCATATACTTAAGAGATTCCATGTGCCAAACATCCTCCAGTCTGAAAGAGGAAACAAAGATGGATGCTAGGTGGTCATACCAAAGAAACACCCAACATGTTCAACATGGTTTTAAATTTCAAAGGTTAGCTGGGCTGGTAATGTTTTTAATAATGTGTCTGTGCAGGGTGCCTGGGTGGCTCATTGGGTTAAAGTCACTGCCTTTGGCTCAGGTCATGATCCCAGGGTCCTGGGATCAAGCCCCGCATTGGGCACTCTTCCCAAGCAGGGAGACTGCTTCCTCCTCTTTCTCTGCCTACTTGTGATCTCTGCCTGTCAAATAAATAAATAAAATCTTTAAAAAACTAATTTGTCTGTGCATGCAGGCAAAACCAAAAATACAGCAGTGTATCTAGCCTGAGGAAGTCATGAACACAAGTTAGATTTGTATAGCTGTTGGGTCATGTTAGGAGACAGTCATATAATCTGGGTCTCTTCAACTGCACTCAAGATATCAAGAGCTATTCCATTTTGGAAGGCCATCTTTTGAATGTGTAATAAGAGGTTGTTCATTGTACTTTGTAGGGGCCAAGGGAATCCAAATCTAAGGACAATTTTTCTTAACAAATTTTTTGTCACCTCTGTGGTCTTTTTAACCAAATCAGTGTCCTGGTGTAAATCCTGTCTTACTTTCAATTGGTTATTTTTGGATATAAAGATTTTTTCTTCATTATTAACAAGCCAGTCCTGTGCATTGCTTGGTCTAAATAAACTGGACTTATGGACTTTATTGCCCATAAATACTTAATTTCAGGTCCATATTTGATTGGGGAGTTGTGGCTTGATAATAATTCACTTTTCTTCCAAATTGTTCCATGAGCATGTAGGACTAAGACAGCATATTTGGAGTCTGTGTATATATATACACACACACACACACACATACACACACACACACACATACATATATATTATATAACATAAATATGTGTATTTTATCTTGTTCACCTTATAATACATCATTAGTTGGAGTCAGTATATATACTAATATTTAAGTCTTTTGCAATTGCAAAGCACGAATGAGCACTATAGCATGCCCAGTTTTTCTTATTCCTTTTTCCATGAAACTATTGTCATTAGTAACCAGCTGTCATTTGCATTTTCAATAAAGACATCTTTTTAAATCTGGTTGATTAGCATAAACAAGACCTATAACCTCTGAAAAGTTATGCTCTATAGAAGTAAAATGGTCACGTTCAGGCACATGTGTAGCTGGATCTGACAGGTTTCAAGTATTATTTCAGGCATATCCATAAGTGTAACCTGGTATTTAATATGTTGGCCTCCCATCATCCATTGGTGGCCTTTGGTTTCTGAGACACTCTGGACCTGATGTGAAATCATTACAATGAGGGACTGTCCCTTAGTGAGTTTTGAGGTCCGCACCAGGAGAGTTGTTATAGGCTTGGCTAAAGGCTTTGTTTGCAATTTTACCTCAGTAGAGGTGTCTTTTAGGGTAAATATGACTATGAGGGATCAAACCATCAAGAATCCCTTTTGTCTGAAATCCAACCTTAACTATACTCTAATTATAAGGAATCATTTGCAAGTGGGAGAAAACTTGTCAAGAGATAAGGGCATCACCAAATGCATTATCCAATCCAATCATAAAGAAACTCGTGTCATTCATTATCTCCACAAGCCCATAGTTAATCCTACAGAGTGGGATATTCTCTGGCTTTTAAGGAATGATGTCATCCCAGCCATATATAATTGGTCAAGGTGCTAGTTGAGTTATACAGTTGTTGGAGAATCTATCCCATTTCCCAGCTGTTTAAATAATCATAGACTCACGTGGTCCTGTTATTATCCCCACATTATAACAAGTGAGAAGATTGTCTATACATTAGCTACTGTGGTAATTTCTCCGAAGTTTACCTCAAGTTGTCTAGCAACATTTAAATACAAATTATTTAGATTTAAATTAAAGACAAACATTTTTTTAAAGATTTTATTTATTTATTTGACAGACAGAGATCACAAGTAAGCAGAAAGGCAAGCAGAGAGAGGAGGAGGCAGGCTCCTTGCTGAGCAGAGAGCTCAATGTGGGGCTTGATCCCAGGATCCTGGGATCGTGACCTGAGCCAAAGGCAGAGGCTTTAACCCACTGGACCACCCAGGTGCCCCTAAAGACAAACATTTAAAGAAAATAAGATCTAGAATTTAACATCCACAAAGGTGTGTTATTGAAACATAATTTTTATCTAAAATAACGCTCATTTTTAATCATAGATAGCCAAACCAGGACCAATTTATTTGAAAAACAAGTCCAGTTTTAACAAACTTGGCCTAATCATGTATATAAGCTCAGCAAAAATAATGACTGATCATAGAGATCTTATAGAAATTGCTTTGCTGGAGCTTTTATAGGGAACCTAGGTTGGACTTTTAGTAACCTCTCTAGGCCAGAAGTCAAGCCAAGTACTTGTCATCAGACATGCCTGTGATACCTGTAGATTTGGACAAATTCTTCTCCATGACGTCCCCAAAGTATTCTGAGGTTCCTGCACCTGCCAGGAGTGTCATCCTTTAATCACCTGGTGAGGCTTCTGGGAACTCTGTAAGCAAGGTATAAGGCCAACATTCTCAAGGAGCTTTATGGCTACAGGTTTCCTAAAGTCAACCTTAGATCCCTAAAGCTGTTTGGCCATATCTGAGTCTGTGCATGTATCTCTCAAATATGACATTCCAGTCAAAGCCTTGATAAACTAACCAATGTTTCCAATCATGTCCTGTTACAAGGAGAACAGATTTTTATTGACCTTATGCAAATGACTATGATTGTCATGGAAGAAGGATACTTATAAGACCTTTTGAATTTTAGAGGGTTCTGGTAGAGAGAAAAGTAAAGTGCTTTAATTTGTTCACAAATAAATAATTTATCATGTTTCTGTAAGTCATAGATATCTTAAGAGAAAGTTTCTTTTATCTAGAAGAGTAAACAATAAAGAATCAGCAATATTTCAAGCAAGAGTCACAAAATGATACTTATTCTATTAGTTTATTTAGTCCCATTTTACTAATTCTTTTTTTAAATTAAATTTATTTTTTTCAGTATTCCAATATTCATTGTTTATGCACCACACCCAGTGCTCCATGCAATACATACCCTCTTTAATACTCACCACCAAGTTCATCCATCCCCTTTACCCCCCTCCCTTCCAAAACCCTCAGTTTCTTTCTCAGAGTCCACATTCTCTCATGGTTCATTTCCCCTCCAATTTCCCCCAATTCACTTTTCCTTTCCTTCTCCTAATGTCCTCCATGCTATTCCTTATGCTCCACAAGTGAGTGAAATCATATGATAATTGACTCTCTCTGCTTGACTTATTTCACCCAACATAATCTCCTCCAGTACCATCCATGTTGATACAGAAGTAAGGTATTCATCCTTTCTGGTGGAGGGGTAATATTCCATAGTATATATGGATCATATCTTCTTTATCCATTCATCTATTGAAGAGCATCTTAGTTCTTTCCACAGCTTGGCAACTCTGGCTATTGCTGCTGTGAATATTGGGGTATAGATGGCCCTTCTTTTCACTACATCTGTATCTTTGGGGTGAATACCCAGTAGTGTAATGCAGGGTCATAGGGTAACTCTATGTTTAATTTTCTTTTTTAAGTATGTTATTTATTTTACAGAAAGAGACACATGAGAGAGGAAATATAAGCAAGGGGAGTGGAAGAGGGAGAAGCAGGCTTCCCATAGAGCAGGGAGCCAGATGCTGGGCTTGATCCCAGGACACTGGGAGCATGACCTGAGCCTAAGGCAGACACTTAACGACTGAGCCACCCAGGCACCCTATTTTTAATTTTTTAAGGAATCTCTACACTGTTTCCCAAAGTGGCTGCACCAACTTACATTCCCACCAACAGTGTAAGAGAGTTCCCCTTTCTCCTCATCCTCTCCAACACTTGCTGTTTCTTGTCTTATTGATTTTGGCCATTCCAACTGGTGTAAGTTGGTATTTCAATGTGGTTTTGATTTTAATTTCCCTAATGGCTAATGATAATGGATATTTTTTCATGTGTCTGTTAGCCATTTGTAGGTCTTCTTTGTGGAAGTGTCTGTTTATGTCTTCTGCCCATCGTTGCCTGATTTCAAGCTTTACTACCAAGCTGTGATCACCAAGACAGCATGGTACTGGCATAAATAGAGACACATAGGCCAGTGGATCAGAGTAGAGGGTCCAGATATGGACACACAACTTTATGGTCAAATAATCTTCGACAAAGCAGGAAAAAATATACAGTAGAAAAAAGTCTCTTCAATAAATGGTGCTGGGAAAATTAGAGAGCTATGTATAGAAGAATGAAACTCTACCACTCTCTTACACCATACACAAAGATAAACTCAAAATGGATAAAAGGTCTCAATGTGAGGCAGGAATCTATCAAAATCTCAGAGGAGAACTTAGGCAGTAACCTCTTTGATATTGGCTACAGCAACTACTTTCAAGACATGGCTCCAAAGGCAAAGGAAACACAAGTGAAAATAAACTTTTGGGACTTCCTCAAGATCAAAAGCTTATGCACAGCAAAGGAAATAGTCAACAAAACAAAGAGGCAACCCACGGAATGGGAGAAGGTATTTGCAAATGATACCAAGTTACTAATTCTTATTCCATTTGAATACAACTTTAGTTAGTTCTAGAAATTCTTACTCATTTCAGTTTTGATCTTAAAGATTTTAATACCTGTATTTGTCCTAAAGTCCTTTATATGAATCTCCTTGAAGATGAAACTCATTTTACAAGACAATAAGAACAATTGTAAATGACAAAAACTCAGAAAATGACATTGTTAATGATCTGATATGAGAGTAAATTATGATGCAATTGATAAGGAAACTCAGTTATTCTGTGACACATAACAATTCAATAGCTGGAATATTGAGTAATGATGACCTTATACCAGAACGTAACATACCAAACAAACAAGTCTAGTTAGTTAAGACTTTATTCATGATTTAAATCTTGGGGAAGTTTGTTAAACTCCTTGAAAGTTTTAAAGTACATACTTAAATAGAATTGGGGATGTGAAAGACCTGATAAAAGCAAAACATAGAAAATTTTTTGGGGGGCAAGCAAAGAGAAAACAAAATGTTTGCATTTTTATTAATGTTTATTAATAGCAGATGAACAATTCAAGAAAACTTCATTTTGAGCAAAGAGAAAGCAGACTTTCAATCTTATACCAGTGTACTTTAAAATCCATTCATTTCAGTCTTTGTCCATCCTGACCACACCTAAAACTCCTTTCCAAACAACCAGTCTCATTTAGGACAAAATTACCTTCTTCTACCTTCATCAGAAATTCATTCCTATTCCTTATATCTTTCTTACAGAGCTCCTACACTTCTACATACAGAGCTGCTTCCCTTATTAACATCAGTCTTTATTACATTTAGCAGAATTTTGTTCTCTTAGAAATTTAGTACAGCGAAGAGTAAGTAGCAACCAAATGTGAACTGTTACACTAGAATTCTTTGGATGGTACATTTATGAATCAGTTAAACACAAAACATGTTTACCAACAGTTTTAAATATATTTAGTTCTTTACAGTAAGAACTCAGAAGCAAAAACCTATGTTTGAGTTATCAATGATTAAGCATTTTATCCTATATGGAAAAGACCTAGATGTCCTAAGAATTTAATCCCATTTATCATCCAAGTAAAACTTTCAACTTTCAAGTTGCCAAATACTTTGAATGCTATGTAAGTAATTATCCATGAAAACTTTGATAAGATAGACAATTAACCATCATTTCAAGTCACCTTTTCACTTACAATAGAGATAATGTGAACTTATTTGACCTTCAGCAAACCTCGAAAGAATAAAAGTTTCACGTTTACTACTGATAAATTGAAAGACATGTCTATCTTAACTGAACCAACAAACTTAATTTAGTTGCTATACTTAATTATATTCCATCTGAGTCCTCCCCATTGTCAATTTTTTTTAAAGATTGTATTTATTTATTTGACAGACAGATATCACAAGTGGCAAAGAGGCAGGCAGAGAGAGAGGGGGAAGCAGGCTCCCTGCTGAGCTGAGAGCCCGATGTGGGGCTCGATCTCAGGACCCTGGGATCATGACCTGAGCCAAAGGCAGAGGTTTTAACCCACTGAGCCACCCAGGTGCCCCCCCTATTGTCAATTCTTATCTGAGACACTGGCGGGGAAAATCTGGAGTAGGTGGTGTTAGTTCCAGGGTGTGATCTTCTTGTTCCTTGACAATGAAGGGAGAAGGAGCCATGGTGCCTGAGGCAACAAGGATGGTACAGAAGCCAGTTATGCAGGCTGCATCCAAGGTGGTACAGAAACAGGAGAAGGGGGAGGGGGTAGACAGAAGAAACAAAGTGCTGCCAGAAGGCAGAGAAAGGGTTCCTGGTTTTAGAGCTCATCAGCTATATGAGAGGAGCAAACACCATATTTTTCCTCCATCTAGGAGGTAATAGGCAGTCAATGTCAGGCCAGAGAAGAAGGGAATTTCCCCAATACAAGGGGAGTTTCGGCAGCTATTTAAGAATATTCCTTAAAGTCCCCATCCTTAGTGGACTAACCACAGTTGGCTTCAATTAAAGCCATTAACCTGAGAAATGAGTGAGGAAGAAGCCTCCACTACTATTAGGAGTAACAGTGAGTGAGATAGAATCTCCTTTACTAGGGATGGCCTGTGTTTTCTCTAACAACCTGCGTTTACTAGCAGGAGAACTATTTAGATCATTATCATCCAATATGTCAGGAGGACTTTTCAAGCCAGACACATTTGGGCAAACACATTCTTCTCTGTTTCCTGCAGAAGACATCTAACTGGCAGGTCTTTCTAAGGCCATGCAGTGTTACAGGAGCTCAGTCTTTTCCTAAATTTTGCAATCCAAATTGTTTCCAGTGTGTTAAAAGGCCCTGGAAACTGAAGAAAAGAGAAGATACATTATCTAGAAAATTCTCTCCACTCCCAGGTGGCATCCTATGCAGGATATGTCAGAGGTTCCCAGTGTCAAAGCAAACCGAGGCATCCCCTGAACAAAATCTCTATGACCACTGCTGCCGATAAAGACCCCTGTAAGATGGATGCTAACATTGCCCCACTTCCCCATTGTATCCTAGACTGCAGATGGGTGCCTGGCATATGGACTGAAATACCATGCCTTGAAAGTTGTACCTGCCTTGAAGCTATTTTACCTTTACTTGAAGGTCATGCCATAAAAAGGCATGCCTTACTTTGTCTTAAAACACCTGACATTTTAACACATGGAAAACACTAGAGAAGTTTTACAAGGGGAAATTGTCTGATTTTGTAGCCAAAGTAGTTAATAGAGGACACTGATAGAAAACAGTAAAGATGGAAATCCATCATGATCTAAACAACATTCCAACAAATGTGGTCTTATAGCCAACTTCCCTAGGAAATGGACCTGGTTAGGTCTTAATTCTATCAGGTACTAATTTCAGCTGGCTCTCAGTGGAGGTCCTGTGGCAAGAAGCTGCTAGATCAAGGATGTGAAAGGGATCACATTAGATAAATTGGGAGGGAATCTCACACAAGAGTCTTGAGATTGGCAGCCATCCTGGTGCCTTAGGTGGTTGTTCCATGTGCAAGACAGAAAAGATTGTATAAGGATAGGAATAAAGAGAGGGTATCAAGTTTCTGGATCTTATTACCATTCTGGCCAGGGTATAACTTCCAGCCAAAAGGCAGGCTTTTTCCTTCCAATAAAGTAGCCATGGGCTAGAGGATTGCAACCTGAGCAATCAGCATGAACGTGTTCCAATAAGATTTTACTCATTGAAGATCCTCTGAGTGAGAGTAAAGGAAGAGGAGAGAAAGTACTCACGAAGTTTGCACTGTGGCTTAGAGTCCAGATGAGATTCTGGACTCAAAGACCCACTTTTGAGCACCCTATGTTAGGGTTCTAAGCCAACGACCAAGATGGAATTCTTGAGACATCTTTGGTGCAAAAAGGTGATTTTATTAAACCATGGGGACAGGACCTATGGGCAGAAAGAGCTACAATGGGGTCATGAGGAGTGCCCCATTATATACTTTCAAGTTGGGGGGCGGTTAGGGATAACATACATCTCTAAGGAATTTTGGAAGCAAGGTTTCAAAGATCTTGAGAGGGCTATTATTGGGAAAAGATTATTTACTACCGTATAATAAAACTGATCTTGAGACCCTTCAGATGTATATTGGTGGACCATATGCTTGGAGGATGATTGCCAACATGCATTTTGGGAGTTTAAAGATAAAGGAAATTTCCAAAGGAATTATTATATGTTAAAATAGACTTACTAGATCCTGACGTGGGGGTTGGGGTAAGGGTCAGGCTAGGATTGCCTTTTGCCCTTAGCAAAGTATTAACATTGAGACAGTTAATTTCCTAGAGGAATGTCATTCTGCCTATTTAAGGACTTGTCAATGAGCTGTAGGTAGTAAGGAAATTTAATAATATTTCTTCTGCTTTTTTTCCCCCTCATCATGCTCAGGAGGAAACTAAATTTAGGTCACTATAACTGAGAGGGACCAATCAGGAGACTACTCTCTACCTGAGTACCCTGAAAAGGACTGGAATGTGTGGACCACCTGCCATCCCCTGGGAGGAATGAGATGAGGGTGTCCACAACTGGGTGGCAACTCCAGAAAGGACAATAGGGTGACACTCAGCTGTCCCCCAGTAGCAACAGAGCAGGTACTTGCAGGAGCCTGAGACCACTCTCAGCCCCATGGCACACAAAGGGCAGTAACAAAGTCTCTTAGATTCCCCCCAAGAGGATTGTTATGGGCACATGCCTCAGGAGTCTACAGAGTTTGTCACATTCAAAAGTGAAGACTGTTTGTCCCAGAGGGTTTATTGAAGAGGGAGTACAGTGAACTTTTGGCTCTGGGGCTAGAGATTAGGACATGGCCATTTTTATTCTGATCCTCTAAAGAGGCACAAAAAACCTTCAGAGAAGAAAATCCACAGAGAGGACCAGTTTAAACTGATCCCAGTACCCTGGCAAAGGATGGAGGAACTCCACTCAAGCAGACACCTGAAAAGAAGCACAGCATTTCCCTCCCCCAGGAAAGAAACTGGAAGAACAGATAGGACAACCAGTTTATGGAACACATAGTACTGTAAAACTCCAACACCAGGGGAAAATAGTATGTTGAGCTTGAGGATTTTGTGTGTGTGTGTGTGTGTGTGTGTGTGACCATCTGTTTATCTTTCAGTCTAAACTTTTGTTCTTTTCTCCCTCCCCTAATTGCAATTTGTTTCTTGTAGAACCAATTCTATTTTGGAGTTCCTTTTTAAGTTTTTGTTTGTTTGTTTGATTGGTTTTGGGTTTTCTTGTTTTGTTTTGTTTTACATCTAAATCTTACAGATATGTGGTTTATTTGTGTCTGTTTATATATATATATATATATATATATATATATATATATATATATACTTTCTTAGCAATTTTGGGAATTCGTGGCTTCTAACACAAAGATCAAAATTCACTCAGGAACAAGTGGATCATCTTGCTTTGTCCATCCTTTGAGATTATATTCTCTATCCCCCCTTTTATTATTTTTTCTTTTTTGTTTTGTTTTCTTTTGTTTTTGTTTGTGTTTTTGTTTTGTCTTCTGACTGTTTTGGATTTGTCTACTGTGTATTTTGCTTGGGAATGGTTCATATTTTAGATTCTGCTTACTTGCTTGCCCATTCTTGTCTGGGCAAAATGACTAGAAGGAGGGATTCACAACAAAAGAAAAAGCCAGAGGTAATGTTCTCTGCCACAAACCTAATTGATATGGGTATAAGTGAGATGCCAGAGATGGAATTCAAGATAACAATAATGAAGTTAATAGCTGGAATTCAAAAAAAAAGCTTAGGAGGAGAAAAAACAGTAAAGAATCTCTTAATGAAAAAATAAGATATAGTAAGGCCAAAATTAAAGATGTTATTACAGAGATGAAGTCTAAATTGGATGCTCTAACAGCTCGAGCAAATGAGGGAGAAAAGAGAGTAAGTGATCTAGAATACAGGCTCATGAAAAGTAAGGAAGTTGAGGGAAAGAGAGAAAAACAATGAAGAGCCCATGAAAAAAGGGTTCAAGGGGCGCCTTGGTGGCTCAGTGGATTAAGCCGCTGCCTTCGGCTCAGGTCATGATCTCAGTGTCCTGGGATCGAGCCCCGCATCGGGCTCTTTGCTCAGCGGGAGCCTGCTTCTCTCTCTCTCTCTGCCTGACTCTCCGCCTACTTGTGATTTCTCTCTCTGTCAAATAAATAAATAAAAAATCTTTAAAAAAAAAAAAGAAAAAAAAAAGAAAAAAGGGTTCAAGAAATTAATGATGCACTGAAATGAACAAATGTCAGAATTACTGGGGTACCTGAAGATGAAGAAGGCAGGGGCAGGGCAGAAGATATATTCAAGAAAATAATAGCTGAGAACTTCCCTAGTCTGGGAAAGGAAACAAATATTCATATCCAAAAGACACATCGGACCCCTCTCAAAATCAATAAAAATAGATCAATACCCCCACATATAATATTGAAGCTTGCAAATTTAGGGAATCCCGAGAGCAGCTCAAGACAAGAGTCTCCTTACCTGCAGAGGGAGGAACATCACACTAATATCAGACCTATCCATAGAAACATGGCAGACCAGAGAGGGCTGGCATGATTAGCTAGGGTAATAAATGAGAAGTGCATGGAGACAAGAATACTATATACAATAAGGCTGTCATTTTGAATGTAAGGTGAGGTAAAGACCTTCCAGGACAGACAGAAACTGAAAGAAGATGTGACCACTAAATCATCGCTTCAAGAAATATCAAGGGGGATCCTTTAAGCAAAGAGAGAGTCCAAGAGTAACATAGTCCAGAAAGAAACAGAGACAATCTATAGAAATGGGGACTTTAAAGGCAATTCAAGGGCACCAAATTAATATCTTTCAATAGTTATGTAGAATGTAAATAAATGAAATGCTCCAATCAAAAGACACAAGGTATCAGATTGGATAAAAAGCAGGACCCGTCAATATGCTGTTTACAAGAGACTCATTTTGAACTTAAAGACATCTCCAGATTAAGAGTGAGGGGATGGAGAACAATTTACCATTCCAATGGACATCAAAAGAAAGCTGGGGTAGCAATTCTCATATCAGATAAATTAGATTTTAAACCAAAGACTGTAGTAAGAGGTTTAGAGGGACACTATATCATACTTAAAGGGCTTATCCAACAAGAAGAGGCAACAATTTTAAATATCTATGCATCCAATGGGGGAGCAACCAATTATATAAACCAATTAATAACCAAAATAAAGAAACACATTGATTATAATACATTCATAGGAAGGGACTTCAACATCCCACTCACAGGAATAGACAGATCATCTAAGGAAAAGTTCAACAAAGAAACAAGAACACTGAATGACACACTGAACCAGATGGACTTCACAGATATAAAAATCATTCCATCTTAAAACAACAGAACACTCATTCATATCAACTGTGCATGGAACATTCTTCAGAATAGTTCACATCCTGGGTCACAAGTCAAGTTTCAACAGTTATAAAAATATTGAAATTATTCCCTGCATATTTTTAGACCACAATGCTTTGAAACTTGAACTAAATCACAAGAGGAAATTTGGAAGGAACTCAAACACTTGGAGATTAAAGAGTATCCTGCTCTGGAATGATTGGGTCAACCAGGAAATTAAAGAAGAATTTTAATCTCTCTATTCATGGAAGCTAATGAGAATGAAAGCACACCTATTCAAAACCCTGGGGACACAGCAAATGTATTCCTGAGAGAAAAGTAAATTACAATACAAGCCTCTGTCAAAAAATTAAAAAAAAAATCTAAAATGCACAAGCTAAACTTACACCTGAAAGATCTGGAGAAAGAAGAAAAAAAAATAAAAAAGACCAAACAGAGCAGGAGAAGAGAAATAATAAAGATTAGAACAGAAATCAATGAAATAGAAACCAGGAGAACAGTAGAAAAGGTCAATGAAACTAGAAGTTGGTTCTTTGAAATAATAGATAAGATTGATAAACCTCTGGCCAGACATAACCAAAACAAAGATAAATAACCCAAATCGATAATATCAGGAATGAAAGGGGAGAGATCATGAAGAACACCAAAAGAAATAAAGAGAATTTTAAGAACATATTATGAGCAACTATATGCCAGCAAATTAGACAATCTGGAAGAATTAGATGCATTCCTGGAAATTTATAAACTACCAACACTAAAACAGGAAAAAACAGACAATCCAAAAAACAGAACAATAACCTGTAAGAGAATTGAAGTAGTAATCAAAAACCTTCCCCCAAAATAAAACAAAACAAAAATAAAAACAAACAAACAAACAAAAATCAAGAGTCAAGGGCCAAATGGCTTCCCAGGAGAATTCTACTAAATATTTAAAGAAGAAATCATACTTATTCTCCTGAAGTTATTTCTAAAAAACAAACAAACAACAACAACAACAACAACAACAACAACAACAAAAATGGAAAGAAAACTTCCAAAATTATTTTATGATTTGATTAAAATCATTCCTTGATTCCCAAACCAGACAAAGACCTCACCAAAAAGGAAAATTATAGACCTAATGAACATGGATGCCAAAATATTCACCAAGACACTAGCCAATAGGGTCCAGCAGTATATTAAAAGGATTATTCACCATCATGAACAGGTGTGATTTATTCCTAGAGTGCAAGGGTGGTTCACCATTCAGAAACCAATCAATGCAATAGAGCACAATAACTACAAGCAAGAATCATAGGATCTTCTCAACTGATGCAGAAAAAAACATTTAACAAAATTCAAGATCAATTTTGGATTAAACTCTTCAAAGGGTAAGAATAGAAGGAACATTCTTCAATATTATAAAAACCATCACCACGATAGTTGTCTTTCTCTGCTTGACTTATTTCGCTAAGCATGATACGCTCTAGTTCCATCCATGTTGTCGCAAATGGTAAGATTTCATTTCTTTTGATGGCTGCATAGTATTCCATTGTGTATATATACCACATCTTCTTGATCCATTCATCTGTTGATGGACATCTAGGTTCTTTCCATAGTTTGGCTATTGTGGACATTGCTGCTATAAACATTCGGGTGCATGTGCCCCTTTGGATCACTACGTTTGTATCCTTAGGGTAAATACCCAATAGTGCAATTGCTGGGTCATAGGGCAGTTCTATTTGCAACATTTTGAGGAACCTCCATGCTGTTTTCCAGAGTGGCTGCACCAGCTTGCATTCCCACCAACAGTGTAGGAGGGTTCCCCTTTCTCCGCATCCTCGCCAGCATCTGTCATTTCCTGACTTGTTTATTTTAGCCATTCTGACTGGTGTGAGGTGATATCTCATTGTGGTTTTGATTTGTATTTCCCTGATGCCGAGTGATATGGAGCACTTTTTCATGTGTCTGTTGGCCATCTGGATGTCTTCTTTGCAGAAATGTCTGTTCATGTCCTCTGCCCATTTCTTGATTGGATTATTTGTTCTTTGGGTGTTGAGTTTGCTAAGTTCTTTATAGATTCTGGACACTAGTCCTTTATCTGATATGTCATTTGCAAATATCTTCTCCCATTCTGTCAGTTGTCTTTTGATTTTGTTAACTGTTTCCTTTGCTGTGCAAAAGCTTTTGATCTTGATGAAATCCCAATAGTTCATTTTTGCCCTTGCTTCCCTTGCCTTTTGCGTTGTTCCTAGGAAGATGTTGCTGCGGTTGAGGTCAAAGAGGTTGCTGCCTGTGTTCTCCTCAAGGATTTTGATGGATTCCTTTCGCACATTGAGGTCCTTCATCCATTTATATATGAAAAGCCCACAGAGAATATAATTCTCAATGGGGATAATGGAGAGCTTTTCATTAAGGTCTGGAACACAAAAGGAATTCACATTCTCACCACTATTATTCAACATTGTACTAGGAGCCCTAGCCTCAGCAATCAGACAATGAAAGAAATAAGGCAGTCAAGTTATCAAAGAAGTCAAACTCTCAATTTTTGCAGACAACCTGATACTTATGTGAAAAACCCAAAAAACTCCATCCTACAATTACTAGAACTCATACAGCAATCCAGCAATGTGGCAGGATACAAAATCAATGCACAGAAATCAGTTGCTTTTCTATACCCTAAAAATGTTACAATAAAAAGAAAAATTAAGGAACCAATTCCATTTACAATAACACCAAAAACCATAAATAGCTAGGAACAGACCTAACCAAAGTGCCAAAAAATCTGTACTCTAAAAACTACAGAACACTTATGAAAGAAATAGAGGAAGACACAAAGAGATGGAGAAAACATTCCATGCTCATGGATTGGAAGAATAAATATTGGCAAATTGGTAAAATGTCTATGTTGCCCAGATAAGATTGCACACATTCAATGCAATCCCTACCCAAACAGCATCAACTTTTTTCACAGAGCTGGAACAAGTAACACTAAAATTTGTATGGAACTAGAAAGGACCCCAAATCACCAGGGGAATGTTGAAAAATAAAACAAAGCTGTGGGCATCACAGTGTCTGACTTCAAGCAACATTGCAAAGCTTACCATCAAGACAGATGGCACTGGCACAAAAACAGACACACAGATCAATGGAACAGAATAGATAACCCAGAAATGGACCCTCAACTCTATGGTCAACCAATCTTTGGCAAAGCCGAAAAGAATATCCAATGGATAAAAAGCCTTTTCAATAAGTTGTGCTGGGAAACTTGGCCAGCCACATGCAGAAGAATAAACCCGGATCACTCTTTTACACCATACACGGAGATAAACTCAAAATAGATAGAAGACCTACATGTGAGACCAGAATCCTTCAAAATCCTAGAGGAGAACACAAAGAGTAACCTCTTTGACTTCAGCTGCAGCAACTTCTTGCTAGGCACATTTACAAAGATAAGGGAAACACAAAGGCAAACATGAAATATTGGGACTTTATTGAGATAAAAAGCTTCTGCACAGTAAAGGAAACTATCAATAAAACTAAAAGGCAACCCATGAATGGGTTACAAATACAAAGATATTTACAAATTACATATCAGATAAAGGGCTTGTATCCAAGTTCTATAAGCAATTATCAAGCTCAACACACGCACACACACACACACACACACACACACACACACAATCCAGTTAAAAATGAGCAGAAGACATGAAGAGACACTTCCCCACAGAAGATGTACAAATGGCTAACATACACAGGAAAACATTTTCAACATCACTAGCTATCAGGGAAATACAAATCAAAACCACAATGAGGTACCACTTTATACCAGTTAGAATGGTAAACATTAACAAGATAGGAAGGAACAAATATTGGCAAGGATGTAGAGAAAGGGGAACTGTCTTACAGTCTTGGTGGGAATGCAAGCTGGTACAGACACTTTGGAAAACAATATGGAGGTGCCTCAAAAAGTTAAAAATAGAGCTATCCTAAAACCCAGCAATTGGTTGGGTAGTTATCTGAAGGGGCACCAGTATCCCAATGTTCATGTCAGCAATATCTACAATAGTCAAACTGTGGAAGGAACCGAGATGTCCTTCAACAGATGAATGGATAAAGAAGTTGTGGCACATAAATACAATGGAATATTACTGAGCCATCAGAAGGAATGAATACCTACCATTTACACAGACGTGGCTGACACTGGAGGGGATTTTGCTAAGTTAAATAAGTCAATCTGAGGAAGACAATTATATGGTTTCACTCATATGTGGAATATAAGAAATAGTGCTGAGGATCATAGGGAAATGGAGGGGAAACTGAATGGGCAGAAATCATAGAGGGAGAGAAACCATGAGAGACCTTTGACTCTGGGAAACAAACTGAGGTTTACAGAAGGGTTTGGGGGTGGGATACCTGGGTGATGGACATTAAGTAGGATACGTGATGTGATGAGCACTGGGTTTTACACAAAACTGATTAATCATTGAACATTAGTGATGTACTGTGTTGGCTAATTGAATTTAAATTATGAAAAAAAGTAATTGGTTGAGTTTTTTTGTGTTTTTTTTTTCTTCATCTGTTTTGCCTTGTTGTTCTGATTTCCCTTTATTTTTGGTTTGGTAACTCTGTCCAATAACTGTCAATACTTTAATCTGTCAGATAGACTACAAAGTAGATGAGTAGACACTCAAGCAGGGAAATTGGACCAAAATTTCCACACCATTGTCTTAACGGAGGAAAAAATGACACCAACTAACAGGAAAGTAGGTTCTAATTCTACTTTGATACAAGTCTCCTTGTGCTGCTATTTTCACATCTGCAAAATGGACAAAATGATATTGGCCATATCATTATTGATATTGTGAGGATTAGCCAAGATGAAGGGTGTTGAAGTGTTAAGGCTCTTGACATTTCCTCTTTTTTGTTCAGTTTAAAAAAAGCATAAAGGGAGTTAATGAAAGCAAGCTTATATCATAAATAAAATTGTAAAATTGGTTTAGTAGCAGCAACTTGTGTACACACACACACACACACACACACACACAATGTACTTTCCGCAGAAATGTCTCTCAATAATCTGTTGACTAAAGACCTTTTGATTCAACTAGTTTTATAATATAGATAATAAAGGATGCCACTCTTGGAGATGCTTGCATTATGTTTAACTTTAAATTCAAAACATTTTGAATTTTTCTTGTTATAGATTCTGATTACAGATTCTTTTTAAAACACTCTGTAGTGAATGAGCTGTTTCCAGAACGCTTTTGTTGTTCCTTTAAATCTTTAAAACTTCATGTTTTAAAAAGTTGCACACATTTAGATAATCAGCCCAATAATCTCCAAACAGAAAAAACCTCTTCCTAACGTTTCACATCTTGTCTTTGATATTTTATCCTTGGTATTTCCAATGTAGTTCTCATTGGCATTGCCTAAACTGTATATGTGTTTTTCTTAATATATATATACATGCTTCAGCTCAAAATTACAGACAAAAACATAAATGGTCCTAGAATATAGACTCTGGAGACATACAGATTTAGGTTTCTTATACTAACTCCATCATGTATTAACTGTGTGACCATAGACAAGTTATTTAACCTCTCTGAACTTACTTTGGGTGGTAGTAATTCCTGCCTCACAGGGTTAATGAAAATCTTAAAAAATAAATATGCTAAATTTCTACTGCAGCGTCTGACAAGTAGAAGGCAATAGATAAATGTTACTATTAGTATAGTAACTATAGACTGAATTAAACGATGAGTATGTTGTATTCTTTGGCAGATATCCTTGATAAATACCTATAATTTGGGATTTGAAATCCATAGTTTCTATTGCTTATGTGTCTTCATGTATATCTCTACAGGTTCTATGACTATTAGTTTTTCAACCTTACAGTCCAATTCAACAGATTTTTTTTTAATTTAAATTCAACTAATTAACATATAATATATTATTTTTCTCAGAGGAAGAGGTCTGTGATTCATCAGTCTTATACAATACCCAGCACTCATTGCAACACATACACTCCTCAATGTCCATCATACAGTTATCCCATCCTCCCACACCCTCCTCTCCAGCAACCCTGTTTGTTTCCTAAGATTAAGAGTCCCCAATGTTTTATCTCACTTTGACTTTGTCTTAATCTTTCCCTCCCTTCCTCTATGATCCTGTTTTTTTACTTCAACTTCATGTATCAGTGAGATCTGTGATAATTGTTCTTCTCTGATTAACTTATTTCATTTAGCATAATACCCTCTAGTTCTATCCATGTCATTGCAAATGGCAAGATTTCATTTTTTGATGGATGCATAATATTGCATTGTATGTATAACATCTTATTTACCTATTCATCTGTCAATGGACATCTTGGCTCTTTCCACAGTTTGGCTCTTGTGGACATTGCTGCTATAAGCACTGGGGTGAAGGTACCCTTCGGATTACTACATTTGAATCTTTGAGATAAATGTTTGGTAGTGTAATTCCTGGGTTGTAAGGTAGCTCTCTTTTCAACTTTTTGAGGAACCGCCATACTGTTTTTCCAAAGTGGCTGTACTAGCTTGCATTCCCACTAAGAGTGTAAGATGGTTTCCCTTTCTCTGAATCCTTGCCAACGTCTTTCATTTCTTGACTTCTTAATTTTAGCCATTCTGACTGCTGTGAGGTATTACCTCATTGTGGTTTTGATTTGTATTTCCCTGATTCCAAGTGATGTTGAGCACTTTTCCATGTGTCTGATAGCCATTTGGATGTCTTATTTGAAAAATATTTGTCCATGTCTTCTGCCCATTTCTTGATTGAATTATTCTTTGGCTGTTGAGTTTGATAAGTTCTTTATAGATTTTGTATACTAGCCCTTTATCTGATACATCATTTGCAAATATCATCTTCCATTCTATCTGTTGTCTTTTGGTTTTGTTGACTGTTTCCCTTGCTGTGCAAAAGCTTTTGATCTTGATGAAGTCCCTATAGTTCATGTTTGCCTTTGTTTCTCTTACCTTTTGTGATGTTTCTAGGAAGAAGTTGCTGTGGCTGAGGTCAAAGAGGTTGCTCCTATGTTCTCCTCAAGGATTTTGATAGATTCCTGCCTCACAGTTAGGTCTTTCATCCATTTTGAGTTTATCTTTATGTATGGCATAAGATATTGGCCCAGTTCCATTCTTCTGCATGTGGCTATCTAAGTTTTCCAGCACAGTTTATTGAAGAGACTGTTTTTTCCATTGGATATTCTTCCTTTCTTTGTCAAATATTAGTTGGCCATAGAGTTGAGGGTCCATTTATGGGTTCTTTATTCTGTTCCATTGATCTTTGTGTCTGTTTTTGTGCCAGTACCACACTGTCTTCATGATTACAGCTTTGTAATGTTGTTTGAAGTCAGGCATTGTGATGCCTGAAGCTTTGTTTTATTTTTCAACATTACCCTGGTGATTCAGGGTCTTTTGTGGGTCCATGCAAATTTTGGCATTATTTGTTCCAGCTCTGTGAAAAAAGTTGATGGTATTTTGATAAGGATTGCACTGAATGTGTAGATTGGTCTATGTAGCATAGACATTTTCACAATATTTGCTCTTCCAACCTATCACCATGGAATGTTTTCCCATTTATTTGTATCTTCAATTTATTTCATGAATATTGTATGTTTTTTCTGATTATAGAGCCTTTACCTCGTTGGTTATTCCTAGGTAACTCATGTCTTTGAGTAAAATTGTAAATGGGATTGACTCCTTAACTTAACTTTCTTCTGTCTCATTGTTGGTATATAGAAATGCAACCAATTAGGGCACCTGGGTGGCTCAGTGGGTTAAAGCCTCTGCTTTCAGCTCAGGTCATGATCTCAGGGTCCTGGGATCGAGCCCCGCATGGGGCTCTCTGCTTGGTAGGGAGACTGCTTCCCCCCTCTCTCTGCCTGCCTCTCTACCCACTTGTGATCTCTCTCTCTCTGTCAAATAAATAAATAAAATCTTAAAAAAAAAGAAATGCAACTGATTTCTGTGTTTTGATTTTTATATCCTGCCATTTACTGAATTGCTGTATGAATCCTAGGAATTTTGGGGTGGAGTATTTTGGGTTTTCCACATAGAGTATTGTGTCATCTGCAAAAAGTGAGAGTCTGACTTCTTTGCTGATTCGGATACCTTTTATTCATTTTTGTTGCCTGATTGTTGAAGGTAGGACTTCTAGTACTATATTGAAAAATAGTTGTGGTATTGGACATTCCTGCTGAGTTCCTAACCTTAGGGTAAAAGTTCTCAGCATTTCTCCTATTGAGAGTATTTGCCTTGGGCTTTTCATAGACGGCTTTTATGATACTGAGGAGTGTTCCTCTACCCCTGCATTGTGAAAAATTTTAATCAAGAAAGGATGATGTACTTTGTGAAATACTTTTTCAGCATCTATTGAGGGGATCATAGGATTCTTGTTATTTCTTTTATTTACGTAATGTATCACATTGATTGCTTTGCAAATGTTGAACCAACCTTGCAGCCCAAGAATAAATGCCACCTGGATGTGGTGAATAATCCTTTTAATGTACTGTTGGATCCTATTGGCTAGTGTCTTGGTGAGAAGTTTTGCATCCATGGTCATCAAAGCTATTGGTCTGTAATTCTCCTTTTTGGTGGGGTCTTGGTCTGGTTTTGGTATCAAGGTAATACTGACCTCATAAAAAGAGTTTTGAAGTTTTCTTTCCCTTTTGATTTTTTTTTTTAAACAGGTTCAAAAGAATAGGTATTAATTCTTCTTTAAATGTCTGGTAGAATTCCACTGGGAAGCCATCTGGCCATGTGCTCTTGTTTTGGGGGAAATTTCTGGTTACTGCTTCAATTTCCTTGCTAGTTATATGTCTGTCAAGTTTTCTATATCTTCCTGGTTCAATTTTGGTAGTTTATACATCTCTAGGGGAGAGACAAGATGGCGGGGAAGTAGGAGGAGGTGCCCTTTCAACCTGCACCCTAAAGTGAGCTGATTACCTTCCAAAGATCTCCAATCACCCACGAAATCAGCCTGAGATCAGAATTATACACGTCTGGATCTCTACCGGAGCAGAAGACACCAGTGGGCAGGTAAAGCAGAGTGGGAAAGTCAGACTGATATTGGAAGATAAACAAAAAGGGGAGGGAGCCAACAGAGGCAATGCGTTGGAAAGTATTATCACAATACGAGAGTGCCCTGTACCTGTGGACCGGCATTAACTCAGGAGTCGGGTAGAAAGCACTCAAAAAGAGCAAAGGATCACCGGGGGGAAATTGCAGGAATCGGGGTGTTAGGGTCAGGGGCTTAAGTCCCCAGACCCAGGACAGCCATCCCTGGCACAGAGTCAGAGAGAGTGCGGCAGAGAAACCAGGTCTCGTTCCCTGAACCACCAGCGCAGGTGCCCAGCTCCCATGAGGGGCTGGGAGCCTCACCAGCCAACAGAAGCACAGCCTTTTTGCAGTCCCCACGCGAGTGCCCTGCAATGCCATCAGAGTCCAAGTCATGCCCCGCGCCCTCCCATGAGTGAGGTGCACACAGGCGCCAGCCTGGTGCTCTTGGACTGGAAAGACCAGGCACTCCCAGCCCGGGCCAGCGGGAAAATCTCAGTGTGTGATCGCTGCTTGGAACTTCTCTGGCAGTCTGGAGCTGCCCAGACAGCCGCCGCTGCTGTGGTTTTGGGTACAAGCAAAAAATCCTGAATCCCCAGGGACCACGATTGGGAACCTGCTCTGCCAGCAGCCAAGGGGGTATTTATTTGGGCTCTGCAGCCAGACTGAGGCTTCTCTCTGAGAGGGAGGTCAGGGTACAGTTTGCTTTCCTCTAAACCTATAAAAACCATCAAAAGCAGTCAGGGTGTGAGAGAAAAGCAAAAGTGAACAAATATAAAAACCTCCAGAGAACAAAAGCCTGAAAAAACCAGTTTCTTCAGAGCCCATTCCCTTGAGGGGGGCGGGAGGACTTAACTCAGAGAACTTCATTGACTGAAAACCCACGTGGCAGGCCCCTCCTCCAGAAAACCAACCAGGAAAGGAAAAAAAAAAAAAACAAGATGACAAGAGAACAACCACCATTACTTCATAGGACAATTTTTATTATTAATTCGATCCCACTATTCTGGCACATTTTTTATATAGATTTTTTTTATTATTATATAGATAATTTTTTAACCTATTTACCGTCACAGTGAGATGTCCAGTACATCAAATTCCATAACCTTCTAACCTGAACTTTTTGATACATACATCTGTGTTTTTCTTTTGCATTTCTATTTTTTAAATTCTTTTTTTTTAAATTTTAGTTTAGTTTAGTCTATTTTATTCCTGTTTTTAATTTTTATTTTCTAATATTCATATAGAGTCAAACTTCAAGGTAATCCCCTTTCCTCAGTCAATGCCACCCCTCTAGGTAAACCAATTCCTAATCCCCCTTTATCTTAGGAAAGTTGAGTCCTTTAACAAAGATATCAAGATACATCCAGGAAGAATCAAAACAACCTTCCTCACCCACACTGAGAATTTACAACCACTCTCCCATCTTTTTCTTCCACCAGTATTTCTGTTTTTGTGTTTGTCCTGAGAGTATATAAATCTTACACTCAGGGTTCTTTTTGATGAGGTTCTTCCTTTATTTGCATATATATATATATGCGAACATATATATATATAAATATACATATGTATACATATACATATAAATATACATATGTATATTTATGTATATGTCATACATTTATACATATTTGTCTTATATATGTATATTTATATACATATATATATATATTCTTTTTTCTCTTGTCATATACTTTTATCACTCTTTTTGTTTGTCTGTGTCTGTTTGTATACTTCATAAGTCTTACCTGGGGCCCAGTTGGTCTGAACCTTCTCTTTTATCTCACCTTTCGTTCCTGTCTCTTTCCCTCTCTCTTTTTTTCTTTTCCTTTTCTTTTTCCTCTCATTTGGGTGGGGAACCCTGATTGCTCAGAAGCGTTCCAGGGTGCACCTTGACTGTACCACAGTTGATACATCCAGCTACACCCATTCAGCCATCTCTCACCAAAATGACTAGGAGGAGGAATGCCCAACAGAAGAAAAATACAGAGGATGGACTTTCTGCAACAGAACTAGTGGCTATCAACATAGACAATATGTTGGAAAGAGAATTCAGGCTAACAATTACCCAAGCAATAGCTAAGTTGGAGAAAGCCATGGGTGACCAAATGGAATTGATTAGGGCTGAACTGAAAACGAACAGAGATCATGTTTTCAATATTAGGGAAGAGCTGAAAGCTACCAGGGATGAGCTTTACAATGCTCTCAGTGAGTTCCAATCTAATCTAAATTCTCTCAAAGCTAGAGTAACTGAGACAGAAGATAGAATTAGTGATCTGGAGGACAAACAGATAGAGAGAAAGGATCAGGAGGAAGCCTGGAACAAATAGCTTAGAAGCCACAAAAACAGCTTATACATCTCTAGGAATTTTCCATTTCTTCCAGGTTGTCTAATTGTTGGCATAAAGTTGTTCATAATATGTTCTTAAAATTGTGTTTCTTTGATGTTGATTGTGATCTCTTTCATTCATGATTTTATACATTTGGGTCCTTTTTCTTTTCTTTTTCATAAGTCTGACCAGAGTCTTATCAATCTTATAAATTCTTTCAGGAACCAGCTCCTTTTTTTTTTCTTTTTTTTTTTAAGATTTTATTTATTTATTTGAGAGAAAGACAGTGAGAGAGAACATGAGCGAGGAGGTCAGAGGGAAAAGCAGACTCCCCATGGAGCTGGGAGCCCGATGTGGGACTCGATCCCGGGACTCCAGGATCATGACCTGAGCTGAAGGCAGTTGTCCAACCAACTGAGCCACCCAGGCGCCCAGCTCCTTGTTTATTTAATCTGTTGGCATTTTTTAAATTATTATTTTATTTCATTTATTTCTGTCCTAATCTTTCTAATTATTTCTCTTCCCCTGCTGGGTCTAGACTTTATTTGTTGTTCTTTCTCCTGCTCCTTTAGGTGTAGAGTTATTCTGTGTATTTGAGACCTTTTTTGTTCATAAAGGCTTATAGTGCTGTATCTTTCCCTCTTAGGACCTTCTCTGCTGCATCCCAAACTTTTTGAACCATTGTGTTTTCATTTTCATTTGTTTCCATGATTTTTTAGAATTCTTCTTTAATTTCCTTGTTGATGCATTCATTTTTTTAGTAGGATGCTCTTTAACATTGGCATATTTGAATTCTTTCCAACTTTTGTGATTGAGTTCATGTTTCAGATCACTGTAGTCCTGGGGCACCTGGGTGGTTCAGTGGATTAACCCTCTGCCTTCAGTTCAGGTCATGATCTCAGGGTCCTGGGATCAAGCTCCGCATTGGGCTCACTGCTTGGCGGGTACCTGCTTCCCCCCCACCCCTGCCTGCCTCTCTGCCTACTTGTGATCTTTCTCTATCAAATAGATAAATAAAATCTTAACAAAAAACAACAGCAATAACAACAACAACAAAAACCCCACTGTGATCCAAAAATATGCAGAGAATGATCCCTGTCTTTTGGTACTGGTTGAGACCTGATTTGTGACAGGACGAAATCAATTTTGGAGAATATTCCATATACACTTGAGAAGAATATGTATTCTGTTGCTTTGGAATGGAATGTTCTGAATATAGCTGTGAAGTCTGTCTGATCCAGTGTCATTCAAAAACCCTCATTTCCTTGATCTTCTGCTAAGATGATGTGTTCATTGCGGTGATGGGGTGTTAAAGTCCTCTACTATTGTATTATTATTGATGATTTTTTAAAAAAATTCTGTTATTGATTGTCTTATATAATTGGCTGCTCCCCCATTAGGAACATCAATATTTACAATTATTAGCTCTTCTTGTTGGATAGACAGTTAATTATAATATAGTGTCCTTTCTTATCTCTTATTACACTCTTTGGTTTCAAATCTAATTTGTCTGATATAAGGATGGCCACCCCAGCTTTCTTTTGATGTCCAGTAGGATGATAAACTGTTTTCCATCCCCTCATTTTGAATCTGGTGGTGTTTTGTGGTGTAAAATGAGTCTGTTGTAGACAGCATATGGATGGGTCTTGCTTTTCTACCTATTTGATACCCTATGTCTTTGATTGGGCCATTTACCCCATTTTTATTCAGGATAACTATTGATAGATATGTATTTAGTGCAATTGTATTACCTGTAAGATGACCATTACTGTATATCCTTTCTGTTTATTTTCAGTCTATGTTACTTTTGGGGTCTCTCTTTGCTTAAAATACCCCTTTCAATACTTCTCATTGGTCTGGTGATTACAAACTCTTTTAGTTTCTGTTTGTCCTCAAAGCTTTTTATCATTCCTGTTTTGAGTGACATTTTAGCTGGGTAAACTATTATTGGCTGCATATTTTTCTCATTTAACACCCTGAATTCATCATGACAGGCCGTTCTGGCTTGCTCAGTCTCTATTAATATGTCTGCTGCCATCTAATGTTTCTATGCTTGTAGGTTACAGACCTCTTGTCCCGAGCTGCTGTCAGGATTTTCTCTTTGTCTCAGAGATTTGCCAGTTTCACTATGATATGTCAGGATGTTGACCTGTTCTTATTGATCTTGAGGGATGTTCTATGTGCCTCCTGGACTTTGATGCCTCTTTCCTTCCCCAGATTAGGGAAGTTCTCCACTATAATTTGCTTGACTATAACTTCTGACCCTCTCTCTCTTTCCTCTTCTTCTGGGATCCCAATTGTTATAATATTGTTCCTCTTTATGGTATTACTTATCTCTTGAATTCTTCCCCATGATCCAGTGTTCTTTAACTCTCTTTTTATTGGCTTCTTTATTCTCCATCTTTCATCTTCTATATCACTAATTCTCTCTTCTGTCTCATTCATTCTAGTTAGAACCTCCATTTTTTATTGCATCTCATTAACAGCCTTTTTAATTTTTACTTGATTAGATTTCCATTCTTTTATTTCTACAGAAAGGGATTCTCTAGTGTCTTCTATGCTTTTTCCAAGCCTCAGTTAGTATCTTTATAATCACTTTTCTGAACTTTAGTTCTGACACCTTACTTATATTCATATTTATTAGGTCCCTAGCAGTCAGTACTGTCTCTTGTTCTCTTTTTTGAGGTCATTTTCTTCTTCTTGTATATCTGTCCAGATAACAGATGAACAAGAGAACAAAATACTAAAATGGCAACAATTACCCCAGAGAAATATACAGTAAACAAATCAGAAGAGATCCCAAACTGGAAAAAAAAAGCAAACAAAGACTATAATCAGACAGATGAGCAAATACACTGGATCTTGTGTGTATTTTGTTTGTTTGTTTGTTTGTTTTTTAGAAAAATAGATCCCAAAATTTTAATGGAATAAAAACTTACATATGTGCAAAAATAAAACTAAATACAATGAAAGGATAGGATGTAATTATAAAAATGGAAATTAGAAGAAAAGAAAAAACAAAACAGAAAGAAAAACTACAACAACAATGGAAGAGTTATAAACAGAAAGGTGAACAGAACAGAGCAATATACTATTTCCTGAGTGTATTTTGGTTGGTTTGTTAGAGGAAACTCAAAATTGTAAAGGAAGAAAAACATATATACAAAAATAAAATTAAATACATTGAAAAGATAGAATGTAAGTTTAAAGTTGAAAATCAAAGAAGACTTTAACAAAACAAAAAACAAAGAAAATCAAAAGAAAAAAAAGGAAGAAGGAAAAAGAAAGAGAGAGTGAGAGAGAGAATATGATAAGATGGGTGAATAGAACAGAGCCATACACTAGATTCTGGATGTATTTTGGTCTGTTCATAGAAATTGAATCCCAAAATTTTAAAGAAAGAAAAGCACATATGTTTTTCTTTCTTTTATAGACAAAAATAAGATTAAAAACAGTGAAGGGATGAAATGTGAGTGTAAAAAATGAAAATTAAAAAAAAGATTAAAAAAGGAGTTGATAAAATAAGAAGTTGGTTGTAAAATGAAAGGAAAATTAGAAAAAAAGGAAAAGCAAAAATAAGAAAAAATTAAAAAAAAAAAAAGTCTAAAAAATCCTGGGGAAAAATCACGAGATCTACATGGTGTATTTCCCTAGCCAGGAATTTTGCAATTCTCTTTGATTGGTAAACTTGGTCTTGGCTGGATTTCTTGCAAATCTTCTGGGGGCTGGGCCTGTTGCATTGATTATCAAAAATCTTTGCCACAGATGGAAATGTACTGCCTTTGACAGAAGCCAGACTGAGTAATCTGACCCAGTTTGCTCTATGTGGCTTTTTTTTTCCTCTGAAGACTTTCTGTACAGCTTTAGAGAATGAGAAAAGAAAATGGCCACCTCCCAATCTCCAGCCCTAGAGCTGAAAGCTTAGGGCTTTACTCCTCAGTGAGCCCTCAGATAAAAGCAGTCAACCACACCTGTCTCCCTGGTCTCCAACCACAGTCCATGCTCACCTGGCCTGTGACAGTGTTTCTATCTCAGTCATAAAACCACACTTTGAGTCTTCAAACCCAGAAGATTCCTGAAATGTGCTTCTCCTGGGTGAAGAAGGTTGGTCTCCCTGGTTCTGTTGCTCATTGGGCACCTGCCTGATGATCACAGTTTATGGCAACCCTGAGCTGTGAGTGCACTCCTGGGCTTGCTCTTTGCAGCTGGCTTCCTCATTCAGACACCTGGGAGCTCTGCCACATACAGAAACTCCCAGTCTTCCTGTGACCCCAAGGATCCTGAAACCACACTGACCCAGCAAGTGTTCCTCCCAGTTTGGCCACCTAAGCAATGTTCCTCACTGGAGGAGACTTCTAAAAGTTCTGATTTTGTGCTCCACTGCTCTATCACCTGCTGGTAGTTAGCTGAGGGAGGCTATCTCCCCCCATGGTCTATCTTCCCATATGTCGCCTCAGATTCAGTTCTCCACATCTTTTACCTTTGCAGAAAGTGCTCACTTTTCTATTTCTAGAGTTGCAGCTGTTCTTTTCTTTGATCTCACTTTGAGTTTACAAGTGTTCAGAATGGGTTGATAGCTATCTAGATGGATTCCTGGGACCAGACAAAATTCAGTTCTCCTACTTCTCTACCATCTTGGAATCAATCTCAAAAGAAAATTATTGAACACACACTGAGAGCCAGTCACTGCATTAACTGCTGTATAGTCAAAGATGAATAGGGCACAAATGTGCTCAAGGAGCCCTTTGGGGTCCAGAAGTGAGGACATTCATTTTACCTATATTAGCACTGAGGGAAAGTGAAAAATAGCAATGATTTTCACCTAAATTATGTTTACATATTGATAAATGGCATCAAAGATCCTTCCTTATTTGTTAAAGTATAGAAAAAAAAACAGGTGGTGGTTATTTTAGAGGGCATGGATTGCATGGAGCACTGGGTGTGGTGAAAAAATAATGAATACTGTTTTTCTGAAAATAAATAAATTAAATTAATTAAAAAAAGATCAGTGATTGCCAGTGAGGGTGAGGGAGAAGGATGTATAATGGGGGAGCTTATGTATGTTGGAGGATAGAGTGTATATGAATAAAATCTCTATTTTCCTCTGAATTTTATCATGAACCTAAAATTACCCTAGAGAAATAAAACCTAAAAAAAACACTATTTTTGCTTTTCATTAATCTACTGTGTAGGCAGATAATGAACTTCAGAGAAACAAGGCATCCAACCAACATTGTATTATAAATTCTCTCAGTACTTCTTCTGTGCTTTTACTGCTTTTCCATGTATGTTGATATTTTCATGTGAATAAAATATAGTCCCATAGTCAAGCTGTTTTTAGATTTACAAAGGGAAAAGTTATTCGATAGACATTTAAATAAAGTTAAAAGAAGGGCACTAGGTGGCTCAACTGGATAAGTGTCTTCCTTTGGGTCAGGGCATGATCCCAGGATCCTGAGATCAAACCCTGAGTCGAGCTCCCTGCTCAACAAGGAGTCTAATTCTTTTACTGCCTCTGCCTTTCCCCCTACCCATGATCTCTCTTTTTCTCTCAAGTAAATAAATAAATAATTTTATAAAAAGGTAAAAGAAAATGATAGAAGCCAATCTACTTCTGATACAGGTTTGAGTTTTTCTTTTTTTTCACTTTGATTAATACTGCATGCAATAGTGCATTTGAGGAATATCACTTTGCTCTCATTATTGTCAAAAGAAAAAAAAAGAGTTAGAGAGACCTAGGTAGCTCAGTCATTAAGCTTTTGGCTCAGGTCATGATCCCAGGATCCTAGAATTGAGCCTCACATTGAGCTCCCTGATCATCAGGGAGCTGCTTCTTCCTCTACCTCTACCCTCCCCCCACCACCTTGGGCTCTCTCTCTGTCAAATAAATAAATAAATAAATAAATAAATAAATAAATATTAAAAAAAAAGAAAATAAGGAGTTAGATTAATTGAGTAACCACACATTACTCACCTGCCTTGGATTAGTAGAAAAATTTCTAAGGAATAAAAATTTGGTCTAAATATATGGTAGCTGTTCAAATTATAAATGTGACCTGCTAGGTTCATGTTCTTAATTGAAGGAATCCAAATCCTTATACAGAACATAGGAATAGTTGTATAAGCCTTTGAGTATCATGCCAACATCAGAGCTCCAGGCTGAGTGTAGAGGTTCCCCAGGTTCATTCTCATACTTATGATGTAAACTCCAGACTATCTCCAATACTGGAAGAATCCCAGCATAGCACAGAGAGTAAGAATTCAGACTTTGAAGATAGACAGTTGGTATGAATCTTGGCTCTTGCCACTTTCTATTTGTGTGAACTTGCACAAAGTACTTTACCATCTTATGCCTGTTTTCTCACCTTTGATAAAAAGAGTACCCACTTCATAGGGTTACTGTGAATTTTTAAATGTCAGTACATGTAACATACTTAGACATATTATTAGCATGTAGGAGGTGTTAACTGGTCTTATCAGTAGCTTGAGTTGTTATTTGAAAATTCTGTCTGGAATTATTTATTTATTTATTTATTTATTTATTTATTTTAAATATTTTATTTGTTTATTTGACAGACAGAGATCACAAATAGGCAGAGAGGCAGGCAGAGAGAGAGGAGGAAGCAGGCCTCCGGCTGAGCAGAGAGCCCAATGTGGGGATTGATCCCAGGACCTGGGATCATGACCTGAGCCGAAGGCAGAGGCTTTAACCCACTGAGCCACTCAGGCGCCCCATCTGTCTAGAATTTTTTAATTTTTTTTTCAAATATCAGAGTTTTTTTTTATTTTTTAAAAACAATGTTTTTACATTTTATTTATTTATTTTTAAGATTTTATTTATTTTAGGGCGCCTGGGTGGCTCAGTGGGTTAAGCCGCTGCCTTCAGCTCAGGTCATGATCCCAGGGTCCTGGGATCGAGTCTCGCATCGGGCTTATTTTATCTTATAAAATAAATAAAATCTTTAAAAAAAAAGATTTTATTTATTTTATTTGACAGACAGAGATCACAAGTAGGCAGAGAGGCAGGCAGAGAGAGAGAGAGGAGGAAGCAGGCTCTCTGCTGAGCAGAGAGCCCAATGAGGGACTCGATCCCAGGACCCTGGGATCATGACCTGAGCTGAAGGCAGCGGCTTAACCCACTGAGCCACCCAGGCGCCCCATGTTTTTACATTGTAAACTAAGATTATTTATTTATTCGGGAGAGAGATAGAGAGAGAGCAGAAGCAGGGAGAGCAACAGAGGGAGAAAGACAAACAAACTCTCTCTGATCTGGGATCCCAACAAGGGGCTCAATCTCAGGGCTCTGGGATCATGACCCAAGCCAAAGGCAGATATTTAACTGACTGAACAACACAGACACCCCCAAATATCAATTTTAATTAGTCAGTGATTACTAACTATTGGGTCCTCACCTTGCGGTCACTACTATGTTACATGCTAAGAAAAACTACAGACTCAAGTGCTGGAATAAGCATGTCAGGTATACATATAGTCTTGATTTTGATATAGGCTATTTTCTGAAAGTGAGGAGCAATGAGATGTTTCACATTTTACAAACTGTTCTAAAAAATGACTTTTTTTTCCTGTTTTTCCTTCCTTCCTTTCTTCCTTCCTTCCTTCCTTCCTTCCTGTTTATTATTCATTTATTTATATTTCTGTGGTTTATTTATTTATATTTCTGTGGTTAAATGAAGATCTCCTTCTTTATTATTATTTAACTTTAGGGAAACCACACCACAACATGCTTTTGTTCCTTCAAACAACTTTCTTTGTATATATATTTAGATTCACATGGATGACTCTCTATAACACTACGTTTGCAGTACAAACAGGTTAAATATTAGAAGCTTCTGCACCCATGTACTGTATTCTATTGCATTTTCTTTTCCTTAGTTTTGGTAGATGCATTTGTTTCTAATTTTTCTATTTAGGGGATTTTCTCCCTTGTTCTCCAGAGTACCTACCATGCAATGACCTTCATCTCAAAATGGTGACCAGACTTTAATGTGTTCACATATTTTGACGATAATCAACCTCTGAGTTATTTCACATTTTATACCTGTTTTAGCCTGATGATATTGATTTTACTCTGAATGTAGATGGTTAGATTTTCCTTTCGATTTTTAAAGGCATATGCAAGAATCTTTCTTGCTTTATCTCTGCTTTAATCTATCTAATGCTTTGATCTGTCCTTAAATTCTGGCTTAGATTAAGGACTATATTAGTTAACATTGAAATTAAAATTTATTCCAAAGCTGAGGGAGGGCCAATTGGATTCAATGAGAGCACTCCTCAGTATATTTCCCTGCTGTTCATTAAATGAGAAGTTTTTGCTTCACTTGTGAAAAAGAAGGATATAACATTGTGAGGTTGTGGAGAGAAATGATTATCTTTTCTCTGTCTTCTTGAGCAAAATTAGCTCATGGTCAGTTAAAAATGAAATAAAAATCTGCCTTTCACTTGCAGTCAGATAGAAACATCTGACCTGAATATATTAAATTCCCATTTAAAACATTTAATATAATAAACTATTTTCTCAATTATCCATGCTATTGTCAGTATAATTTAAAATAAACAACATTCACTTCTGGAATATTTAAATACTTATGTATTGACAATGGGAAAGTATGGCTCTCAGGGGAGACTGGCAGAGAGATCATTTGAACTGTGACCTGCTTAAAGTGCCAGGAAGTATTACTATGTTTGTAGAATCTTTAAAATAGAGATCCAGAGTAAAGAGCAATGCATCAGAATGAGACCTTTCTACTCTTCAGTGAATGAAAAATACCAAGAAGTGTATCTTCTCTTGTAGAAAAATGTTTTACAACTTTCACCTTTTTACAGATCTTCTTAATATAGAAACCTTATCTGTGAAATTGCTTTTTTCTCTAGTAATTTTTTTCCTATGCAAATTGCTCATCTTGAATCCTAGAATTCTGGCTGGCAGCAGCCAGATTTAAATTCTGTGAACTTATCAAGCCAAGTATCAAATTCCTTTGAAGATCATAAGTGTTGATGTAAGTTCTTGGGTGAATAAAGTAGTGATTATAGAAGTAATTTTAGTCCATTTGTACATGAATTTTTTTTATGGGTCCAAAAACAGACTTTTAAATAGTGGTTTGATGTTCTTTTAAAAAATAAAGAAGGTTAGGGAAAAGAATAACTGTTTTTGTTTGAGATACTCTTTTAATAGCAAGATTCCTTTGACTTCTGTTATGTGTAAGGACAAAGAACTGCCTAGGCATGCTATCATAAGGATCAAATATGATTCAGTTGTGATAACAACAACAAAAATATGCATTTTCAAGGCATTCTTGCTCTCTGGTATTTTTATTATCTGGGAACCAAAGTGTACCCCTACATCTCCAATGCTTCTAACCTCCTAATTTTTCATCCTTCAAAGGTCTCAACTTAAATATCACTTCTTCTAGGAAGCCTTCCATGGCACACCAAATTAAGGCTTTGTGACCTACTGTGGCTTCCATGGGACCTTTGACTTTTCTAATTTAGCATATATCATTACCTGTTTTCCCATCTTACTCTCTAATTATGAGTTCCCTCTACTCTAAAAATAATAACTACTATTTACTGAATTTATACTAAGAGTGAGACATTATTCTATATTTATTTTATATTACATATAAGTTATTTTGTATTATTTTACATATTTTATGTTATTTTTGCATATTTTGTATTATATATTTTTATTTATTTTATTAAGATTTTATTTATTTATTTGATGGAGAGAGACACAGTGAAAGAGGGAACAGAAGCAGGGGGAGTGGGAGAGGGAGAAGCAAGGTTCACTGAGCAGGGAGACTGATGCAGGACTCGGTTCCAGAACCCTGGGATCATGACTGGAGCCGAATGCAGCCACTTAATGATTGAGCCACCCAGGCATGCCTTATATTACAGATTTTATATTATTTTATAATGTTTACATATTTTATATTATTTTTGGCTCATAATGATAACTCTTAACAATCCATTTTGCAGAAGCAAACTGAGGTACATAGAGATTAACTATCTTGCTAAAGTCTACACAGCCAATAAGTAGTAGAGATAAAATTTAAGTTTGACTCCAGGGTGTATGTAACCTCTTAGCCTTTATATTGTCTTCTTTTTTTTAGAACCCTTCTCATTTGAGTTTATTCACAAATATTCCCTGTGCTATTACCCAATTCTTCATTATTTTAAGTACCTTCCAACTTTGTAAAATATTTTGATAAACTGGATATAGTGGCATCATGAAAATCTTTTTCTCCTTAATATCTATTTGATAAGTTTTCATGTGGTTCCAAGGTCAGTATTTTGAGAAATAGGAATTTGTGGAGAGGATTTAGTGCATCTCAGCCACAGATCTTACAGAAATATACTCTTGTCTGGGCACAGCAGGTGTGTGCCACATTAATGACTACTGGAGTTCAGAAGGAATTTATTTTTCTTCTTCCTTTTATATTGTCTTCTTAAGAGCAAGGGCCATGTCTGGCTGCTTTCCTCTTATAGTCTCAGACTTCAAAACAATGCCCAGCAGATAAAAGGTACACGGTAGTAAGCATGCAATAACATATCTGTAGAATGAATTAGTGCAGTCATGAAGAAAAACACTAATTGTTATGCAGATGACATATGCTGCTGCAAAGTGACAAGAATATGACTGGCTCTTAATTGAAACTATACTGAAATTAAGATTTATACATCTAATTACTAGATGGTGCATACTCCATTCTTATCTACAAATGAATATTGTCTTTGCAGAAAATGTTGTGATGTATTTTGTTTTATTTTGTTTTTCTCAATTTAATCAATATATACAGGACATGAAAAAAAAAATAAAACACACACACACAATGTGGATCATCAGAAGAAAACCAAATCAGAAGGTTCAACATCACTGGATGTTATACACACTAATGAATCATTGAACACTACATCAAAAACTAATTATGTATTATATAATGGCCAATTGAACATAATAAAAATATTAAAAAAAAATTAAAAAGGCTCAACATTAGTAAGGGCGGGACATGTCCAAGCTGATGTTTACTTTGACTGAAGTGGAATTGAAATTGAATTTACATGGAGATTTGTGTATCAAAAAGCAAAAAAACAAACAAACAAACAAACAAAAAGAAAAAACAAATGAATATACAATGTTTACCTTAAAGTTTCCCAGCAACTTGCAATTTTAGCTGGCTTATTTTCACATACACCTTAATGGGTATACACACACATATACACACACATACACATACCCATACAGTTGTTTAAAATAAATACACCACATTCGTGAATATAATTGATGAATATAATAAATACACCACATTGGTGAATGTAATTCTTAGAAAAATGTCAAAAGTTAAATATTAGGTTTGACATTTTCCATAGGTTTAAAAATACCTGGTTGCTTCAAGTTGGTTTTAGTTCCTTTAAGTTGCTTTAAGTTTGTTTTGCATGAGTTTTTGTAAGTTTTGTCAGTTTCAATCTATGACAACATGCATTGTTTGATATCTTACACAAAGGCTGGTGGTACCGCAGAAAGACAAGATTATTTAGTGGAATATATCACTGGGTAATATCCAGAGGAGGGACTAGAGGAATGTTTTCTTCACTCAAAAACTAACCAGTATACTTTAAACAAAGCTATCAGTTATGTTGGTTTGTCAACACAATTTAATTGATGATCTTTTATGCTATTACCCTGAAATCATTAAGTGGTCTAACAAAAACAAAACGCAAAAACAAACAAAACAATAGCAATGATCAGATACTGTGTCTTACAAAGGCCCTGAGACTTTTCTGAAATAAGAGCTTGGAAGGATACATTGGACCGGATGGACTTAGTAGATACATATAGCACATTCCATCCTAAAAAACCCAGAATACTCATTCTTCATGAGTGCACACTGAACTTTCTCCAGAACAGACCACATACTGGGTAAAAAATCAGGTCTCACCAGTATCAAAAAACTGAGATTATCTCACACATATTTTCAGACTATGTTTTGAAATGTGAACTCAAACACAAGAGGGAATTTGGAAGAAACTCAAACATTTGAAGATTAAAGAGCATCCTGCTAAAGAATGATTGGGTCAACCAGGAAATTAAAGAACTTAAACAGTTCATTGAAATGAATGAAAATGAAAATACATCAGTCCAAAATCTTGGGGATAATGAAAAGGTGGTCCTAAGAGGGAAATACATAGCCATGCAAACCTCTCTCAAAAATTTAGGAAAATCCCAAATGCAGAAGCTAATCTTAGACCTAAAAGACCTGTAGAAAGAAAAGGAAATAAGACCCAAACCAAGCAGGAGAAGAGGAATAATAAAGACTAATGCAGAAATCAATAAAATGGAAACCAGAAAATCAGTAGAACACATTAACAAAACTAGAAACTGGTTCTTTGAAAGAATTAATAAGATTGATAAATCTCTGGTCAGACTTATCCAAAAGAAAACAGAAAGGACCCAAATCAATAACAACATGAATGAAAGAGGAAAGACCACAACTAATACCAAGGAAACAGAGACAATTATTAGAACTTATTACCAACAGCTCTATGCCAACAAACTAGGTATTCGGAATAAATATATGACTTCCTGGAAACTTATAAAATACCAAGAATGAAACCAGAAGAAATAGACAATCTGAACAGACCAATAACCAGCAAGGAAACTGAAGCTATAGTCAGCAACCCCCTTCCCCACCAAAAAAAAATCCATGGCCAGATGGCGTTCCAGAGGAATTCTACCAAACATTAAAAGAAGGAATTATGCCAATTCTATTAAGGCTGTTTCAAAAAATAGAAACAGAAGGAAAACTTTCAAAATTGTTCTATGAGGCCAGCAATACCCTGATCCCAAAACCAAAGACCCATCAAAAAGGAGAATTACAGACCAATATCCCTAATGAACATGGATGCCAAAATACTCAACTAGATCCTAACCTATAAGTTCCAACAGAATATTAAAACGATTATCCATCCAGCAAGAAGGAAAAATCACACATAGAGAAAAGATGGAGGAGAAGTAGGAAGAGGCACTGTTTCTACCTGTCCCCTAAAGTGAGTTGATTACCTACCAAAGAACTCTGATCACCCATGAAATCAGCCTGAGATTAGAATTATACACTTCTGGATCTCTACAGGGACAGAAGACATCAGTGGGCAGGTAAAGTGGAGTGGGAACATCGGACTGATATCAGAAGATAAACAAAAGGGGGAGGGAGCGACCAGAAGCGACCCATTGGAAAGTAATACCCCAACACGAGAGTGCCCTGTGACTGGGGACCAGAATTAACTTGGACTCTGGTAGAAAGCACTGAAAAAGAACAAAAGATCTTAAGAGGAAATTGGTGGAATTGGGCGGTTAGGGACAGCGACTTAAGCCCACGGACCCAAGATGGCCACTGCCGATAGGGAACCAGAGAGCTCAGTGAAGAATCCGGGTTTTGGTCCCTGAGCCACTGGTGCACCTGAGAGAGTCTGGGTGGCAGCACCCCTGAAATTGAAGGAGCCTGCTGTGGATGCCAGCCGCAGAACCGCAGCCTTTTGTACTCTGCACATGCACTGCGGAACTGGAGTCTGAGTCCTGCCCTACACCCTTCCCTGAGAGAGGTCCATGCATATCCCAGCTGGCACTCTCTAGGACCTGGAGAGTCTGAGCACTCACAGCCTGGGCCAGCTTGAAAATCTCAGTATGATATCTCTGCTTGGGACCTCTCTGGCAATCTGGAGCTGCCCAGACAGGCACGGCTAGTACTTCTCATGGTTTTGGATACAAGTGAGAGTTCCTGTGACCCCAGAGACCATGACTGGGAACGTGCTCTGCCAGGGGCAAAGGGGGAATTTATGTGCCCTGGATAACCCAGAGGGAACAGACTGAGGATTCTCTCTGATATAGAGGTCTGGAGGCAGTTTGCTTTCCTCTAAACCTCAAATGAACCACTAAAAGCTGCCAAACAAAACAAACAAACAAACAAACAAACAAATAAACAAAAATGTCCAGAGAACAAAAGCCTGAAAAACCAGTTTCCTCAGAGCCCAGCCCCTTGTTGGGGGCAAGAGGATTCAACTCTAGCAAGACTACATGAAAAACCATAGAACAGGCCCCTCCCACAAAAAGCCAGCCAAACAAAACAAAACAAACAAACAAACAAAAAAACCCAAAGGACAATCACCACTATTTCATAGATACAACTTTTATTTTTAATTTGTTCCCACTATTCTGGTTCTTTCATTTTTTTATATAACGTTTTAACCTATTTACCATCACAATGGAATGTTCAGTACATCAAATTCCATAATAACATTTTAACCTGAACTTTCTTGATACATATACCTGTGTTTTTCTTTTGCTTTTCTATTTTTAATTTAATTTATTTTAGTATAATTTTTAATATTCATATAGAGATAAGCCTCAAGGTAATCCCTTTTCCCAATCAATGCTACCCTATAGGTAAACCGGTTTTAATCCCTGTTTATCTCAGGAAAGTTGAGTCCTTTAACAAAGATATCAAGAAACATCAAGGAAGAATGAAAATAATCTTCCTCACCCACACTGAGAATTTATAACCACCCACCCATCTTTTTTCTTCTGTCAGTGTGTCTGTGTATTTGTTTTTGTTCTGGTAGTATGTAAATCTTATACTTGGGGTTCATTTTGACAGGGCTATTTATTTATTTATTTATTTATTTTTTATTTTTCTCTTGTCATCTAATTTGTCAGTCTTTTCTTTTGTCTTTTTTTGTTTGTACACTTCAAAAATCTTACCTTTGGGGCCCATTTGGGCTGGGCCTTATCTTTTATTTTATCTTTCTTTTTTTTTCCTCTCTTTCTCTCTCTCTCTCTCTTTTATTTTCTTTTTTCTTTCTTTTTGTTGGGGACTCTCGATTGTTCATAAGATTTTCCAGGGTGCACCTTTCCCGCACCATGGTTGATACATTCAGCTACACATACCCTTCAGCCATCTCTCACCAAAATGAGTAGGAGGAAGAATGCCCAACAGAAGAAAAATTCAGAGACTGGACCTTCTCCATCAGAGCTATTGGATATGGACATAAACAGTATGTTGGAAAGGGAATTCAAGCTAACAATTATACAGGCAATAGCTAGGTTGGAGAAAGCCTTTGATGACAAAATGGAATTGATTAGGGCAGAAGTGAAAGCCACCAGAGATGATGTTAACAATGCTTTCAATGAGTTCCATTCTAATCTAAATCTTCTAAAAGCTAGGGTAACTGAGGCAGAATATATAATTAGTGATCTGGAGGACCAACAGATAAAGAAAAGGATCAGGAGGAAGACTGGAACAAAGAGCTTAGAAGCCATGAAAACAGAATTAGGGAAATAAATGACGCCATGAAATGTTCCAACGTCAGAATTACTGGAATGCCTGAGGGGCAGGAGAAAGAAAGAAGACTAGAAGATATAGTTGAACAAATTCTCCATGAAAAATTTCTCAATCTGGTGAATGGAACTAGCATTCATGTACTAGAGGCAGAAAGGGATACCCCCAAGATCATATAAACTAGAAAGACCTCAAGACACCTGATTGTGAAACTGATGAATCAGACTTTCAGACAGGAGCGCTTGAAAGCAGCTACGGGGAAGGGATTCCATACATACAGAGGAAAGCCCATTAGAATAAGTTCATACCTGTCTGTAGAAACCTGGCAAGCCAGAAAGGGCTGGCAAGATGTATTCAGGACACTAAATGAGAAGAACGTGCAGCCAAGAATACTTTATCCAGCAAGACTGACATTCAAAATGGATGGAGAGATAAAGAGCTTTCAAGACCGGCAAGGTGGAAGAGTATGTGACCACTAAGCCAGCACTGCAAGAAATATTAAGGGAGGTTCTATAAAAGGGGAAAAAAAAACCCAAGAATATCATTGAACAGAAATACATGGAAACAATCTATAGAAACAAAGACTTCACAGGTAACATGATGTCAATAAAATGTATATCTCATTAATCACTCTCAACGTGAATGGCCTAAATTTGCCCATAAAATGGCACAGGGTTGCAGATTGGATAAAATGACAAGACCCATTCAAATTTGTCTACAAGAAACCCATCTTGAACCTAAGGATACATCCAGACTGAAAGTGAAGGGATGGAGAAGCATCTTTTATGCCAATGGGCCTCAAAAGAAGGCTGGGGTAGCAATTCTCATATCAGATAAATTAGATTTAAAACTAAAGACTGTAGTCGGAAATACAGAAGGACACTACATTATTTTTTTTTAAAGAATTTATTTATTTGACAGAGAAAGATCACAAGTGGGCAGATACGCAGGCAGAAAGAGAGAGAGGAGGAAGCAGGCTCTCTGTCGAGCAGAGAGCCCGATGCGGGACTTGATCCCAGGACCCTGAGATCATGACCTGAGCCGAAGGCAGTGGCTTAATCCACTGAGCCACCCAGGCGCCCCGACACTACATTATTCTTAAAGGGACTATCCACCAAGATGATCTAACAATTGTAAATATATATGCCCCCAATGTGGGAGCAGCCAATTACATAAGAAAACTATTAATCAAGATAAAGAGTCATATTGATATTAATACATTAATAGTAGGAGGTCTTAACATGCCACTCTCAGTAATAAACAGATTATCCAAGCAGAAAATCAATAAAGAAACAAGAGCATTGAATGACACATTGGACCAGATAGACCTCATAGATATATACAGAGCATTCCACCCTAAAACAACAGAATAAGCATTCTTCTCCAGTGCACATGGAACCTTCTCCAGAATAGACCATATATTGGGTCACAAAACAGGGCTCAACTAACATCAAAAGATTGAGATTATTCCCTGCATATTCTAAGATCACAATGCTTTGAAACTGAAGCTCAGCCACAAGGAAAATTTTGGAAGGAACTCAAACACCTGGAAGCTAAAGACCACCTTGCTTAACAATGCTTGGATCAACCAGGAAATCAAAGAAGAACTGAAACAATTCATGGAAACCAATAAGAATGAAGACACTTTGGCCCAAAACTATGGGATACGGCAAAAGCAGTCCTAAGGGGGGAATAGATAGGCATCCAAGTCTCTCTCAAAAAAACCTGAAAAATCCAGAATACAGCAGCTATCCCTACACCTTAAAGAATTGGAGAATCAGCAAGAAATTAAGTGAGTTCCACACACAAGAAAGGAAATAATCAAGATTAGAGCACAGATCAATGAGATAGAAACTAGAGATACAGTAGAACACATCAATGAAACTAGAATCTGGTTTTTTGAAAGAATCAATAAGATCAATAAACCATTGACCACACTAATCCAAAAGAAAAGAGAAGACCCAAATTAATAAAATTATGAATGAAAAGGAAGAGATCACAACTAACACCAAGGAAATAGAAACAATAATCAGAAATTATTATCAACAGTTATATCCCAAGAAGTTAAGCAACCTGGATGAAATGGATGCATTCCTGGAAAACTAAAATCTTCCAAAATTGAGCCAGGAAAAATAGACAACATGAATAGACAAATATCTAGTAACGAGATTCTAACAGTGATCAACAACATTCCAAAAAACAAGAGCCCAGGACCTGATGGACTCCCTGAGAAATTCTACCAAACTTTCAAAGAAGAAATAATATCTATTCTCCTGAAGCTGTTTCAAAAAATTGAAGCAGAAGGAAAACTTCCAGGCACTTTTTATGAAGCCAGCATTAGCCTGATACCCAAACCAGGCAAAGACCACACCAAAAAGGACAATTTCAGACCAATATCCCTGATGAATGTAGATGCTAAGATTGTCAAGAAGATCCTAGATAAGGGATCTAAGAGCACATTAAAAAGATTATCCACTATGACCAGGTGGGATTCATCCGTGGGTTACAAGGCTGGTTTGACATTCGCAAATCAATCATTGTGATGGAACAAATCAATAAGAGAAGTGAGAAGAACCACATGGTCCTCTCAATTGATGCAGAAAAAGCATTTGACAAAATCCAGCATCCGTTTCTGATTAAAATGCTTCAAAGTATAAGGGCAGAGGAATAGTCCTCAACTTCATAAACTTTATCTATGAAAATCCCACAGCTCATATCATCCTCAGTGGGAAAAAGCTCACAGCCTTTCCGTTGAGATCAGGAACATGACAAGCATGCCCTCTCTTATCACTCTTGTTCAACATAGTATTAGAAGTCCTAGCAACATAAATTAGACAACAAAGAGAAATAAAAGGTATCCAAATCGGCAATGAGGAAGTCAAACTCTCTCTCTTCACAGATGACACGATACTTTATATGGAAAACCCAAAAGACTCCACCCCCAAACTACTAGAACTCATACCGCAATTCAGTAATGTGTCAAAATACAAAGTCGATGTACAGAGTCAGTTGCTTTCCTATACACTAACAATGAAAATAAAGAAAAGGAAATTAGAGAATTGATTCCATTTATTATATTACCAAGAACGATGAGATACCTGGGAACAAACCAAACCAAAGAGGTAAAGGATCTGTACTCGAGGAACTACAGAACACTCATGAAAGAAACTGAAAAAGACACAAAAAAAGATGGCGGGGGAGTAGGAGGAGGCGCCTTTTCAGCTGGTACCCCAAAGTGAGCTGATTACCTACCAATGAACTCTGATCACACATGAAATCAGCCTGAGATCAGAATTATACACGTCTGGATCTCTACAGGGGCAGAAGACGCCAGTGGGCAGGTAAAGCGGAGTGGGAACGGAGGACTGATATCAGAAGATAAACAAAAGGGGGAGGGAGCCACCAGAGGCGACCAGTTGGAAAGTAATACCCTAATATGAGCGAGAGTGCCCTGCGTCTGGGGTCCAGCATTAACTTGGAGACTGGTTGAAAGCCCTCCAAAAGAGCAAAGGATTGCGGGGGTAAATTGTGGGAATCGGGGCGGCTAGGGACAGGGGCTTACATCCCCGCTCCCAGGACAGCCTCCCCGGCGCTGACGCAGAGAGAATGCGGCTGAGAAACCAGCTCTTAATCCCTAAGCCGCCAGCTCGCCCGAGAATGCGTGGGTTCTAGTACCTGTGAGGGGATGGGAGCCACGCTGGTTGGCAGAACGCAAAAGCCCTACCACAAAGCTTGAGATACATGCGCACGTCCCTCATGCTCCCCTGAGGTACAAAGGTCTGGCCGGCGCTCTTTTCAACATCATAAAGTTCATCTGCGCCATTGTTTCAAATCCTAAGCCGCGGGCCCCAAACTCTTCCCTGACAGAGGTGCGCAAAAGCCCAGCCTGGTGCTTACGGACCAGCGCCCCGTTCTCAGTGCCCGAAAGGCGCGCCCGACCCATAGCCGCCTCTGAAAGAGGTGCGCACAAGCCAGGCACTCCCAGCCTGGGCCAGCAGCAAAATCTCAGTGTGCCATCGCTGCTTGGAACCTCTCTTGTGATCGGGAGCTCCCAGACAGCTGCCACTGCCTTGGCTTTGGGTACAAGCAAAAGATCCTGTGGCCCCAGGGTCTGCAACTTGGAACCTGCTCTGCAAGTGGCCAAGGGGGAACTTATTTAAGCTCTGCACCCAGACTGAGGCTTCTCTCTGAGAGGGAGATCAGGGTGTGGTTTGTTTTCCTCTAAAACTACAAAAACCATCAAAGGCGGTCAAGGTGAAAGAAAAAAAAAGTGAACAAGCATAAAAACCGCCAGAGAACAAAAGCATGAAAAAAACCAGTTTCCTCAGAGGCCACCCCCTTGCGGGAGGACTTAACTCAGGAAACATCATTGATTGACAACCCACGTGGCAGGCCCCTCCCCCAGAAAACAAACCAAGAAAGAAAAAAAAAAAAGAGGAAAAAAAAAGAAGAGGGAAAAAAAAAAAGGACTACAAGAGAACAACCACTATTTCATAGGAAAACTTGTATTGTTCACTCGTTCCCACTATTCTGGTTCATTTTTTTTTTTTTACACATAGGTAATTTTTTTTAACCTATTTACCATCACAGCGAGTTGTACAGTACATCAAATTCCATAATGCCTTTCTAACCTGAACTTTTTGATACATACACCTATGTTTTTCTTTTGCATTTTTATTTTTTGAATTCCTTTTTTTAAATTTTAGTTTAGGTTAGTCTAGTTTATTCCTTCTTATTTTTATGCTCTAATATTCATATAGAGTTAAGCTTCAAAGTAATCCCTTTTCTCCAATCAATACTACCGCTATAGGTAAACCAATTTTTAATCCCCTTTATTTTAGTAAAGTTGAGTCCTTTAACAAAGATATCAAGATACATCCAGGAAGAATCAAAACAACCTTCCTCCCACACACTGAGAATTTATAAGAACTCTCCCATCTTCTTCCACCAGTGTTACTGTGTTTTTTGTGTTTGTCCTGATAGGATATAAATTTTACACTTGTGGTTCTTTATGACGAGGTTCTTTCTTTATTTGCATATATATATTTTTTTTTTTCTCTTGTCATATACTTGTATCGGTCTTTTTATCTCATTTGTTTGTCAACTTCATAAATCTTACCTGGGGGCCCATCTGGGCTGATCCTTCTTTTTCATCTTCCATTTCTTCCTGTCTCTCTCTCTCTCTCTCTCTCTCTCTTTTTTTCTTCTTTTCTTTTTTTTCTTTTTCTTTTTCTTTTCTTTTGTATCTCGTTTGGGTGGGGAATCCTGATTGTTCAGAAGTGTTCCAGGGTGCGCCTTAACTGCACCACAGTTGATACATCCAGCTACATCTGTTCAGTCATCTCCCACCAAAATGACTAGGAGGAGGAATGCCCAGCAGAAGAAAAATACAGAGGATGGACTTTCTGCAACAAAGCTAATGGCTATCAACACAGACAATATGTCGGAAAGAGAATTCAGGCTAACAATTATCCAGGCAATAGCTAGGTTGGAGAAAGCCATGGATGACCAAACAGAATTGATTAGGGCTGAACCAAAAGCAACCAGTCAGGATGTTCACAATGTTAGGGCAGAGCTTAAAGCTACCAGGGAGGAGGTTCACAATGCTCTCAATGAGTTCCAATCTAATCTAAACTCTCTCAAAGCTGGGATAACTGAGACAGAAGATAGAATTAGTGATCTGGAAGGCAAACAGATAGAGAGAAAGGATCAGGAGGAAACCTGGAACAAACAGCTTAGAAACCACAAAAACAGAATCAGGGAAACAAATGATGCCATGAAGCGTTCCAACGTCAGAATTATTGGAATCTCTGAAGGGTAGGAGAAAGAAAGAAGTCTAGAAGATATAGTGGAACAAGTCCTTCATGAAAATTTTCCCAATCTCGTGAATGGAACCAGCGTTCATGTACTAGAGGCTGAACGGTCTCCACCCAAGATAATACATTCCAAAAAAACATCACAACACCTGATAGTCAAATTGAGGAATTATAATTGTAGGTATAATCTCTTGAAAGCCACCAGGGCAAAGAGGCTCTTTACATACAGAGGGAAGCCCATCAGAATAACGTCAGACCTGTCCACAGAGACCTGGCAAGCCAGAAGAGGCTGGCAAGATATATTCATGGCACTAAATGAGAAGAACATGCAGCCAAGAATACTTTATCCAGCAAGATTGACATTCAAAATGGATGGAGAGATAAAGAGTTTTCAAGACCGGCAAGGCTTAAAAGACTATGCAACCACCAAGCCGACACTGCAGGAAATATTAAGGGGGGTTCTATAAAAGAGGAAAAATCCCAAGAATAGCATTGAACAGAAATATAGACACAGTCTACAGAAAGAAAGACTTCAAAGGTAACTCGATGTCAATAAAAACATATCTATCAATAATCACTCTCAATGTGAATGGCCTAAATGCACCCATAAAACAGCACAGGGTTGCAGATTGGATAAAATGACAGGACCCATCCATATGTTGTCTACGAGAGACCCATTTTGAACCTAAAGATACACGCAGACTGGAAATGAATGGATGGAGAAGCATCTTTCATGCCAATGGGCCTCAAAAGAAGGCTGGGGTAGCGATTCTCATATCAGATAAATTAGTCTTCAAATTAAAGACTGTAGTGAGAGATACAGAAGGACACTACATAATCGTTAAAGGGACTATCCACCAAGATGACCTAACAATTGTAAATATCTATGCTCCCAATATGGGAGCAGCCAATTACTTAAGAAAACTGTTAATCAAGATAAAGAGTCATATTGATATGAATACACTAATCGTAGGAGATCTTAACACGCCTCTCTCAGAATTATACAGATCATTGAAACAGAAAATCAATAAAGAAACAAGAGCATTGAATGACACATTGGACCAGAAGGACCTCATAGATATATACAGAACATTCCACACTAAAACAACAGAATACTCATTCTTCTCAAGTGCACATGGAACCTTCTCCAGAATAGACCACATAATGGGTCACAAATCAGGACTCAACCGATACCAAAAGACTCAGATGATTCCCTGCATACTCTTAGATCACAATGCTTTGAAACTGGAGCTCAATCACAAGGAAAAGTTCAGAAGGAACTCAAACACCTGGAAGCTAAAGACCACCTAGCTTAAGAATGTTTGGATCAACCAGGAGATCAAAGAAGAACTGAAAGAATTCATGGAAAACAATGAGAATGAAGACACTTCGGTCCAAAACCTATGGGATACAGCAAAGGCGGTCCTAAGGGGGAAATACATAGCGATCCAAGCCTCCTTCAAAAAAATTGAAAAATCCAGAACACAACAGCTGTCTCTACACCTTAAAGAACTGGAGAATCAACAACAAATCAAACCAACTCCACACACAAGAAGGGAAATCATCAAGATTAGAGTTGAGATCAATGAGGTAGAAACCAGAGATACAGTAGAGCATATCAATGAAACTAGAAGGTGGTTTTTTTAAAGAATCAATAAGATCAATAAACCATTGGCCACACTAATCCAAAAGAAAAGAGAGAAAGCCCAAATTCATAAAATTATGAATGAAAAGGGAGAGATCACAACGAACACCAAGGAAGTAGAAACAATCATCAGACGTTATTATCAACAATTATATGCCAATAAGCTTAGCAACCTAGATGAAATGGATGCATTCTTGGAAAGCTATAAACTACAAAAATTGAGCCAGGAAGAAATCGACAACCTGAATAGACTGATATCTAATAACGAGATTGAAGCAGTGGTCAAAAACCTTCCAAAAACCAAGTGCCCAGGACCTGAGAGATTCCCTGTGGAATTCTACCAAACCTTCAAAGAAGAAATAACACCTATTCTCCTGAAGCTGTTTCAAAAAATTGAAGCAGAAGGAAAACTTCCAGACTCTTTCTATGAAGCCAGCATTACCCTAATCCCCAAACCAGGCAAAGAACTGACCAAAAAGGAGAATTTTAGACCAATATCACTGATGAATATGGATGCTAAGATTCTCAACAAGATCCTAGCCAACAGGATCCAACAGCATATTAGAAAGATTATCCACCATGACCAAGTGGGATTCATCCCTGGGCTACAAGGATGGTTCAACATTCGCAAATCAATCAATGTGATACAACAAATTAATATGAGAAGAGAGAAGAACCACATGGTCCTCTCAATTGATGCAGAAAAAGCATTTGACAAAATCCAGCATCCGTTCCTGATTAAAACGCTTCAAAGTATAGGTATAGAGGGAACATTCCTGAACCTCATCAAATCTATCTATGAAAGATCCACAGCAAATATCATCCTTAATGGGAAAAAGCTTGCAGCCTTCCTGTTGAGATCAGGAACAAGACAAGGATGCCCACTTTCACCACTCTTGTTCAAAATAGTATTAGAAGTCTTAGCAACAGCAGTCAGACAACAAAGAGAAATAAAAGGTATCCAAATTGGTAATGAAGAAGTCAAACTCTCTCTATTCGCAGATGACATGATTCTTTATATGGAAAACCCAAAAAACTCCACCCCCAAACTACGAGAAATCATATAGCAATTCAGCAATGTGGCAGGATACAAAGTCAATGTGCAGAAATCAGTGGCTTTCTTATACACTAACAATGAAAATACAGAAAGGGAAATTAAATTAGAGAATCGATTCCATTTACTATAGCACCAAGAACCATAAGATACCTGGGAATAAACCTAACCAAAGAGGTAAAGGATCTGTACTCAAGGAACTACAGAACACTCATGAAAGAAATTGAAGACAGAAATAGATGGAAGAGCATTCCATGCTCTTGGATCGGAAGAATAAACATTGTTAAAATGTCTATACTGCCTAGAGCAATCTACACTTTTCATGCTATTCCGATCAAAATTCCACTGGTATTTTTCAAAGAGCTGGAGCAAATAATCCAAAAATTTGTATGGAATCAGAAGACACCCCAAATCGCTAAGGAAATGTTGAAAAACAAAAATAAAGCTGGGGGCATCACGTTACCTGATCTCAAGCTTTATTACAAAGCTGTGATCACCCAGACAGCATGGTACTGGCATAAAAACAGACACATAGACCAGTGGAACAGAGTAGAGTGCCCAGATATGGACCCTCAACTCTATGGTCAATTAATCTTTGACAAAGCAGGAAAAAATATACAGTGGAAAATAGACAATCTCTTCAATAAATGGTGCTGGGAATACTGGGCAGCTATATGTAGAAGAATGAAACTTGACCATTCTCTTACACCATACACAACGATAAACTCAAAATGGATAAAAGACCTCTACATGAGACAGGAATCCATCAGAATCCTAGAGGAGAACATAGGGAGTAATCTTTTCGATATCAGCCACAGCAACTTCTTTCAAGATATGTCTCCAAAGGCAAAGGAAACAAAAGCGAAGATGAACTTTTGGGACTTCATCAAAATCAAAAGCTTCTTCACAGCAAAGGAAACATTCATGAAAACAAAGAGGCAACCCACGGAATGTGAGAAGATATTTGCAAATGGCAGTACAGACAAAAGGTTGATATCCAGTATCTATAATGAACTCCTCAAACTCAAAACACACAAAACAGGCAAACATATCAAAAAATGGGCAGAAGAAATGAACAGACACTTCTCCAATCAAGACATACAAATGGCTATCAGACACATGAAAAAATTTTCATCATCATTAGCCCTCAGGGAGATTCAAATTAAAACCACATTGAGGTATCACCTTACACCAGTTAGAATGGCCAAAATTAACAAAACAGGAAACAACATGTGTTGGAAAGGATGTGGAGAAAGGGGAACACTCTTCCACTGTTGGTGGAAATGCAAGTTGGTGCAGCCTCTTTGGAGAACAGTGTGGAGATTCCTCAAGAAATTAAAAATAGAGCTTCCCTATGACCCTGCAATTGCACTCCTGGGTATTTACCCCAAGGATACAGATGTCGTGAAAAGAAGGGCCATCTATACCCTAATGTTTATAGCAGCAATGGCCACCACCACCAAACTATGGAAAGAACCAAGATTCCCTTCAACAGACGAATGGATAAGGAAGATGTGGTCCATATACACTATGGAGTATTATGCCTCCATCAGAAAGGATGAATACCCAACTTTTGTAGCAACCTGGACAGGAATGGAAGAGATTATGCTGAGTGAAATCAGTCAAGCAGAGAGAGTCAATTATCATGGTTTCACTTATTTGTGGAGCATAACAAATAGCATGTAGGACAAGGGGTGTTAGAGAGGAGAAGGGAGTTGGGGTAAATTGGAAGGGGAGGTGAATCATGAGAGACTATGGACACTGAAAAACAATCTGAGAGGTTTGAAGTGGTTGGGGGGGTGGGAGGTTGGGGTACCAGGTGGTGGGTATTATAGAGGGCACGGATTACATGGAGCACTGGTTGTGTTGAAAAAATAATGAATACTGTTTTTCTGAAAATAAATAAATTAAAAAAAAAATTAAAAAAAAAGAAAGAAAAAGACTCAAAAAAATAGAAGACCATTCCATGCTGTGGATCAGAAGAATAAACATTGTTAAAATGTCTATACTGCCTAGAGCAATCTATACTTTAAATGCCATTCCGATCAAATTTCCACCGGTATTTTTCAAAGACCTGGAACAAATAATCCTTAAATTTGTATGGAGTCTGAATAGACCCCGAATTGCTAAGGAAATGTTGATAAAGAATAACAAAACTGGAGGCATCATGTTGCCTGATTTCAAGCTTTACTCCAAAGCTGTGACCACCAAGACAGAATGGTACTGGCATAAAAACAGACACATAGACCAGTGGGACAGTGTAGAGAGTCCAGATATGGACCCTCAATTCTATGGTCAAATAATCTTCGACAAACCAGGAAAAAATATACAATGGAAAAAAAGGCAGTTTCTTCAATAATTGGTGCTGGGAAAATTGGACAGCTATATTTAGAAGAATGAAACTCGACAATTTCCTTACACTGTACATGAAGATAAACTCCAGATGGATAAATGACCTCAACATGAGGCAGGAATCCATCAGAATCCTAGAGGAGAACATAGGCAGGAACATCTTCGATATCAGCCATGGCAACTTCTTTCAAGATATGTCTCCAAAGGCAAAGAAAACAAAAGCAAAAACGAACTTTTGGGACTTCATCAAGATCAATAGCTTCTGCACAGCAAAGGAAACAGTCAACAAAACAAAGAGGCAACCTACAGAATGGGAGAAGATATTCACAAATGACAGTACAGACAAAAGGTTGATATCCAGGGTCTATAAAGAATTTCTCAAACTCAACACACACAAAACAGATAATCATGTCAAAAAAATGGGCAGAAGGCATGAACAGACACTTCTGCAAAGAAGACATACAAACGGCTAACAGACACATGAAAAAATGTTCACCATCATTAGCAATCAGGGAGATTTAAATCAAAATCACATTGAGATATCACCTTATACCAGTTAGAATGGCCAAATTTAACAAGACAGTAAACAACATGTGTTGGAGAGGATGTGGAGAAAGGGGAAGCCTTTTACACTCTTGGTGGGAATGCAAGTTGGTGCAGCCACTTTGGAAAACAATGTGGAAATTCCTTAAGAAATTAAAAATAGATCTATCCTATGACCCTGCAATTCCACTACTGGGTATTTACCACAAAGATACAGATGTAGTGAAAAGAAGGACCCTCTGTACCCCAATGTTCATATCGACAATGGCCACAGTCACCAAACTGTGGAAAGAACAAAGATGACCTTCAATGGATGAATGGATAAGGAAGATGTGGTCCATATACACGATGGAGTATTATGCCTCCATCAGAAAGGATGAATACCCAACTTTTGTATCAACATGAATGGGGCTGCAAGAGATTATGCTGAGTGAAAAAAATCAAGCAGAGAGAGTCAATTATCATATGGTTTCACTTATTTATGGAGCATAAGTAATAACATGGAGGACATGGGGAGATGGAGAGGAGAAGAGAGTTGGGGGAAATTGGAGGGGGAGACAAATCATGGGAGACTATGGATTCTGAAAAACAATCTGAGGGTTTTGAAAGGGTGGGGGGTGGAACGTTGGGTGAGCCTGGTGGTGTGTATGATGAAGGGCACATATTGCATGGAGCACTAGGTGTCGTGCATGAACAATGAATTCTGGTACACTGAAAAGAAATTTAGAAAAAAAAAATATCCATCATGACCAGGTGCGATTCATTCCTGCGATTCAAGGGTGTTTAAACATTTACAAAAAAAAAAAAAAATCAATGTGAAAGAACACTTTAATAGAAAAGACAGGACATCTGGGTGGCTTAGTCATTGCACATCTGTCTTCTGCTGGGTTCGTGGTCCTGGAGTCCTGGGATCAAGCCCCATATCCGGCTCCATGTTCAGTGGGAGGTCTGCTTATCCCTCTCCCACACTTCCTGCTTGTGTTCCCTCCCTTGCTGTCTCTCTGACAATAAATAAATAAATAAATAAATAAATAAATAAATAAATAAAATCTTTAAAAAAATAAATAAAAGACAAGAACCATAGGATCTTCTGAATTGTTGCAGAAAAACATCTGACAAAATACAGTATTCTTTCCTAATTAAAACTCTTCAGAGCATCAAGATAGAGAGCACTTTCCTCAATATCATAAATACTATGTATGAAAAGTCCACAGTAAATATCATTCTCAGTGGGGAAAACCTGAGAGCTTTTCCCTTAAGGACAGGAACACAACAGGGATGACCACTATCGCCATTATTGTTCAACACAGTACTAGAACACTGAGCATCAGAAATCAGGCAACAACTACAACAAAAATAAAAGGCACTGAAATTAAAGAAGTCAAAGCCTCTCTCTGCAGATGATGATACTTTACATGGAAAACCAAAAATACTCCACCCCCAAATTATTAGAACTCATACAGTAATTCAGCAATGTCACAGGGTACAAAATCAGTGCACAAAGATCAGTTGTTTTTCTACACACTAACAATGCCATTGAAGAAAGAAAAATTAAGGAATGGATTCTACTGAAAATATCCTCAAAAACCATAAGATAGGGACGCCTGGGTGGCTCAGTTGGTTAGGCAGCTGCCTTCGGCTCAGGTCCTGATCCCAGCGTCCTGGGATCCTGTCCCACATCGGGCTCCTTGCTCAGCGGGGATCCTGCTTCTCCATCTGCCTCTGCCTGCCATTCTGTCTTCCTGTGCTCGCTCTCTCCCCCTCTCTCTCTCTGATAAATAAATAAAATCTTAAAAAAAAATCAGATACCTAAGAATAAACCTAACCAAAGTAGTAAAGGATCTATAGTTTAGAAACTACAGAACACTTATGCAAGAAATTGAGGAAGACGCAAGGAGGAGGAAAATATTCCATGCTCATGGATTGGAAGAAAAAGCATTGTTAAAATGTTTATGCTGCCCAGAGTAATCTACACTTTCAGTGCCATCCCTATTAAAATACCACTGACATTTTCCAAAGAGTGGGAACAGAGAATCCTAAAATGTGTATGTAACCAGAAAAATCCTGATTCACCAAGGGAATACTGAGAAAGAAAAAAAAAATCTGGGGGCATCACATTGCCTGATTTCATGCTGTATTACAAAACTATGATCTCTAATATAGCATGATACTGGCACAAAAACAGACACATAAATCATTGGAACAGAATAGAGAACCCAGAAATGGACCCTCAACTCTATGGTCAACTAACCTTTGGAAATGCAAGAAGGAATATCCAATGGGAAAAATGACAGTGTCTTCAATGAATGATGCTGGGAATATTGAACAGCCACATGCAGAAGAATGAAACTTGACCATTCTCTTACACCATACACAAAGATAAACTCGAAATGGATGAAATACCTAAATGAGAGATAGGAATTCATCAAAATGCTAGAGAATATCATAGGCAGTAACCTCTTCGACACTGGCCACAGTAACTTCTTTCAAGACATGTCTCTAAAAGCAAGGGGAAAAAAAAGGGAAAAATGAACTTTTTGGGACTTCATCAAGATAAAAGTCTCCTGCACAACAAGAGAAACAATCAACAAAACTATGAGGCAAACCACAGAATGGGAGAAGATGTTTGCCAATGACATATCAGATAAAAGGTTGATATTCAAGATCTATAGAGAACTTCTGAAACTCAACACACACACACACACACACACACAAATAACCAAGTCAAAAAATGGGCAGAAGACATGAACAGACACTCTCCACAGAAGACACACAAATGACTAACAGACACATGACAAAAAAAAAAATGCTCAACATCACTAACCATCAGGGAAATGCAAATCAAACCCACAATGATATACCACATTACATCAGTTAGAATGGCAAAAATTAACAGAACAAGAAACAGTAAATGTTGGCAAAGACGTGGAGAAAGGGGAACCCTATTAAACCCTATTAAACTGTTGGTGGGAATGAAAGCTGTACAGCCACTTTGGAAAGTAGTACAGAAGTTCCTCAAGAAGATAAATATGGACCTACCTTATGACTCAGCAGTTGCACTACTAGGTATTTATGCCAAAGTTACAGATAGGTGAAAAAAAGGGTCACCTGCATCCCGATGTTCATATTAGCAATGTCCACAATATCCAAATTGTAGAAGGTCCCAAAATGTCCTTCAATAGATGAATGGGTAAAGAAGAAGTGGTACATATATACAATGGACTATTACTCAGCCATCAGAAAGGATGAATACCGATCATTTGCATCAACATGGATGGAACTGGAGGGGGTTATGTTAAGTGAAATAATTGAAACAGAGAAATACATTTACCATATGATTTTACTCATATATCGAACATAAGGGATAGTGCTGAGGACCACAGTGGAAAGGAGGGAAAACTGAAGAGGGGAAAATCAGAGAGGGAGAAAAACCACGACAGACTCCGGACTCTGGAAAAGAAACTGAGGGTTTCAGAAGGGAAGGGGGGTGGGCGGATGGGGTTACCAGCTGATGGGTATTAAGGAGGCATGTGTAGTGATGAGTACTGGGTGTTATGAGCAATTAATGAATCGTTGAACACTATATCAAAGCTAATGAAATACAATATACTGGCTAACTGAACATATTAAAAATTTTGGCTGTTTCTTGAAAGTCAATACTGATGAGTAATGATACAGTAAATAGTTACATATTAGGACATAAAAATGTTTGGTTTTACTCTGGATACTCTGTGTATTGTGTGTGTGTATGAATTAAATAATCAAGGTACACAATTTTGTACAATTATTATTAAAGTAACTTAACCTGTGTAAACTGTAGATTAGTATACTCACTGAAACAAGTATATATGGAAGTCAAGTGGCAGTGATTTATAGATTTTCAAAAGATATTCACAAAACCCTTTTCTTTTTTTTTTTCTTGTATTCTGATCTACCTTTTGTTATATCTACTTAATTATCTCTATTCAAAAAAGTCATTTAAGGGGCGCCTGGGTGGCTCAGGGGGCCATCTACAAAGTAGGACTTCACAATCACCTCTATGTATCTCTTAATCAGAGTCCCCAGACTGTGCTTTAGAATTAGAGATAGGGGCGCCTTGGTGGCTCAGTGGGTTAAAGCCTCTGCCTTCGGCTCAGGTCATGATCCCAGGATCCTGGGATTGAGCCCCACATTGGACTCTCTGCTCAGCAGGGAGCCTGCTTCCTCCTTTCTCTCTCTCTGCCTGCCTCTCTGCCTATTTGTGATGTCTGTCAAATAAATAAATAAAATCTTTTTTTTAAAAGTCATTTAATTGACCAAGTTCACAGATTTGAACAATTCCTTCCCCTCTGCCCACCCTTCAATTTTAATGTGTTTGGAGAATGATATAGTTAGGTGCTTCTTTCCTATACAAACAAATACTATGCCAGATACTCAGGTATTACTTTTATTTTTGGATTTAAAAAAATTAATTGCAGGGGTACCTGGGTGGCTCAGTGGGTTAAACCCTCTGCCTTTGGCTCAGATCATGATCCAGGGTCCTGGGATCAAACCCCACATTGGGCTCTCTGCTCAGCAGGAAGACTTCTTCCTCCTCTCTCTCTCTCTGCCTGCCTCTCTGCCTACTTGTCTCTGTCAAATAAATAAACAAAATTTAAAAAAATAATAATAAATAATTTTAAAAATTGCAAAATTAAACTTAAAAATTGCAAAATGATTACCATTATAATGTTAGCTAACATCTCCATCCCATCACATATTTCTTTTTTTGTGTGTGTGGTAAGAACATTTAAGATCTCCTCTCAGCAACTTTCAGGTGTATAATACAATATATAAGCATCATGTGGTGCATTAGATTCTCAGAACTTATTCATCTTATAACTGAGAGTTTGTACGCCTTGACAAATTATTTCCTTATTTTGCCACCCACTAGCTTCTAGTAAACATCAGGTATTACATTAAAGTCATTTAACATAGTAAGAAAAAAACATGAATCTGCACCACATGCACATGAGAAGCTCACTATCACTGGGTTCTATACACCCTGTGTGGTTTGGAAAAGAGTTTATACTATAAATTTTGAAGGGTAACAACTGAAAAGTATTAATTTTCCTTCTGTTATGTTATTATTCCAAACCTTATAAACTTGAAAATTATAGCTTAATGTCCTTTGTCCTCTAGGGGCATTAAAATTATTAAAAAATAAAGTTTTCTCAGGACGCCTGGGTGGCTCATTTCATTAAGTAGCTGCCTTCAGCCTAGGTCATGATCCAAAGGTCCTGGGATCGAGTCCTACATCGTGTTCCTGGCTCAACAGAGAGCCTGCTTCTTCCTCCCATTCTGCCTGCTGCTCTCCCTGCTTGTGCTCTCCCTCTCTGTTAAATGAAAAAAATAAAATCTTATAAATAAATAAAAATAATTTTCTCACATTCTGTGTTTTATATAATAGACAGTTAATATCTATGTACTTTATTTTTTGTATTGCTCAAGTACATATACATACCAGATAAATAAATATATATATGATAAATATTAGATTAGATATATTATTAGATATATAATTAGATATAATTAAATCTAATTATATCTATATCTGTAGCTATATATTCATATCTCTAATTATAATTAGATATATAACTAGATATAATTAGATATATATAATTTATTATCATGTATTGCTAAATGGTATCAACAACAAAAATTATGGAAACCATAGAATGAATGTTTCTTTTCAATTTTATCACAAGTTGAAGGTTGAAAAGAGAACTGCATTTTAATCCCTTAGCATTTTAACCCAATTCTTTACAGACTGGAATCTCACATCCAAGGTACAAGGGATGTTCAATGCTGATCAAATTAAGTGTCACTATGTCACTGTGCAGGATGTCAGAACAACCCACGTGAGAGTATCAAGGGAACAGAAGAAACTGCCCTTTAAAAGGTTTTCAAATATGAGGTCATATTTCTTTATAACAATTCAATTGAGCTTGATTGATATAGTGGTTTTTGTTGTACCACAAATGGACATAAGAAAATGGTGTGTCTTTTTGTGAATATATATAAAAAAGTAAAGATATTTGAATATAGATAATTGGGAGAACCACTGGAAAAATAATAACAATTCAGAATAAGAAGATTATCTTATTCTCTGAGTGGAAATTCTTTAGAAGACTGGGGAGATGGGGAATTATATAAGTCAAAACTATTTTTTAATTATTTAAGATATGCCTGAATAATCTTGCAGGCAAATAAACTAACATTTTAAATTAATGATAGAAAAACTTCAGAATATACTATAGATATATACTGATTAATAAATTTCTGGATAAAGAGGCATTAGAAGATTAATCAATAAATTAATCAGATATTGCACTTATAAGATATAGAAATCTATTTCATATTCAATTTGGGCAAGTGAATATTAGTGATAAGGAAATTAAAGTTGAAAATAAATAATTATACTCATATAGCACTGCACTGATCATTAAAACATGAAAAGAAATAAATTAAGGAGGCCCTCATGAACAAAACTGAAGGTCTCTTAAACAAGTATCATCTCTAACTTTCTATTGAATTGCGAGATCTGGACAGTAAGAAATTTCTTCAGTGTGGCCTATAAGCTATAATAAACCCTATATATAATGTCAATTAAGTCTTGGATCATAAGCATTCTAATACATAAACTATGTTTACTAAATAGAGTTCGATTCAAATATGTCTGTTAATCATTTAGAGCAAATGGCTTGGACATAGAAAAAAAATCATTGTAGTGAGCTGAAGGGGGGAAATTGAATGCAGGGTGGACAGAAGCACACTTAAAACACTCAATGAAATATATCCTGGAGCAATGAGATATAACTATTCTGATTGAAACTCCACTGTCACTAACAGTTCAAATTTCCTGTAAGCTCTTAGATTGCTTTTTCTGGGCAAAGCCCAACTATGTACTCAAAAAGTAGAATTGACACTGCCCTGGTCTTTGAGATAGCTGATAGACTTGTTAATTAAGCATACTTAGTGTAAATTGTGCCAGTTGTGGCAAAGACAAGGTTTTAGAATCAACTGAGCTGCGAGAAGTGGTGTAAGTCCTTCATTGTCTTTCTATGCGTCATACATTGGTGGCGAATCCTGTGGACTGTTTCTTCTTCCAAAAACAAATGAACAAACAAACAACCCAAGAAATAAAGTGATATTTTTAGATGACCCTTATGACCTACAGTATCACCAGAAACAAAACAAAATTCTTGGTTTATAGAGAAAAGAAATGTAAACTTTGGAGAGGGGGCAGAGGAGTAGAGGAGCATCATCATTTCTGTATTCAATTAATCATTTATCTGGTATTTGGCTGTTTCTGATAAATTCCCTTGTAATTTTAGATCAGACCAAGTTCTAGACCAACCTAATGGTATCTCTAATGTTTACAACACAATAAATCCAGTTTAACTCCTCTCCCAAGGTCCTAGAGTGTTTGGAAGCACCAAATTTATTCTGGGTTTAATAGAAAGTGAGCTATCTCTTACTGGGGAAATTCACACTAGTTTATTTTTTTCCAGGTTTCAACATCAGTCCATATGTCAGCTCAATATATATGGCTCCTCTCAATTGAAAACTGATTTGACTTATACAATAAACTAGCTGATAACTTTACCTCCATGCAGATAATAAATGTCCTCACTGTAGGGAAGAACTTAAAAAAAATCTTGTTGGTTGCAGATTAAACCGTTAGAAACACTGAGCCAGAAGACCACAGATAAGAAATCACAAATTGACTAAAATGATGCTAGACTGTATTCATAATGAAGTGATTATAAAGTGATGTCTAAAGAGCCATGTGTTTAGATGGATTAACTTAATATTGGATTTACATGGTTTCCCTTACTAACATGAGAAAATAATGTCAAAATTGTAACAGTCATTCCTGTGTAAGAATTTCAATAAATTATACTTAATTTAAGAGTATATTCAATTTAAAATTATACTTATATGGATTAGATTTAAAATTGATCTCGAGTTATGAAAAGAATAGATAGGACAAATTATGTATTTAAAGAAAAGAAAGTTCTTGTGAATTTATCACCTCATTCTAATTTTGGTATATTTCTTTCCAGTCTCCCTTTTGCCTCTAAACACATTTGTTATTTTTTTAACATTGCTGTAATTATACAGTATGTACACATTTATATTATATTCCCATTTAATATTATATTATACACATGTTTTTAAGTCTTCAAAAACAATTATTTCCAATGACTGAATAATATTTCATTTGGTAGATAACATCATAGATTACCAAACATTTCCTCCATCAGTTGCTTCCTATTTTTCACTATTATAAACTATACTCTGATGATCATTATGCATAAAATGCACTGTGTTTTGGATGATTTCTAAAGCATTGTGTCCTAAAAGTGAACTTAATTAAGTCAGAGTAATATCATCTTTAATAATCCTAATACTTGGGGTACCTGGGTGGCTCTGAAGCCTCTGCCTTCAGCTCGGGTCATGGTCTCAGCGTTCTGGGATCAAGTCCCGCATCGGGCTCTCTGCTCGGCAGGGAGCCTGCTTCCTCCTCTCTCTCTCTGCTTGCTTCTCTGCCTACTTGTGATCTCTCTCTGTCAAATAAATAAAATCTTTAAAAAATAATAATAATTATTCTAATACTTATTTTCAAGTTTATTTCCCAATGTGTTTTACTGACTTCACCTCCACAAACAACATATAAGGAAGTCTGTTTCCACACAACTTTGCTAGCATTGAGCATTATTATTATTTCAAATAATTGCTAATTTGCCAAAAGAAGATTCATAGTTCATTGTTTTAATATATATATTTTATATTCCTTGTGAGTTCACACATTTTCTGTAGGTTTGTTGACATACTCCTTGTAATTTGCATCGTGTTCACTTTTTTCTGAAAGTCCCCAAAGGATATCTCATATATGCTCTGGTTCACTAGTTCTTTTCCTCTTTTGTGACTAAGAAGTAAACTTAACAAATATCTCAATTTCTTGCATTCATTAGTTCTTATTTGCTCTGAGGAAGGCAGACTTTAAAAAACAGAATAGTTTGCTCTTTCTGACCAAGACACTAATACTAAATGTGTCGCTTGAAAATCACACATTGGGAAATTTGAGCTAAAATTTTTAGTAGGGAAAGACTACCTAGTTAAGAAAAGACCCTTTGGGATAGTTTAGTCTTCATGGTTAGTTCCTCAAAAGGAATCTGGGGAGTGCATGTGTGGGAGTGACTAGAAAGAGAAGTAAAGGACAAAAAAAAAAAAAAAAAGTGCAGTGAATAATTTAATTATAATTTCAGCCAATACCAATATTAAATCAGTGGCTTAGATAAAGCCTGAACTTATAATTCTACCCAAATTGTTTTCCACAGGTCTGAGTGCTCTTTTCATGTGTATTATTATCTTTATATAATTCAAACTCATCACCTAGTATTTATTTACCTTCTACAATCACTGTCATATGCTGTTTAGTTTAGACTCTTCCTATCTGAGACACCAACATGTGAGTGATTAAATAGTAGAGAAACATGGATAGGAAACAGCAGAGTGAGAGATTGTTAAGATGCTTAATTGACTATGACATGCATTCTAGTCATGTGAAAGGTAATAATTAACACTGCTTAATTAGTTTCTGAATATTAGAATGAGAAGCAGTAGCAAAACTGAATACTACTAATGAAAGACTGAATTACTATAATCAAGCATTATTTTTTCTTTTCTTGAGGTAAAAGACTTTCACATACAATAAGTGTCCTGCTTTTCTTTTTGCATAAGAGGAATAACAGTTGAATTGGCACAGTGATTAAAACCAAAGTTTTGGCCTATTTTTTTTTTATAATTAAAGGTACCCTTTCATGTTGGGAAGTACCTTAAGAGATTATAACTGGAATTACACATAGAGGAAAGGTTGTATTGTGAGGCAAAGAGTATTTCAGGTATATTGCTGTAGGTTTTTAGTAATTAGATGTAAGGGGTTAATGTTTAGTATATGAGGTAAAACAAACAAATAAAACATAAGAAATAAATCTGGTCTTTTTTCTGAAATTCTGAAAAGTTTTCATTAGTATGAGAACCCATCCAAAACTTAATCATTATCTCCTAAAAATCAACATTATAACTCCAGCACTTCATGATCTTGTTAAATAGACCATATAAACCTCATGTGGCTGGGTCTATAATTTATTTATCTTTGAGTCTCTGGATTCAGTTATTTATATAGTACATTTAGCAAATATCTGTATAATGAATTTTAAATAGCTATCTGAATGAACCAGCAGCTCCAATAAATTTCCCAGTACCTTTTCTTTCTTTCTTTCTTTTTTTGTTTTGTTTTGTTTGTTTTTATTTTTGTTTTTTTCTCTTGACTACATGTATGTGCTATTTTCTTCTTTAGGTTCAAACAGCTGGGACTTCCCTCACTATCAAGAGCCAGCAACTGTCAAACCCAAATTTTGAAAATTGAAAACAGAATTCTCAGGGTTGCTTTGTTCCAGAGCATGCAGAATTTGAAAGGAAAAGCAGATGGAGTCCAGGAGAAAGACAGCTTGATGATGATTATTTTAATGATTAAATAGAAATCTAACTAACGACCATTAACTGATGGAGTGCACTGGAGAGCTTTCAGAGGGTTACAGAAGGATAGGAAAGGAGAGTTTCAGAAAGTTTTTGTGAACAGCCTAGCTTCCTTAAGCAATAAGCACAGGCATGAACCATAATGCTCCAAGAGCCCTAAAGCTCAAGGACAATAGATTTGTGTATTGCCCTGATTAGTGATGGCAGGGGACACAGATGGCTGGTTAACCCATTAGGTAGTTAGAAAAGGGAGCCACCAGGGAATATGTAGCAGCTTCATGTAGCCAGACCCAAACAGGTGGCAGACAGCGTGAACTAACCCCTTGTGTGTGTGTTTTTTTTTTTTTTTTTTACCTTATTTAAAATAACAACAGTAAAAACCTATCAAGCTCTAGCTTCACTTTTTTGTTGTTCTCTTGGCCAAGAGCTGGTAGACTAGGAGGGTGATGTCAGGAAATTCTGTTTCAATTTTGCTTTGATATTTTTATCTTCTCTATTTCTTGTGACTCTCAGCGCCATGATATTTCTCTGAAAATTGTAATGGAAAATGTCTGATAGTGATCCAGTTGGATTTTCTGTTAGGTGCAGTGACTGCTCAACCTCAAAACTTATCCAACTCACTCCCATGCTACACTGCATAGCAGTCTGGCTCTGTAAATGTGTAAAACTTAAAGGCAGCCATGTCAAATAGAGATGTAACAACAAGTGAATTTTGTAGGTGAGCACACCTATTGTAATGTGTTTATTGTTTGGGATACATAGAAAACCTTTAAGGGAAATTATCTGTTAGAGGCAGAAACCAGAGAATCTGATGCATACAGTAAGTTTGTAATCTATGCATCACTCAAGGAATTCTTTGATTTGTGATTAATCCAATATTTGTGCTTTGCTCTATTTTTCATGTTCATGAAAACATTTTTAAATGCTATAAAATAAAACAAGTTATTTTTGTTGTAACCTGCAAGTTACCAGATATTCCCTCTGAACATACTTTTTATATCAGGTGCCTGTGACACAACACTTGTTCAGTGGCATAAACTTTACTCTTCCTACAGAAGAAAGGCAAAGTGATCTAGAAATACAAATACCTTGAGTAATAGCTGATGAGGGCCAATTTCAGACCAGAGATTCTGTGGAGCTATTCTAAAATGATTGCTTTTCCTAGACCACAAAGGTACTAAGAGGCAACAAAAAAGAACAGGAAGAGAATTTCCAACCTTCCATTCTGCTTTTTGCATGTGGGTAAAGTAGGCTTCATTCATAGGAGTTCCTCCCAATAAATAAATCGAGAAAATGTTGGGTTAAACAGAGTTGAAAAATTGTCTTTTCTATCAGACTTCTCAAAGTCTTTTATATACTTGAACACATTGTGGAATTTCCAAAGTGTGTGTGTCTGTGTGTGTGTGTGTGTATGCAAAGTTTCAGTATTTGCTAAACATTACTTGATTACATAAAATCCCTTTGCATCTTTTTTTCTCTTTTTTTTTTTTTTTTTTGGTTAGTTTGTTTTGTTTGTTTTTGTTTTGTTACAGAATATCTCATGAGACAGGGAGCTGAGACAGAAATATTTTTCAGAACTGTGAAGCCAAACTATCTCCCATGTCACATGGAAACAAAGTGCAGAAGTAGCATTTGAAAGACAGGTAAGGCACAAACCTAGTGACGGGGGTACCATAATAACTTTAACTTAATAACTTTTGAATCGACGTGTCTTAACATGCGTGACACAGAGTTCTTGTTCTGAATGACATTATTAAATGTTGGGTAAAAATATGATTTTCTGGTCAACTAAGTTTAGGCAAAGCATGATTCAACAAAACTAAATAGATTGTTTTAAAAAATAAGTCTTCAATTTTTTTTTAAAAGCAGACACTTCTTGGGGTGGCCATTCCATTCACAAAAGTTTCCTCTTCTCTTGGAACTACTTTATTCTTCAGAAATAGGCCCTCTACAGTCACGTATGTTCTGATTCCCTGGCCACAGTTGATTGGTCAAGAAATAAAATATTTGAACCTTAAAAGCTCAATAGGAACAATTGTCTTTATAGAATTTTGGTCTGAGAGATATAGAAGCTGGGCACCACTAGTGTCTATATGACTTAAGTGGTTTGAGAAATGGTTTCCAAATCTGACTCTACTTCACACTGACATGAAAGTTATGCAAAAACTGATTCCTGTGCTCCATCCAGTGTCTTCAAATCAGAATGTTTTGTACCTGATTTAGACAGAAAATTTTTGGTAATGACAGCTAAGAATCATTGAAGACTCACCACGTATTTTCTAAATGCCAAGCACTATAGTTCTTAAGATTTCCGAGGGGATTTTATGCATCTTGTCAAGGAATGTTGTAAGGATGTACATTTGGGAAGTTCTGTGAACTCTTGCTGTTCAGGTGTTTAGTAGTTGCTCTTACTGAAGTTCAGTAGTTCAACTATTCTTTTGATTTCTGTATATTACCACAGTATCCTTCCAATAAATTCCTTCTTGGGCTAATGCTAGCTAAAGTTGATTTTTGTTACTTGTAACTAAAATAGCCTTAACTAATACAGTTTTGTGAATTTCCTAGGAGAGGATTATAGCATGTAATGCTTCACAAATTTCTTTGACCTCTGTTTTTTTTGTTTGTTTGTTTTTGTTTTTTTCAAAGAGCTTTGTTTTACACCAGTGCTTTTCCACACATATTTTGGGAAACACTAGTTTAAGGTAATTGATTTAACAGTGCTGTGAATGTTCTATAGGCTATATACACTGAATGTAGAGTTTTAAGCCCAGGTTCTGGGGGTTACATTAATTGCTTTATTATATGTTCTAAGAATTAAGGACACTCAGTAGAGATAGATCCATCTAGATATAAATAAACAAAACCTTGATACTCAGTTTTAGGATCTCTCTGGGAAACAGGAAACCAGGGCTTTCCCTCAGTGATACAGTGCTACTTTCACATGATAAGATTTTTCCACTCATCTATAGGTTTTACATAGAAGACATCTCATTCTACAATGACCTAGAAACAAGATACAGATGGTTTACTCCGTGGCTCGTCATACTATATCTGTAAGTAAAGAAAAAAAAAAAAAGGTTTTATTAATTGAATTGACAAAAATCAATAACCTATCCTTCTAAAACCTAAAAGTTTATGGAAATGCAGAAAAATGGCATGAAGAAAGGCAATGGAATGGCATCAGATTTGGTTGAAATCCAAATTCTGTCATTTATTAGCTCTGTCACTTTGAACAGGTCCTCTACTTTTCTAAACTTACTTCCTGTTCTGCAAAATGGAGATAATAATTTTTCATATATTTTCTGGTTTGGACTAAATGAAACAATATTAATTATAGTAGTAGTTACCATTTATTAACATATTTCTACTTGACAGGCACTGTGTTAAGCCTTTAAATTCACTGCCTTAATTAATTTTTTAAAACAACCTTGTAAGATGATTACTACTCATTTTACCACTTTGTAGATGGTAAATGTCAGAAATATTAAGAGCATTGCTTAGGGTTGCTTGGTAAACAGAAGAATCAGAATATAAACGTAGACAGTTGAACTTCAATGCCAACGTTTTGAAAGCACTCAATATTTAAGTATTGAAAGACTCAAGGAAGCTTTGTCTTTCCCTTTGACTAATCAACAATAAAGAAACATATCTTGGCAATATATTTATATTGTGAAGGAAAAAAAAAACTAGAAATCTGTGTGGATGACTGATAAATTTTGATTTCCATTCTTTTTTTTTTTTACCCAAATTAGAGAATTTTTATTGTTTTCAAATACTATACAAAAAGAAAAAAAAATACAGTGTGCATTTCATGATAAACAAATCCAGAAACAGTGATTCCAAATTAAAGGTGTTTTCTCCTTCTCTATTTCAGTAGTTTGAGTTACTAAAAGAATAATGCAGTGAATTCTCTCTTCCATTAATTACTTTGGCCTCATAAACATGAGAACTCTTGCTTTATTTTCCACAAACTCCATAGGTTAATTTCAGGGATTTCCTTCTTTCACACTTTTTGTTCACTTGAACATCTGAGATTTCACTCTCAAGTTACTGTTTTCTTTCAGTGTCAAACACAAAACTCAATAGCGTGACCAGGACCTCTCTGGTATTTTTAATAATTACTGTGTTCCAAATTTCTTAAATATCTGTGAATTCGTAATATTGAATCTTCCACAACGACTACTTTGAATAGTATTTCTACCTCCATATGTTTGTCTAAATTCAATATTTCACTACTTTTTACTACTACTTTTAAGGTGCAGAGTACTTTGCAAAAGATTAAATCATTTGAAATTAAATAAAGGTAGATGTCTGGAAAAGCCATTCTCCCAATTTCTTTCATGACCATCACCAAGTACCCACATAGTACCATCCCATTTTCCATTCCTTAGTCTATCATTTCTCATTACAAAGCAGCGATCTTAATATATTCCACTCAGCTAAAGTTGAAAGATAGTAACAGGGCAGGACACCCAAAAACCAATGTGATGAAAAGAGCATGTTGTGATTAAAAAAAAAAAAAAAAGAAAAAAAAATAGAAAGACTGGTTGGAAAAAAAAATAATTTAACAGTTTTGATGAGTAACCACAGTATTTCTATAAAAAGACAAATTTTTACAGATCCAGTCCTCCAGGACAGCACTTCAACAACTGGGCAACTACCTTAAAGTCTCTTCAAGGAAATAATATATATGTTAGTCTAACACCATTAAGCAGTGATTTAAAGCAGATAGTTAAAAAAAAAAAAGTTATGTTTGTTGTTTTTTTGTTTTTTTTGCATAGACACCAGTTGATTATTTAATACAAGCTGTTTCCAGACCCCTGGTCTCACAATAAATATTGAGACCTATACGACTCATATACAGAATTTATTAAGCTTTTCACATTTAATAGAGCATTATTTTTGGTTGCATCTAAAATGCTATAACAAAAACTCTAGCAATCAAGAATGGCAGTGTGTTACTTATAACAACCAACACTTGTGGCTTTTCAAATTTGGTTTTCATAAGATAATTTATCCTGAAGTAAATCTAGTCATGCTTTTTTTTTTTAAAAAAAAAAAAGAGCCTCAGGTTACTCCAAGCTTGGCAATTAACATTTGGCATAAACAATACGAAAACAGTTACAGCTTGATAAATAACAAATACAACATTATAGGCCATAACCATACACGGAATAATGAAAGGTCATAGTGACAAATAAGTAACTAATTAGAAGAGAGTACCTTGGCCTCCATGCAGATACTTCTAGAGGCTTTGGTTCATTCAGCCCTGCCATTTTTTTCAAAGTAGAGGGGCAATGTCTACAGTATCACTTATGCATTAAATCCTCAGGAGTTACCACTAACCCCTTAGTATAAAATCTTTTCAAGTTATATTAGTCATACAACTTTGTGTGCTCATTTTTAAATGGTGCTAAATGAATTATATGAAGACAGCAACATTCCCCCTAATGTGATTGATTTTAGCATTTTTACAGCTACTGAGATCTAAACAATGGTCAAGCTTTTGAATGGAACAGGTGATGAGTGCTCCTATTCCAACCTACTGGTAATTAGGAGACAGCCTGAATCAAAATGTTATTTTGCAACCTACTCTGAAACTAGAAATTTAGTCTCATGACAAGTAAGTCAAGAGAAGTGGCATAATAACAAATACACTGAACGGGTTATTATCACAATTGGTGACAAGAATGTGAGGGTTCTGCTCTCAAGTCACCTAGGACTCTGAACCGCCACACATGTCACTTACGAAACTGTAACAAACTGGAAGTCGAGCTAATTTATTTATACTTAGTCTGCTGTCTTCAGACACACAAGATACAAGATACCTTCTACCAGAACAATGTTTATTCAAGAAACATTTTCTGTAGCTGGTCGTTCTCCCCTCGGAGCTAAAGAAAATTGTGCCAAAACTTGTAATAACCAGGATTCAGGAAATTTTAAAGAAAATTTTAGTTAACAATCAAATACCCAGAGGTTCAAAAAAATCGTATTGAAGACAAAGATCAAAGTGGCATCCCAGATCCACAGCAATTTTGTTGTAAAGGAGGAAAGCAGTATGATAACCTGAAGCTTTCTAGATCATTCTAATGAGGATCCCCAGGGATTACATGTGTAGTAGTTGTTGTTGTTGTTTTATAATAGTGTTTCCTAAATCAGGGCCCTTAAGTGCACATTAGAGGGTATTTCCCAGGAATCAGAGGTGAAGATAGTTTTATTTTGTTCAACCCACAAACTATTTGGTCAAATGAATATGTAAAGCTAAGTGAAAGCACATCTGGTGGAAATTCAGGGCGACAAATGTTGACAAGACATGCTTGGATCTTGCTTGCAGCATCTGGCAGTGGGTAGCCGAACAAAGGTGAGGGCCTCACGGGTTCGCCTGCATCTGTTCTGGAAGAGTCTCTGGGGCGCCAGCACTGGCATTCGCCGTTGAATTCAAGACTTCTCCAAAATCCCCGCCAGCTGGCTTGGTTCCCCCTACTTTAGACTTTAAGTTTTCAACCTTTTCTTCAAATGATTTGAAAGTTGGGGAGTTTTTTACATCTTCCAGCTTTTTGGTGATGACGGATCCAACAGATGAGAAAGCAGCAGATGCCTTCTGTCCAGCCTGAGATAAGGTTTCGGATGTCTTTTTGTATGCAGATATTGCCGTCACGTCCTGCCAGCCTTTGGCAATGTTCTGTTTTAGTTCCTGCAGTGAGTTGATCCCAAGTTTCCGTTTGATCTCTGCTAGATGCTTCTCTTGCTGCTAACACTTGAGACAGAGTCTGGATTTCTTCTTCTACCTTTGCAAGTTCTCTTCTCAGCTCTTCTTGCAATTCCTCTGACAGGGTCTCCGTGGCCCCGATCGTGGCAGCAACATCTTCTCCTTCCTCAGGGACTGGATCTGTTCTCAGCAGACCTTGCTCGCCGCGGTCCATGTCTCCCGCCCGCCGCCTCGCGTCCTCTGCGCCTCCGCAACCGGCTGCCGGTCCCGCTCGGATCGCAAGCTCGCCCGCCCGCCCGCCCGCCCGCCGCGCCGCGCTCCTCCTCGCCTCCGCCCGCGACTCCCGCGAAGTCCCCTCCCCCTGAGGCGTCGGGCGCGGCAGCGCCGCCCGCCCTTGGCGGGGAGCGCCTTCCCAGGGCCTCTTGATTTCCATTCTTGATCAAGTTAGGCATCTTTGGAAGGATGATTTCAGTGGAGGTGGAGAAACGCTGGAATCACCAAGGGAATGGCCAAGAAAATCACAGTAAAATAAGAAAACTGACTGTGACACTTGCATCATAGAAAGAGAACTGAAGGAGTGGTCAAATTTGAGTGGAAACAGTGAAGGAATGCCATTTGAGTTAAGTGTTTTAACTAGAGTAGGAGTGTGAATTAGTGAAAAAGAATACCCTATGCCAAGCAGGGATAAAATATTCAAAGTCTGAGCAATACAGACAAGCAAACTGTTTGTTCATATGAAAGACAGGATTTTGATTAAAAGGTGTGAGAACAATTAGGTTGGCTAGATTGAGAAATGCCCAGAGATAAATTGGCCTCTACATATTCATGTAGAAGTTAACACTTACTCCATGATTATGCTCCATGAGGCATTATCATAATTATTTTATTTCCATGAAGTCATCTAATATTTATAAAAACCTTGATAGGTTCATAAATTTTTTAGATCTACTCTACTGTTGAGGAAAATTAGAAACATAGAAGTTAACTAACTTACACAAAGTTAGTAAGAAATAGAAGACCCAGGATTCAAACTCTGGAAACTGAACTTCAGACTCTATGATATTTACTACCATGCGATGCAGCTATGTACCCTGGATTGGCTTTTTAATTTTACTTCCTTTCTTCTAAAACTAGTTTCTTATTACTTTTATTAGAAAAATTATATCCCTCTGCCTGACCTTTAGGGATCTCTATCAGTTTGCAACTTTTGATCATCAACACATATTTTTATCACTTTCTCCAAATGGGCCTTCCTCTATTACATAAATATTAATGTTTCTTTACTTGGAATGCCCTCCCTCTGCTCCCTCTGCTGATCCATTGTCTCTGAACTTTAAAATTCAGCTCAAAAAGTTTAGCTACTCCTCCAAGAAGCTCTCTCCTTTTTCCATTAAATAACAACTATAAATTATTTCATCTTCACAAAAATATATTGGCTTAGTGGATACTGATTATTTTGCCCTTAGAAACCTTACTTGATAAGCGATATTAAGTTTATGTGTTTTTGAACATGTGCCTTTTTGTTAAATGAATTATCAACTCTTTATGATCAGTGTATCTGTATACAATATCCATTCATTTGGTGCTGACCACATAGAATAGGTATGAATGGCAGAAAAAGACTAACAAAAATAGTAGGAAAAAAGGTTTTTCCTATATTTTCCTTTTTTTCCCCAGAGACAGATTTAAAAACTCTATTTTTTTCTAATAGAAGGTAAGTTTGGAGTACTAATATTATTTCCCAACCAAAAAGCAATATCTCTGTTGTAAAGATTGAGACTTATTTTCTTACTTGTGAAAATCTGATCACTGATTTAAAAATCAACAAAACTTAACTTTGAAATAAGTGAATATTATTCACATCTTAAAAAAAAGATTTTAATTACATAGAGCTCTGCAAAAATTTTTTCAGAATTACTAAAAAATTACAAGTATCCTACATAATACTCTTTCCTTCTTAATATGAAAATGCACTTGCCTAAGTGCAGATATTTGGTCACTAGACAATGAAGATTACCACTTGTGTTTTGTGGAATGGAGTCAGTTGGTGATCACTAATTCAGCCAAGGTTCTCTCTGCTAATGACAAAACATGCTTCTACATGTAGCTAAACAAACACTAGATTATTTTCCTTTTGGCATATGCCAGAACGGAAATGCCCATGTTACTTGTTTATCATGTATGATTACTGGGGGAATGTCATGGTAAAAGGAAAACAAGAAGCTAAGAAAATAAGGATAAATTTAAAAGCTGTAGAGTTCTTTCTCCCTGTGTGTATGTGTGTGTGTGTGTGTGTGTGTGTGTGTGTGAGAGAGAGAGAGAGAGAAAATATGTATCCAAGCCTGTATGTGTGTGTATGTGTTTTGTTTTTGTTCTTGTTTTTACTGAATAACATTTTTTCTATGGTATCTTTCTTTTGTGAGGCTCCGGACTCATATAAAAAGAAGTGACATAAGTGACCCAGTGTTTTCTCAGGGTCCAGACGTAACATAGTCCTTTTTCTTAAATACTTAAAGTTACATAATAAGGACAAACTATACAGAATCCTAGAGGAGAACATAAGCAGTACCCTCTTCGATATCAGACACAGCAACTTCTTTCAAGATATGTCTCCAAAGACAAAGGAAACAAAAGTGAAAATGAACTTTTGGGACTTCATCAAGACCAAAAGCTTCTGCACAGCAAAGGAAACAGTCAACAAAACAAAGAGGCAACCCAAGGAATGGGAGAAGATATTTGCAAATGACAGTACAGACAAAAGGTTGATATCCAGGATCTATAAAGAACTCCTCAAACTCAACACACACAAAACAGACAATCATATAAAAAAAATGGGCAGAAGATATGAACAGACACTTCTCCAACGAAGACATACAAATGGCTATCAGACACATGAAAAGATGTTCATCATCACTAGCATTCAGGGAGATTCGAATCAAAACCACATTGCGATACCACCTTACACCAGTTAGAATGGCCAAAATTAGTAAGACAGGAAAGAACATGTGTTGGAGAGGATGAGAAGAAAGGGGAATCCTCTTATACTGTTGGTGGGAATGCAAGTTGGTACAGCCACTTTGGAGAACAGTGTGGAGATTCCTCAAGAAATTAAAAATAGAGCTTCCCTATGACCCTGCAATTGCACAACTGGGTATTTTCCCCAAAGGTACAGATGTAGTGAAAAGAAGGGCCATCTGTACCCCAACGTTTATAGCAGCAATGGCCACGGTCGCAAACTGTGGAAAGATCCAAAATGCCCTTCAATGGAAGAATGGATAAGGAAGATTTGGTCTATATACACTATGGAATGTATGCTTCCATCAGAAAGGATGAATACCCAACTTTGTAGCAACATGGATGGGACTAGAAGAGATTATGCTGAGTGAAGTAAGTCAAGCAGAGTCAATTATCATATGGTTTCACTTATTTGTGGAACATAACAAATAGCATGCAGGACAAGGGGAGTTAGAGCGGAGAAGGGAGTTGAGGGAAATTGAAAGGGGAGGTGAACCATGAGAGACTATGGACTCTGAAAAACAATCTGAGGGTTTTGAAGGGGCGGGGGCACTGGGAGGTTGGGGGAACCAGGTTGTGAGTATTAGAGAGGACACGGATTGCATGGAGCATTGGGTGTGGTGCAAAAACAATGAATTCTGTTATCCTGAAAATAAATTAAACAAACAAACAAACAAAAAACTGGTTTATACATAGGGGTAGTATTGATTAGGGAAAGAGGATTACCTTAAATCTGATATCTATATATATATATTAGTAGAAAAGAAAGGAAAAGAGGTATATGTATGAAAAGTTCAAATTAAAGGGTTATTATGGAATATGTTGTATTAGGCCTCTAGTTATATTGGTAAGTAGGTTAAAAAGATTAAAAAGAATAAGAATAGTGAGAACGAACTAAAATAAAAGTTGTATCTATGAAATATACAGGTTTTAGGGCAATACTGGGAGCTTAATACATTATTTTCCCCTGATGTTGGGTTTTCACTGGTTTATGGGGACTCTAGGCAGTATAGACATTTTAACAATGTTTATTATTCTGATCCACAAGCATGGAATGGTCTTCCATCTTTTTGTGTCTTCTTCGATTTCTTTCATAAGTGTTCTGTAGTTCCTCGAGTACAGATCCTTTACCTCTTTGGTTAGGTTTATTCCCAGGTATCTTGTGTTCTTGGTGCTATAGTGAATGGAATTGATTCTCTAATTTCCCTTTCTGTATTTTTATTGTTAGTGTATAAGAAAGCAACTGATTTCTGTACATTGACTTTATATCCTGCCACGTTGCTGAATTGCTGAATAAGTTCTCGTAGATTTGGGGTGGAGTCTTTTGGGTTTTCCATATGAACTATCATGTCATCTGTGAAGAGAGAGAGAGTTTGACTTCTTCATTGCCAATTTGGATACATTTTATTTCTCTTTGTTGCCTGATTGTTGTTGCTAGGATTTCTAATACTATGTTGAACAAGAGTGGTGAAAGTGGGCATCTTTGTTGTGTTCCTGATCTCAGTGGGAAGGCTGTGAGCTTTTTCCCATTGAGGATGATATTTGCTGTGGTTCTTTCATAGATAGATTTTATGAAGTTCAGGAATGTGCCCTCTATCCCTATACTTTGAAGAGTTTTAATCAGGAACGGGTGCTGCATTTTGTCAAATGCTTTTTCTGCATCAATTGAGAGGACCATGTGGTTCTTCTCTCTTCTCTTATTGATGTGTTCTATCACATTGATTGATTTGTGAATGTTGAACCATCCTTGTAACCCAGGGATGAATCCCGCCTGGTCATGGTAGATAATCCTTTTAATGTGCTCTTGGATCCCATTTGCTAGGATCTTGTTGAGAATCTTAGCTTCCATATTCATCAGTGATATTGGTCTGAAATTCTCCTTTTTGGTAGGGTCTTTGCCTGGTTTGGGGATCAGGCTAATGCTGGCTTCATAGAAAGAGTCAGTAAGTTTTCCTTCTGCTTCAATTTTTTGAAACAGCTTCAGGAGAATAGATGTTATTTCTTCTTTGAAAGTTTGGTAGAATTTCCCAGGGAATCTGTCAGGTCCTGGGCTCTTATTTTTTGGGAGGTTTTTGATCACTGCTTCAATCTCGTTACTAGATATTGGTCTATCCAGTTGTCAATTTCTTCCTGGTTCAATTTTGGGAGTTTATAGTTTTCGAGGAATGCATCCATTTCATCTAGGTTGCTTAGCTTATTGGCATATAACTGTTGATAATAACTTCTGATAGTTGTTTCTATTTCCTTGGTGTTAGTTGTGATCTCTCCCTTTTCTTTCATAATTTTATTAATTTGAGCTTTCTCTCTCTTTTTTTTTTTTTTTTGGATTAGTGTGGCCAGTGGTTTATTGATCTTATTGATTCTTTCAAAACACCAGCTTCTAGTTTCATTGATACATTCTACTGTATCTCTGGATTGTATCTCATTGATCTCTGCTCTTATCTTGATTATTTCCTTTCTTGTGTGTGGAACTCACTTAATTTGTTGTTGATTCTCCAGTTCCTTAAGGTGTAGAGACAGCTGCTGTATTCTGGATTTTTCAATTTTTTGGAGGGAGGCTTGGATGGCTATGTATTTCCCCCTTAGGACCGCCTTTGCTGTATCCCATAGCTTTTGGGCCAAAGTGCCTTCATTCTCATTGGTTTCCATGAATTGTTTCAGTTCTTCTTTGATCTCCTGGTTGATCCAAGCATTCTTAAGCAAGGTGGTCTTTAGCTTCCAGGTGTTTGAGTTCCCTCCAAACTTTTCCTTGTGATTGAGCTCCAGTTTCAAAGCATTGTGATCTGAGAACATGCAGGGAATCATTTCAGTCTTTTGGTATTGGTTGAGCCCTGATTTGTGACCCAGTATATGGTCTATTCTGGAGAAGGTTCCCTGTGCACTTGAGAAGAATAAGTATTCTGTTGTTTTAGGATGGAATGTTCTGTATATATATATGAGGTCCATCTGGTCCAATGTGTCATTCAATGCTCCTGTTTCTTTATTGATTTTCTGCTTCAATGATCTATTTCTGAGAGAGGTGTGTTAAGATCTCCTACTATTAATGTATTCATATCAATATGACTCTTTATCTTGATTAACAGTTTTCTTATGTAATTGGCTGCTCCCATATTGGGGGATAGATATTTACAATTGTTAGAGCATCTTGGTGGAAAATCCCTTTACGAATTATGTAGTGTCCTTCTGTATCTCTGACTACAGTTTTTAGTTTAAAATCTAATTTATCTGATATGAGAATCTCTATTCAAGCTTTCTTTTGAGGCCCATTGGCATGAATCATGCTCTCCATCCCTTCACTTTCAGTCTGGGCGTATCCTTAGGTTAAAAATGTGTATCTTGTAGACAACATATGGATGGTTCCTGTCGTTTTATCCAATTTGCAACCTTGTGTCTTTTTATGGGTGCGTTTAGGCCATTCACATTGAAATTGATTATTGATAGATACTTTTTTATTGACATTATCTTTTATTTGAAGTCTTTCTTTCTGTAGATTGTCTCCATTTTTCTGTTCAATTATATTCTTAGGATTTTTCCTCTTTTACAGAATCCCCCTGAATGTTTCCTGCAGTGTCATCTTGGTGGTTGCGTACTCTTTTAAGCCTTGCCACTCTTGGAAGCTCTTTATCTCTCCATCTGTTCTAAATGTCAGTCTTGCTGGATAAAATATTATTGGCTGCATGTTCTTCTCATTTAGTGCCCTGAATATATCTTGCCAGCTCTTTCTGGCTTGCCAGTTTTATTTGGACAGGTCTGACATTATTCTGATGGGATTTCCTCTGTATGTAAGGAGCTTCTTTGTCCTAGCTGCCTTCAAGAGAGTCTGTCTACAATTATGATTCCTCATTCTTACTATCAGGTGTCTCGACGACTTTCAAGAGTCTATAATCTTGGGGGGGGGGGCGTTCTACCTCTAGTACAAGAATGCTGGTTCCATTCACGAGATTGGGAAAATTTTCACAGAGTATTTGTTTGACTATATCTTCTAGACTTCCTTTTCCTCAGCTTCAGGGATTCCAATAATTCTGATGTTGGAACATTTCATGGCATCATTTATTTCCCTAATTCTGCTTTCGTGGCTTCTAAGCTGTTTGTTTCAGGCTTCTCCTGATACTTCCTCTCTATCTGTTTGTCCTCCAGATCACTAATTCTATCTTCTGTCTCATTACCCTAGCTTTTAGAGAATTTAGATTAGATTGGAGCCCATTGAGAACATTGTAAACATCATCTCTGGTGGCTTTCAGTTCTGTCCTAATCAATTACATTTTGTCATCCATGGCTTTCTCCAACCTAGGTATTGCCTGGATAATTGCTAGCCTGAATTCCCTTTCTGAAATATTGTCTATGTCCATGGCCATTAGCTCTGTTGCAGAAGTTCCAGCCTCTGAATTTTTCTTCTGTTGGACATTCCTCCTCCTAGTCATTTTGGTGAGAGATGGCTGTGCAGATGTAGTTGGATGTGTCAACCGTGGTGCAGTTGAGGTGCACCCTGGAACACTTCTGAGCAATCAAGAGTTCCCGCCCCCCCCCAAAAAAAAGAAAGAAAGAAAGAAACAGAGAAAAAAGAAAAAAGAGAGAGAGAAGGAGAGAGACAGGAAAAAAAGAAAGATAAAATAAAATAGGAGGCCCAGCCCAAATGGACCCCAAGGTAAGATTTATGAGGTATATAAACAAAAACAAACAAACAAAAAGACTGATAAAAGGAGATGACAAGAGAAAAAAAAATATATATATATATATAAAGCAAAACAAACAAACAAAAATCTTCAAAAAGAACCCCAAGTATAAGATTTGTATACTACCAGGACAAACACAAATACACAGAAACACTAGTGGAAGAAAAAGATGGGAGAGTGGTTATAAATTCTCAGTGTGGGCATGAAGGTTATTTTGATTCTTCCTGGATGTATCTTGATATCCTTGTTAAGGACTCAACTTTCCTAAGATAAAGGTGGATTAAAAATTTGTTTACCTATAGGGGTAACATTGATTGAGGAAAGGGGATTACCTTGAAGTTTAACTCTATATGAATATTAAAAAACAAATAAAAAAAAAAGAGTAAACTAAACTAAACTTTTAAAAAAATTAAATAAATAGAAAAGCAAAAGAAAAACACAGGTATATGTATCAAAACGTTCAGGTTAAATGGTGATTATGTAATTTGCTGTACTGGACATCTCACTGTGGTGGTAAATAGGTTAAAAAAATACCTACAAAATAAAAAATGAACCAGAATCATGGGAATGAATTAAAAATAAAAATTGTATCTATGAAGTAGTGGTGGTTTTTCTCCTGTCTTTTTTTTTTTCCCAGTTGGTTTTCTGGGGGAGGGGCCTGCCACGTGGGTTTTCAGGCAGTGTTCCCTGAATTAAGTTCTCCCGCCCCCTCAAAGTGGTGGGCTCTGAGGAAACTGGTTTTTCAGGCTTTTGTTCTTTGGAGTTTTGTTTGTTCGTTTGTTTTCTCTCGTTTTGACAGCTTTTGATGGTTTTTGGAGGTTTAGAGGAAATCAAACTGCACTCAGACCTCCCTTTCAGAAAGAAGCTTCAATCTGTTCCCCTCTTGGTGCTCCAGAGCACATAAATTCCCCCTTGGCCGCTGGCAGAGCACCTTCCCAGTCGTGGTCCCTGGGGACGCAAGAACTCCTGATTGTACCCCAAACCATGACAGCGGCAGCTGTTTGAGCAGCTCCAGACTGCCATAGAGGTCCCAAGCAGTGATATCCTACTGAGATTTTCTTGCTGGCCCGGGCTAGGAGTGCTCAGACTTTCCGGTCCGAGAGTGTGGGGCTGGTGCCTGCATGCACCTCTCTAAGGGGAGGGTGTGGGGCGCAACTCAGACTCTGATAGTGCAGCATGGCACGTGCATAGGGAGTGCAAAAGGCTGTGGTTCTGTTGGCTGTCGAGGCTCCCAGCCCTTCATGGGAGCTGCCAGTCACATGCTCTCAGGAGCACTTGCAGCTCAGAGACCAAGATGTGTTCTCTTCACCGCACTCTCGCTGGCTCAGCACCAGGGGTGGCTGTCCTCAGTCTGGGGACGTAATCCTCTGTCCCTAACCTCCCTGATTCCAACAATTTCCCCCCCACAATCCTTTGCTCTTTTTGATTGCTTTCTACCAGACTCCAAGTTAGTGTTGGTTCCCAGTTCCAGGGCACTCTCTTATTGGAGTATTACTTTCCAATGGGTCACTTCTGGTGGCTCCCTCCCCCTATTTTTTATCTTCTGATATCAGTCCGACATTCTCACTCTGCTTTACCTGCCCACTGCTGTCTTCTGCCCTCATAGAGATCCAGACAGGTATAATTCTAATCTCAGGCTGATTTCGTGGGTGATCAGAGTTCTTTGGTAGGTCATCAGCTCACTTTAGCATACAGGTTGAAACGGCTCCTCCTCCTAGTTCTCTGTCATCTTATCGCCGATCCATATAAACCAGTTTTGTTCTCCCTTTATCTCTGTAAAGTTGAGTCCTTTAACAAAGATATCAAGATACACCTAGGAAGAATTAAAATAGCCTTCCTCACCCACATTAACGATTTATAAGCACTCTCCCATCTTTTTGTTCTTCTGTCAATGATTCTGTTTATTTGTTTTTGATCTGGTATTATATAAATCTCATTCTTGGGGAACATTTTGACTGGGTTCTTTTTTTTTTTTTTCCTGGTCTTTTCTTTTGTCAGTCTTTTTGTTTGTCTGTTTTTGTTTGTATACCTTATAAATCTTACTTTGCGGGCTCATTCTGGCTGGTTTTGCTTGTTTGTTTTGTTGTTGTTTTTTCTCTTGCTCTCTCTTTCTCTGTCTCTTTTTCTCTTTTTTTTTTCTTTTTGGTTATGACTTTGGATTGCTCTAAAACATACCATGGTGCACCTTGCCTGGATCATGGTTAATATATTCAGCTATACATCCACTTAACCACATTTCACCAAAATGATTAGCAAGAGGAACACCCAACAGAGGAAACATTCAGAGATGGTGCTCTCTCCAATAGAACTGTTGAATATGGATATAAAAAAGTATGTCAGAAAGGGAATTCAGGGTAACAATAATCCAGGCAATGCTGAGGTTAGAGAAAACTAATAGTGACAACATAGAATCTCTAGGTACAGAAGTGAAAGCTTCCCAGAAAGAAGTTAAAAATGATATCAATGAGATCCAATCTAATTTAAATACTCTAAAAGCTAGGATAACTGAGGCAAAAGACAGAATTATTGATCTAGAGGACAAACTGATAGAGAAAAACGTTCAGAAGGAGGCCTTGAACAGACAGCTTATAAACCAGGAAAACAGAATTAGGAAAATAAATGATGCCATGAAACATTCCACTGTCATAATTCTTTGGATCCCTGAAGAGGTGGAGAAAGAGAGAAGACTAAAAGATATAGTTGAACAAATTCTGGATGAAAATATTCCCAGTCTGGGGAATAGAACCAGCATTTGTGTCCTAGAGGCAGAAAGAACAGCCTCCAAGATCAATGAATCAAGAAAGACCACAAAACAGTTGACTGTGAGACTGGTTAATCATAATTTTAGACAGGAGCTCCTGAGTTTGGTGAGGGGGAAGAGATTCCTTACCTACAGAAAAGGTCCATCAGAATAAAATCAGATCTGTCCACAGAAATCTTTCAAGCCAGAAAAGTCTGGCAAGACATATTTAGTTCACTAAATGAGAAGAACATGCAGCCAAGAATACTTTAACCAGCAAGACTGACACTCAAAATGGATGGAGAGATAAAGAACTTCCAAGACTGGCAATGTTTAAAAGAGTTCATGACCACCAAGCTGACACTAGAAGAAATACTAAGGGGGGATTCTATAAAAGAAGAAAGAACCCAAGATTGACATAGAGCAGAAATTTATAAAGACAATACATAGAACAAGGAATTCACAGGAAACATGATATGAATAAAAATGCATTTTTCAATAATCACCCTCAATGTGAAGGACATAAATGATCCCATAAGATGGCACAGTGTTGCCAATAGGATAAAATAACAGAACCCATCCGTATGCTGTCTACTAGAGACCCATTTGGAGCCTGAGATACATCCAGATGCAATTGAAGTGATAGAGAACCATCTTTCATCCCAATCAGCTTCAAAAGGAAGCTGGGGTAGTGATTCTCATATCAGAAAAATTAGATTTTAAACTAAAGACTGTAGTCAGAGATAAAGAAGGACAATATGTCATTCTAAAAGGTTTTATCCACCAAAAAGATCTAACCATTGTAAATGTTTATGCCACCAATTCAGGAGCAGACAACTGTTAATCAAAATAAGGAGTTGTATTGATATGAATATATTAAGAGTAGGGGATCTTAACAAGTCACTCACAGTAACAGATCATCCAAGAAGAAAATCAACAAAGAAACAAGAGCTTTGATTAACACATTTGACCAGATGGACCTCATAGATATATACAGAGCAATCCACCCTAAAACAATAGAGTACTCATTCTTCTCAAGCGCACATAGAAATTTCTCCAGAATAGACCACATACTGAGTCGCAAATCAGGGTTCAACCTATATCAAAAGACTGAGATTATTCTCTGTATATTCTCAGACCACAATGCTTTGAAACTGGAACTCAACCAGAAGAAAAAGTTTGGAAGGAATACAGACACTTGGAGCTAAAGACCACCCTGCTTAAGAATGTTTGGATCAACCAGGAAATCAAAGAATAACTTATTTCATGAAAACCAATGAGAACAAGACGCATCAGTCCAAAACCTATGGGATAAGGCAAAGGCAATCCTAAGGGGGAAATACGTAGCCATCCAAGCCTCCCTCAAAAACATTTAAAAAAAACAAAAACAAAAAAAACAAAAAACACACACCAATTCACTGTGCACCTTAAAGAACTGCAAAATCAACAACAAATTAAGCCTACCCCACACATAAGAAGGGAAATATTCAAGATTAGAGCAGATATCAATGAGTCAGAAACTACAGATACAGTAGAACACATCAACAAAACTAGAAGCTTATTCTTTGAAATAATTAATAAGATTGATAAATCAATGGCCAAACTAATCCAAAAGAAAAGAGATAGGACCCAAATTAATACAATTATGAATGAAAAGGGAGGGATCATGACTAACACCAAGGAAAGAGAAAAAAAAATCTTTAGAAATTATTATCAACAGTTATATGCCAATAAGGTAAGCAACCTAGAAGAAATAGATACATTTCTGGAAACCCATAAACTTCCAAGACTGATTCAGGAACAAATGAAAAACCTGAATAGACCAATATCTAGTAACGAGATTGAAGCAGTGATCAAACACCTCCCAAAAAACAAGAACCTAGGACCTGATGGATTGCCTGGAGAATTCTACCAAACATTCAGAAAAGAAATAATACCTGTTTTCTTGAAGGTGTTTCAAAAAATAGAAACAGGGGGCACCTGGGTGGCTCAGTGGGTTAAGCCGCTGCCTTTGGCTCAAGTCATGATCTCAGGGTCCTGGGATCGAGTCCCACATCGGGCTCTCTGCTCAGCAGGGAGCCTGCTTCCCTCTCTCCCTCTCTCTGCCTGCCTTTCTGTCTACTGTGATCTCTCTCTGTCAAATAAATAAATAAATAAATAAAATCTTAAAAAAAAATAGAAACAGAAGGAAAACTTGCAGACTCTTTCTATGAAGCCAACATTACCCTGATCCCCAAACCAGGAAAGGCCCCATCAAAAAGGAGAATGTCAGACCAATATCCCTGATGAATATGGATGCCAAGACTCTCAACAACTCCTAGCTAATAGTATCTAACAATATATTAAAAAGATTATCACCAATGATCAGGTGGGATTTATCCATCGGATGCAAGGGTGGTTCAACATTTGCAAATCAATCAATATATGATGGAAAAAATTAATAAGAGAAGAGAAAAGAACCACATGGTCCTTTCAATTGACACAGAAAAACCATTTGCCAAAATCCAGCATCTGTTCCTGATTAAAACACTTCAAAGTATAGGGATAGAGGGGACGTTCCTCGATTTCATAAAATCTACCTATGAAAAATCCAGAGCGAGTATTATTCTCAGTGGAGAAAAGCTGACAGCCTTCCCTTTGAGATCACAAACCTGACAAGGATGTCCACTCCCGCCACTGTTATTCAACAAAGCAATAGAAATCCCAGCAAGAGCAATCAGACAGAAGAAGAAGAAGAAGAAAAGAAATAACATCTATTCAAGTTGGCAAGAAATCAAACTCTCTCTCTTCACAGATGACATGATACTTTATATAGAAAACCCAAAGACTCCACCCCCAAACTACTAGAACTCATACAGCAATTCAGTAATGTTGCAGGATACAAAATCAATGCACAGAAATCAGTTGTTTCTATACACTAACAATGAAAATATTGAAAGGAAAATTAGAGAATTGATTCAATTTACTATAGCATCAAGAACTATAAGATACCTGGGAATAAACCTAATCAAACAGTTAAAGGATCTGTACTTTAAGAACTACAGAACACTCACGAAAGAAAATCGAAGAAGACACAAAAAGATGGAAGACCATTCCATGCTTCTGGATCAGAAGAATAAACATTGTTAAAATGTCTATACTGCCTAGAGCCATCCATACTTTCAATGCCATCCCAATCAAAATTCTACTGGAATTTTTAAAGAGCTGGAACAAACAATCCTAAAATTTGTATGGAACCAGAAGAGACCCCAAATTGCTAAGAAAATATTGGAAAACAAACAAACAAACTAAGGACATCTCGTTGCCTGACTTCAAGCTTTGTTAAAAAGCTGTGACCACCAAGACAGCATGGCACTGGCATAAAAACAGACATATAGACCAGTGGAACAGAGTAGAGAGCCCAGCTATTGACCCTCAAATCTATGGTCAAATAATCTTCGACAAAGCAGGAAAAAATATACAGTGGTAAAATGACCGCCTCTTCAATAAATGGTGCCTGGGAAAATGGCCAGCTATATGTAGAAGAAATAATCTAGAACATTCTCTCAAACCATACACAAAGATAAACTCAAAATGGTAAAGCACCTCAAAGTGAGGCAGGAATCTATCAAAATCCTAGAGGGGAACATAGGCAATAACTTCTTCAACATCAGCCACAGTACCTTCTTTCAAGACATGTCTCCAAAGGCAAAGGAAAGAAAACCAAAAATGAACTTTTGGGACTCCATCAAGATCAAAAGCTTCTGCACAGCAAAGGAAACAGTCAACAAAACAAAGAGGCAACCCACGGAATGGGAGAAGATATTCATAAATGATACTACAGACAAAGGGCAGATATTCAAGATTTATAAAGATCTCCTCAAAATGAACAGTACAAAACAAAACAAAGCAAACAAACAAAAAAACAGGTAATCATATTTTAAAAATGGGCAGAAGACATGAACAGACACTTCTCCAATGAAGACATACAAATGGCTAATAGACACGTGAAAAAAATGTTCATCATCATTAGACATCAGGGAGATTCAAATCAAAACCACATTATATAGCAAATAGTCAAATTTCAAAAAATAACAAGACAGTAAACTAGTGTTAGAGAGGACGTGGAGAAAGAGGAAACCTCTTGCATTGTTGGTGGAAATGCAAGTTGGTGCAGCCACTTTGGAAAACAGTGTGGAGATTCCTTAAGATATTAAAAATAGAGCTTCCTTGTGACCCTGCAATTACACTATTGTGTATTTACCCCAAAGATACAGATGTAGTGAAAAGAAGGGCCATCTATGCCCCAATGTCCATAGCATAACTGGCCATAGTCGCCAAACTGGAAAGAGCCAAGATGTCCTTCCACAGATGAATTGATAAAGGAAGATATGGTTCATATATACAATGGAGTGTTATGCCTCCATCAGAATGGATAAATACCGAACTTTTGTATCAACAGGGACAGGATTGGGGGAGATATACTGAGTGAAATAAGTCAAGCAGAGAGAGTCAATTATCATATGATTTCAATTACTTATAGAGGATAAGGAATTACATGGGGGAGATTGGGAGATAGGAGAAATGAATTGGCAGAAATCAGATGGGGAGACACACCATGAGAGACTGTGGACTCTGAGAAACAAACTGAGGGTTTTGGAGGTAAGGGGTGTGTGGGGTTGGGTGAGCCTGGTGTTGGGTATTAAGAAGGACATGTATTTCATGAAGTACTGGGTATGGTGCATAAACAATGAATTCTGGAATACTGAAATGAAATTAAAAAAAATAAATTAAATTAGAAAAAAAAAGAAAATACAAAAACAATCGCAAAACAAGTACCAAATGACAATAAACACAAAATCATCAATATAAGTGGACTAACAGCTCCAATAAAAGGATTTTAAAGTGGATAAAAAACAAGACCCAACCATATGCTGCCTACAAGAGACTCATTTCAAACCTAAAGACGCCTGCAGATTGATAGTAAGAGGATAGAGAAACTTATATTATGCAAATGGTTGCCAAAAGAAAGCTGGATTAGCTCTACTTATATTAGACATAATAAACTTTAAAACAAAGTAGGACAGGGGGAGGAGTCAAGATGGTGGAGAAGTAGCAGGCTGAGACTACTTCAGTTAGGAGGAGATCCGCTAAATAGCTTATCTAAAGATTGCAAACACCTGCAAATCCATGAGCAGATCAAAGAGAAGAACAGCAATTCTAGAAACAGAAAAACAACCACTTTCTGAAAGGTAGGACTGGCAGAGAAGTGAATCCAAAGAACGGGAAGATAGACCCCGGGGTGAGGGGCCAGCTCCCGGCAAGCAATGGAAAAACAGAACACAAAATCAGGACTTTTAAAAGTCTGTTCCGCTGAGGGACATTGTTGTAGAGGCTAATCCGGGGTGAAGCCCACACGGGGTCAGTGTGGCCTCAGGTCTTCCAGGGTTGCAGAAGGATAGGGGGTGTCTGAGTGTCGCAGACCTTCTGGGTATTGGAAAGGGGAAGCCAGCTACAGAGACAGAGCCGACCATAAACTCACAGCTCGGGGTTTCCTTGAACAGGTCGCAGGCTCGGTGAGCTCGGAGCACAGCCGGAGGTCAGGCAGACGGGAGTTACTGGGTACTGTTCGCTGGGGGTGCACTGGGGAGTGGGGCCCCCGGCTCGCGGCTCCTCCGGCTGGAGACCAGGAGGCCGCCATTTGTATTCCTGTCCTCCAGAACTCTACGAAAAGCGCTCAGAGAACAAAAGCTCCTGAAAGCAAACCCTAGCAGATTACTCAGCCAGGCCCCTGGTAAGGGCGGTGCAATTCTTCTTGGGGCAAAGACACTTGAGAATCACTACAACAGGCCCCTCCCAGAAGATCAACAAGAAATCCAGCCAAGACCAAGTTCACCTAACAAGGAGTGCAGTTTCAATACCAAGGAGAGCAGCAGAATTCCAGAGGAGGAGAAAGCAAAGCACGGAACTCATGACTTTCTCCCTGTGATTTTTTAGTCTTGCAGTTAATTTAATTTTTTTTTTCTTTTTCATTTTTTTTCTCTTCTTCTGCTAATTTTTTTTTAACTTTTACCCCTTTTTTAACGTTTTTTAACTAGTTTATCTAATATATATATCTTTTCTTTTGTATACTTTTCATTATTCGTTTTCTTTTTTAATTCTTTTCTTTTCTTTTTTTTTTCCTTTCTTTCTTTCTGAACCTCTTTTTATCCCCTTCTTCCCCCTCACGATTTGGGAACTCTTCTGATTTGGTTAAACCATATTTTCCTGGGGTTGTTGCCACCCTTTTAGTATTTTCCTTGCTCCTTCATATACTCTTATATGGACAAAATGACAAGACAGAAAAATTCACCACAAAAAAAAGAACAAGAGGCAGTACTGAAGGCTAGGGACCTAATGACTACAGACATTGGTAATATGTCAGATCTAGAGTTCAGAATGACAATTCTCAAGGTTCTGGCAGGGCTCAAAAAAGGCATGGAAGATATAAGAGAAACCCTCTCGGGAGATATAAAAGCCCTTTCTGGAGAAATAAAAGAATGAAAATCTAACCAAGTTGAAATCAAAAAAGCTATTAATGAGGTGCAATAAAAAATGGAGGCTCTCACTGCTAGGATAAATGAAGCAGAAGAAAGAATTAGTGATATAGAAGACCAAATGACAGAGAATAAAGAAGCTGAGCAAAAGAGGGACAAACAGCTACTGGACCACGAGGGGAGAATTCGAGAGATAAGTGACACCATAAGATGAAACGACATTAGAATAATTGGGATTCCAGAAGAAGAAGAAAGAGAGAGGGGAGCAGAAGGTATACTGGAGAGAATTATTGGGGAGAATTTCCCCAATATGGCAAAGGGAACGAGCATCAAAATTCAGGAGGTTCAGAGAAAGTCCTTCAAAATCAATAAGAATAGGCCCACACCCTGTCACCTAATAGTAAAATTTACAAGTCTCAGTGACAAAGAGAAAATCCTGAAAGCAGCCCGGGAAAAAAAGTCTGTAACATACAATGGTAAAAATATTAGATTGGCAGCTGACTTATCCACAGAGACCTGGCAGGCCAGAAAGAGCTGCATGATATTTTCAGAGCACTAAACGAGAAAAACATGCAGCCAAGAATACTATATCCAGCTAGGCTATCATTGAAAATAGAAGGAGAGATTAAAAGCATCCAGGATAAACAAAAACTGAAAGAATTTGGAAACACCAAACCAGCTCTACAGGAAATCTTGAAAGGGGTCCTCTAAGCAAAGAGAGAGCCTACAAGTGGTAGATCAGAAAGGAACAGAGACCATATACAGTTACAGTCACCTTACAGGCAATACAATGGCACTAAATTCATATCTCTCAATAGTTACCCTGAATGTAAATGGGCTTAATGCCCCAATCAAAAGACACAGGGTATCAGAATGGATAAAAAAACAAAACCCATCTATATGTTGCCTACAAAAATCTCATTTTAAGCCTGAAGACACCTCCAGATATAAAGTGAGGTGTTTAAAATAATTTAACATGCTAATGGACATCAGAAGAAAGCAGGAGTGGCAATCCTCATATCAGGTCAATTAGATTTTAAGCCAAAGACTATAATAAGAGATGAGGAAGGACACTATATCATACTGAAAGGGTTTGTCCAACAAGAAGATCTAACAATTTTAAATATCTATGCCCCCAATGTGGGAGAAGCCAACTATATAAACCAATTAATAACAAAATCAAAGAACCACATCAACAATAATACAATAATAGTAGGGGACTTTAACACTCCCCTCACTGAAATGGACAGATCACCCAAGCAAAAGATCCACAAGGAAATAAAGGCCTTAAACGACACACTGGAACAGATGGACATCACAGATATATTCAGAACATTTCATCCAAAGCAACAGAATACACATTCTTCTCTAGTGCACATGGAACATTCTCCAGAATAGATCACATCCTCGATCCTAAATCAGGACTCAAACGGTATCAAAAGATTGGGACCATTCCCTGCATATTTTCAGACCACAATGCTCTGAAGCTAGAACTCAACCACATGAGGAAGTTTGGAAAGAACCCAAATACATGGAGACTAAACAGCATCCTTCTAAAGAATGAATGGGTCAACCGGGAAATTAAAAAAGAATTGAAAAAAAAAAATGAAAACAAATGATAATGAAAATAAAAAGGTTCAAAATCTGTGGGACACAACAAAGGCAGTCCTTAGAGGAAAATATATAGTGGTGCAAGCCTTTCTCAAAAAACAAGAAAGGTCTCAGGTACACAACCTAACCCTACACCTAAAGGAGCTGGAGAAAGAACAAGAAAGAAACCCTAAGCCCAGCAGGAGAATAGAAATCATAAAGATCAGAGCAGAAATCAATGAAATAGAAACCAAAAACCAAAAATCAAAAACCCAAAACAAAAAACAATAGAACAAATCAACGAAACTAGGAGCTGGTTCTTTGAAAGAATTAATAAAATTTATAAACCCTTGGCCAGAGTTATCAAAAAGAAAAGAGAAAGGATCCAAATAAATAAAATCATGAATGAAAGAGGAGAGATCACAACTAACGCAAAAGAAATACAAACTATTATAAGAACATACTCTGAGCAACTCTACGCCAACAAATTTGACAATCTGGAAGAAATGGATGCATCCTAGAAACATATAAACTACCACAACTGAACCAGGAAGAAATAGAAAGCCTGAACAGACCCATAACCAGTAAGGAGATTGAAACAGTCATTAAAAATCTCCAAACAAACAAAAGCCAAGAGCTAGACGGCTTCCTGGGGGAATTCTACCAAACATTTAAAGAAGAACTAATTCCTATTCTCCTGAAACTGTTCCAAAAAATAGAAATGGAGGGAAAATTTCCAAACTAATTTTATGAGGCCAGCATCACCTTGATCCCTAAACCAGACAAGGATCCCATCAAAAAAGAGAGCTATAGACCAATATCCTTGATGAACACAGATGCGAAAATACACAACAAAATACTAGCCAATAGGATTCAACAGTACATTAAAAGGATTATTCACCACGACCAAGTGGGATTTATTCCAGGGCTGCAAGTTTGGTTCAACATCCGCCAATCAATCAATGTGATACAACACATCAATAAAAGAAAGAACAAGAACCATAGGATACTCTCAATAGGTGCTGATAAAGCATGTAACAAAGTACAGCTTCCCTTCCTGATCAAAACTCTTCAAAGTGTAGGGATAGAGGGCACATACCTCAATATTATCAAAGCCATTTATGAAAAACCCACCGCAAATATCATTCTCAATGGAGAAAAACTGAAAGCTTTTCCGCTAAGGTCAGGAACATGACAGGGATGTCCATTATCACCACTGCTATTCAACATAGTACTAGAGGTCCTAGCCTCAGCAATCAGACAACAAAAGGAAATTAAAGGCATCCAAATCAGCAAAGAAGAAGTCAAACTATCACTCTTCACAGATGATATGATACTATATGTGGAAAACACACAAGACTCCACTCCAAAACTGCTAGAACTTGTACAGGAATTCAGTACAGTGTCAGGATATAAAATCAATGCACAGAAAACAGTTGCATTTCTCTACACCAACAACAAGACAGAAGAAAGAGAAATTAAGGAGTCAATCCCATTTACAATTGCACCCCAAACCATAAGATACCTAGGAATAAACCTAACCAAAGAGGCTAAGAATCTATACTCAGAAAACTATAAAGTACTCATGAAAGAAATTGAGGAAGACACAAAGAAATGGAAAATATTCCATGCTCCTGGATTGGAAGAATAAATATTGTGAAAATGTCTATGCTACCTAAAGCAATCTACACATTTAATGCAATTCCTATCAAAGTACCATCTATCTTTTTCAAAGAAATGGAACAAATAATTCTAAAATTTATATGGAACCAGAAAAGACCTCGAATAGCCAAAGGGATATTGAAAAAGAAAGCCAAAGTTGGTGGCATCACAATTCCGGAATTCAAGCTTTATTACAAAGCTGTCATCATCAAGACAGCATGGTACTGTCACAAAAACAGACACATAGATCAATGGAACAGAATAGAGAGCCCAGAAATAGACCCTCAACTCTATGATCAACTAGTCTTTAACAAAGCAGGAAAGAATGTCCAGTGGAAAAAAGACACAGCCTCTTCAATAAATGGTGTTGGGAAAATTGGACAGCCACATGCAGAAAAACGAAATTGGACCATTTCCTTACACCACACACAAAAATAGACTCAAAATGGATGAAGGACCTCAATGTGAGAAAGGAATCCATCAAAATCCTTGAGGAGAACACAGGTAGCAACCTCTTCGACCTCAGCCACATCAACATCTTCCTAGGAACATCGCCAAAGGCAAGGGAAGCAAGGGCAAAAATGAACTATTGGGATTTCATCAAGATCAAAAGCTTTTGCACAGCAAAGGAAACAGTTAACAAATCAAAATACAACTGACAGAATGGGAGAAGATATTTGCAAATGACATATCAGATAAAGGACTAGTGTCCAAAATCTATAAAGACCTTAGCAAACTCAACACCCAAAGAACAAATAATCCAACCATGAAATGGGCAGAGAACATGAATAGACATTTCTGCAAAGAAGACATCCAGATGGCCAACAGACACATGAAAAATTGCTCCATATCACTCGGCATCAGGGAAATACAAATCAAAACCACAATGAGATATCACCTCACACCAGTCAGACTGGCTAAAATTAACAAGTAAGGAAATGACAGATGCTGGCGAGGATGCAGAGAAAGGGGAACCCTCCTACATTGGGGAACCCTCCTACCCTGTTGGTGGGAATGCAAGCTGGTGCAACCGCTCTGGAAAACAACATGGAGGTTCCTCAAAGTGTTGAAAATACAACTGCCCTATGACCCAGCAATTGCATTACTGGGTATTTACCCTAAAGATACAAACGTAGTGATCTGAAGGGACACATGCACCCAAATGTTTATAGCAGCAATGTCCACAATAGCCAAACTATGGAAAGAACCTAGATGTCCATCAACAGATGAATGGATCAAGAAGATGTGGTATATATACTCAATGGAATACTATGCAGCCATCAAAGGAAATGAAATCTTGCCATTTGTGACAACATGGATGGAACTAGAGCATATCATGCTTAGTGAAATAAGTCAAGCAGAGAAAGACAACTATCATATGATCTCCCTGATATGAAGAAGTGGTGATGCAACATGGGGGCTTAAGTGGGTAGGAGAAGATTCAATGAAACAAGATGGGATTGGGAGGGAGACAAACCATAAGTGACTCTTAATCTCACAAAACAAACTGAGGGTTGCTGGGGGGAGGGGGGTTGGGAGAAGGGGGATGGGGTTATGGTTATTGGGGAGGGTATGTGCTTTGGTGAGTGCTGTGAAGTGTGTAAACCTGGCGATTCACAGACCTGTACCCCTGGGGATAAAAATATATGTTTATAATAAATAATTTTTTTTAAAAAAGTAGGACAAAGAGAGACACTATATAATAAAAAAGGGACAATCCAAGAAGATGATATAACAATTGTAAATATTTATGCACCCAACATGACAGCATCCAAATACATACTAGCTAATAACAAACATAAAGGAACTAATTAATAGTAATACAACAAGAGAAGGGGATTAACATCCCACTTATATCAATAGAATGATCATCCGAACAGTAGATCAATAAGGAAACACTGGTTTTAATGACCCATTGGACCATAGGATTTAACAAATATATTCAGAACATTCCGTCTTAGAACACCAGGATACACACCTTATTGAAGTTCGTATGGACCATTCTTCAGAGTAGATCACATATTACATCATAAAATAAGTCTCAACACTTACAAAAATATCAAAGTTATACCATGCATCTTTTCTGAACACAATGTTATGAAACTAAAAACCAACCACAAGAAAAAATCTGGAAAGACCACAAATACATGGAGGTTAAATAATATGTTACTAAACAATGAATGGGTCAACCAAGGAATCAAAGAATAAATTTTTAAAAATATGGAAAAAAATGAAAATGAAAATGCAACTGTTCAAAATCTTTGGGATGCATCAAAAGCTATTTTAAGAGAGAAGTTTATCAATACAGGCCTACCTCAAGAAGGAAGAAAAATTCCAAATAAATAACTTAAAACTTACACTTAATGGAGCTATAAAAAGAACAAACAGAATATAAAACAAGTAGGAAGGAAGCAATAAATGTTGAGCAGAAATAAATGAATAAATGATAAGGAAACAAAGAAAAAGAGAACAGATCAATAAACAAAGATATGTTTTGTTTGTTTGTTTGTTTTTAAAGATCAACAAAATTGATAAACTTCTAGCTAGACTCATCAGAAAGCCAGCTAGATGTGGTTAGGTGGCTCAGTCAGTTAAGTGACTGACTCTTGGTTTCAGCTCAGGTCATGATCTCAAGTTCATGAGATTGAGGCCTGTGTCTGGGATCATGCTGAGCAGAGTCTGCTTGGGGCTTTTTCTCCCTCTGACCTTCTCCCCTGCATACTCTCTTTGTCTCTCTCTGTCTCTCTCTCTCAAATAAATAAATCTTTTCTAAAAATGGAGAGAGGACTCAAAGAAACAAAGTCACACATAAAAGGAGAAATAACCAACATGACAGAAATATAAACAATTGTAAGAGACTGTCATGAAAAAAATATATGCCAACAAATTAATCCAGAAGGGATATATTCTCTAATATACTGAAACAGAATTGGGAAGAAATAGAAAAATTGAAGAGACATATCTGATAAATAGTATCCAAAATGTATGATGAACTGATACAACTCAACCCCCCCCAAATAATCCAATTAAAAATGAGCAGAATACATGAACAGGCATCTTCCCCCAAGAAGACATTCAGATGGCTCACAGACATATGAAAAGATGTTCAGCATCATTGATCATCAAGGAACTGCAAGCCAAAACTACAATGAGATATTACCTCACACCTGTGAAAATGGCTAAAATCAAAAACACAAAAAAGAAATGACAAGTGTTAGTGAGGATGTGGAGAAAAGGGAACCCTTGTGCACTCCTGGTGAGAATGCAAACTGGTACAGTTATTTTGGAAAAGAGTACGGAGTTTCCTTAAAGTGTTCAAACTAGAACTATCTCACAATCCAATAATTGTACTCCTGAGTATTTACCCAAAGAATTAAAAAAACACTAATTCAAAGGTATCCACATACTCCTATGTTTATAGTAGCATTATTTGCAATAGTCAAGATACAGAAGCAGCAGAAGTATCCATGATAGATGAATAAAGAAGATGTGCTATATATGTATGTAGATACATACATACATATATACATACATACAATGCAATATGATTCAACCACAAAAGAGAATGAAATATTGCTCTTTGCAACAACATGGATGGAGCTAGAGAGTATAATGTTAAAAAATAAGTCACTCAGAGAAATACAATTACCATATGATTTCACTCATATGTAGAATTTAAGAAACAACGCAAATGAGCAAATAAAAAATAAGAGAGAGAGCAAACCAAGATTCTTAACTATAGAGAACAAGCTGATGGTTACCAGAGGTAAGTGGTTGGGGGCATTGGTAAAATAGGTGATGAGGATTAAGGACTCCACTTGTGATGAGCGCTGGGTGATGTATCAAATTGTTGAATCACTATATTGAATAACTGGAACTAATATAACATTGTATGTTGAGAATAGTAGAATGAAAATTAAAGATAACAAACAAAATATCTCATCTCCTTGTGTACCATAAAATATTTTGGGCATAATAAAAAAAAATCAAGAAAAAAATCATTTCCATATTGCAGTGTATTTTCTATCATACCACAGATTTAAAAAAAAATGTTTTGAGACTCATCAAAGCACCACTAAATATGTTATTTTTATTTCTAGATTTTTTGGATTACTGTTTGTCTAAAACACCTTAGAACTGTGTTTTTTGAAGACAACCTCACTTTTATTTTCTAGTTTTCAAGGATTTGTCTTTTGTTTGTTTGTTTTTAAAGATGATAACATAAAATCCAGATGCTTCATTCCACTCACAGAGATGTATGTATTCTTATTCCAATGACTAGAAAAGCAAAGCATGCAGTTGAAATGATTCCACTTCTTCAAGGTACTCTGTCCTCTTCTCAGGTCAATGCTATCTGACATGAACACTGCAATTCACTGCCTCATGCAGAAAATGTAAAAGGGCAGTTTTTCTGAAAAGTAAACCATAGCTTTTAAAAATATAATGAAAATGGAAAGCAGAATGTAACTGGCTCTTCTGGTCAGGTACATGAAAAATGTTTTTTGGCAGCATTTATCCAGAGACCAAGAGTTCACAACCAAATATTGTGCTATTCACATAATTGGAGTTCTTTCTCTTATTCTTCTCCACCTTCTTATACCCTTCCTACAGTTTAGTCATCTTTTCCAAACTACCTATTCTGCCACTCCATCCCATCCTAGCTCTCAGGTGAACTCATAACCTGGACCCTCCTTTCCATTCTTTCTATTTCCCCTTACCCTCAAGGTTTACTAAATCACGAGAATCTTGTAGGTAGTGTACATGTACTTTTCCAAAGAATAAGGCAAGTTCTCATGTTATTTTTGTGATAAGATGGACCAAAATATGAAACTCATGATAGGATGGTGAGGTCAATTCATAGCTGGCTGAAAAACCATACCCAAAGTGTGCCAATTAAGTGAGCAAATTTTAGATTAGTAAAAAATCTCTAGTGAAACATCACAGAAATCTGTCTTTACTCCTGTTCCACTTTCTATATATGGGGATGGCTCCACCAGCCTACAAACACTATGAGACCAGATATTTTATATTCACCCTATGCCAACCATGGACCCCCTGCTGCTTTCACAATGAAGGACTCCATAGTATTTATTGGGCATGGATCCCAGAAGACCTGCTCTTCAGAAGACACCAGCACATTTTACCACTGAGGTAACCAGTAACCATTGCCACAATGTACCCCTTAGGGAAGGAGATGTTACTATTCCCCTCTAAAAGAAAACAGTGTTTCACTGTCTTGAAAGCAGTGTTGTCACCCCCTAATCCCTCACAGGCCCCAGATCCCAGAGCCACAGCTCTTTCATGTGCACCTGCATTTTAGCTCTGAAGCTCCTTTATGTGCTTACTTCTCACACATTGAAGCCATCCATTATATGAACTAGCTTGCACCACAGATCCACAGTCACTATCTCACTGTGTATACCCACACTCTGGATCCCAGCTCCTTGATTGCCCTGGGTATGCATGTACTGGACATTAATACTGTCACCACTTCAAGAGTACTCACCAGTCATACTTAGCATGAAGAAGGATCCCCTCAGCCACAATAATCCTCTTGGGAGAAAAAGAGATCAGAGCAACTGAAGCAGCCTTCATCACTAATGATGCCATCAGCTGTCAGTGCCAATGTGGAAATCTATAGCCTTGGCCCCTACAATCTTTATTAATGCTGACCTCAGCTGATGGAATTATACAGAGACTATGCCAGTAGGCCTTCTCTAGAGAAAGAACTACCACACTCCACCTAGATAGCACCCTCATAGGTAGAAGTCTTTCCCCCATCAAAACCACTCCACACTGTCCATACAGAAAGAGATGACTGCTCCATCAAATATATATATATATATATATATATATATATACACACACACACACACACACACACACATATATATATGTAAAGGTAATATGTGTATATATATATATACACATATATATACACACACACACATATATATATATATATATATATATATATATATATATATATTAATGCAATGTTTCAAAACACAAAAAAATCAAGAAAACAGGAACATAATAGTCTTCTGTTAAGCATCCCCAAAGAAGTGGCGGCCTATGAATTACCAAAAAGTTTCAAAATAATTGTTTTTAGGAAGTTCAGGGAGCTACAAAAAATGCAAATAAATAATTTAGTGAAATCAGGAAAACAATGCACTAACAAAAAGAGAAGTCCAACAGAGAGATAGAGAACATCAAAAAGAGAACATAGAGAGAGATAGAGAACATTAAAAAAGAACACAATATGACTTCTAGAGCTGAAGAGTACAATGAATGAAATAAAATTGCAATAGAGACCATCAATACACTTGATCAAGAAAAAGAAAAAATCTACTACTTTATCCATCAATGCTAGCCTTCAGAAATGAAGGAAACATCAAGACTTTCTCATCAAACACAAGCTGAGTATGTTCATTATCACTTGACCTGTCTTACAAGAAATACTAAAGGGAATTACCCAAACTAAAATAAAATTCTAATTAGTAACATTAAAACATATGAAAGTATAAAATTCACTGGTAAAGTAATTACATAGTCAAATTTAGGGATACTCTAGTGATGTAAAATGGTAATATGTTAAGCACATAACTATAGTAGAAAGGTTAAAATACAAAAGTATTAAAATTACTATAGCTACAATAACTCTTAATAGATATACAATATAGAATATGTAAATTGTGAAATCAAAAACACAAAATGGATGGGGGACATAAAAGGGTAAAGTTTTGTGTGCAAAGTTCAATTTTATCAGCTTAAAGTAGTCTATTATAGCTATAAGATGCTCTATGTAAGCTTCATAGTAACCACAACTCACAAAAGCCTACAGTAGATATAAAAGAGAAAGAAAAAAGAATCAAAACATACAACTAGAGAAAAATATACACCAAGAAATTTAACAAAAGAACTAAAAAAAAATAAAAAAAAAACCCAAACAATTAACAATATGGCAATAATGTCTTCACGTGCCAATAATTACTTTAAATGTAAATTAAACAAATTCTCCAGTCAGAAGATACAGAGTAGCTGAATGGATAAAACAAACAAACAAACCAAAAGCCCCAAGTATATTCTGCTTATAAGACACTAATTTTTGCTTTAAGGGCATACTAAAGGGATGGAAAAAGCTATTTTATGTAAATGAAAACCAAAATAGAACAAGAATAGCAATACTTATAACAGGGAAAAATAGATTTGAAGTCAAACTGTAACAAGAGACAAAGAAGGTCATAATATGATAATGAGTCAGCTTAGGCGGGGCTGGGGTGGGATGGGAGGTTGGGGGAACCAGGTGGTGGGTATTAGAGAGGGCACGGATTGCATGGAGCACTGGGTGTGGTGCAAAAACAATGAATACTGTTACGCTGAAAAAAAAATAAATTTTAAAAAAAGAAGAAGATAGAACTGTAAATATTGATGCACCCAACATTGTAGCACCCAAACATACTAAACAAAAATTAACAGGTCTGAATATAGAAATTGACAGCAACACAATAATAGTGAGGGACTTCAATATTCACTTTCAACAATGGATAGGTTTGATAGACAGAAAATCAATAAAGAAATATTAGATTTGAACTACACATTAAATCAAATGGAACTACACATTTACAGAGTAAATGTCCGAAAGTAGAGTATTCCATCCAAAAGTAGCAGAATACACATTCTTCTCAAGTGCCCACAGACCTTCTTTAGGATATATCACATACTAGACCACAATATAAGCTATAATAAACGTAAAAATATTTAAATCATATCAACTAGAAACTAGAAATCAATAATCAGAGGAAAGCAAGAAAATTCACGAATATGTGGAAATTAAAAATGCACATTTGCATAATGAATGGGTCAAAGAAAAAATCAAAAGGGAAATAAAAAATATTTTGAGACAAACAAAAATAAAAATACAACATATCAAACATATGGAACATAACAAAAGCAGTCATAAGAGGGAAGTCTACATAAATGCCTACATTAATTAAAAGAAGGATCACAAATAAACAACCTAATTTTATACCTCAAGAGAATAGAGAAAGAAGAACAAACTAAGCTGAAATCTAACAGAAGGAAGGGGGGAAATTAGCAGAGCAGAAATAAATAAAATAAACATTGAAAAACAATAGACAAGGTCAGCAACACTAAGCTGTTTTTTTGAAAAGCTAAATAAAATAAACTTTCAGCTAGACCAAGAAAGACTCAAATTATAAATAGGAGACATTAAAACTGATAGTGCAGTAACATATGAAAGACTATTCTAAATAATTATATGCCAACAAATTGGATCACCCAGAAGTTGACAGATTAATTCCTAGAAATATATATATTATGTGTCAATTATATGCCAATAAAGCTGAGAAAAAACAGTAAGTTATAGTTCACAGTTATTAGGATGTCTTTATTCAAACCAACAAAAGATAACAAGTGCTGGTGAGAATGTACAGAAAGGGAAATATTGAGCGCTATCAGTAAGAATGTAAAGTGGTGATGTATTATGGAAAATGATATAGGTATTTCTGAAATAGTCAAAACTTGAACTATCATATGATCCAGAAATCCCACTTTTGGAATATATATCCAAAAGAATTGAAATCAAGATCTCAAAGAGATATCTTCACTTGCACTGTCATTGCAGCATTATTCATAATTGCCAAAATATGTAAATGACCCAAATGTTCATTGGTAGATAAATGGATAAAGAAAATGTGGTATATAAATACAATGGAATATTAATCAGCTTTAAAAGAGAAGGAAATATTGCTATATGTGACTACATGGATGAATCTTGAAAACTTTATGCTAAAAGAAGAGAAATAAGCCAGTCATCAACAGGCAAATATTACATGATTCCACTTACCTGAGATACCTAAAATGGCCAAACTCATAGAAACAGAGTAGAAGGTGGCTTCCAGGTACATGAAAGGGGAAATGGGAAGGTCCTGTTCAATGAGCACAAAATTTCATCATGTAAGATGACTAAGTTCTAAAGATTGCACAACATTGTGCCTATAGTTAATGATACAGTACTGTGAACTTATATTGTGTTAGAAAAATAGATCTGTTAAGTGTTACTATCAGAAACACTTAGAGAAAATAAAGATTATTATAGAAAATAATGTTTTAACATTCTAAGATTACTAATTGACAGGCAGCCCAAAATACTCGAAGAGCATGATAAGGTAATGTGATGTTAGACTGCATTGAAAGAACAATGATGTTCTGAGCTAAGTAGCTGAATTCCAATTTTCCAGAACATCCACTTTGGCAAAAGTTAGTTTTGCTAATGATCCAATTATTTATTGCATTTTGCCTAAAATTGAACTTTTTTGAGTGTTTTAGGATCCACTCAGGGATCTTAAAATATAATTATATCAAAACTTTAAAAAAGAGACTTTGAAAAGACAGGCCACAAATTTCTTTGTAGACACAATAAGAAAAACACCCATTAAAACAAACAAACAAAACCCCCAGAAAAACAAAAACAACCATCCCATCATTCATAATATGCAGCATACTTGAAAACTACAATTTTTAGAATATAAAATTGTACCAGAAATACCCTTTAACATATTGGATTTAAAGTATCTAAAATAACAAAAAGATAGTAGAAAAGAATATAGCATGATATGAATGCATAAACACTCAGAAAAGCTTTGCAGTTTAGATGAAGTAACACATAACCTTAGTCTACATTAGCAAGATTACAGCCAGACCATTGTACCCAGTTCTGAATACCCATTAAGAAAATGCAAAATGTTGATGGAAAGGAAGATGACTGGAAGACATGAAACTATATCATTTTAGGAACAGGTGAGGCAACTCCAGATGATTTAAAAAGGAAAATAAGAAAGAAGACTCATGTTGAACATGATACCTGACTTTAATATTTAAAAGTGTCTATTACACTTACTCTGTTAGCTCCAGTGATCCAATCTAGAATTAATAAAACTGATGATACAAAGATTCAAATCAGGACTGAAAATATAAAAGAAGGTTTGGCTAATTATAGCTTTAAAATTTTAAAATGAATGCCTCAAAGTTATTCATTAAGATTGTTCTTGTAGGTTATTATTTGTTTTTTTTTTAATGTTAAGATTTACATCATTAAGATTATTTATAAAGAAACCATAATTTACAAAAATTCTACTGAGGATTGAGACTCTGAATTTCTTTCTTAGGCTTGGTATTGAAATTTTTCTCTCTGAATATTTTCTATCCATCTATGACTCTGTTTCTTCTGATTATATTTTTGCTTGTTTGTTTTAATGAAGTACTGTGAGCTGTAAGCGAGTTTTTGTTTGGAGACTGAACATCTGCACTTTTCAGGCAACCAGAACATTACCAAGAAGATGACAAGTAACTGAAATATTTGTTATCAAGCCCATGGCACAATGTCCCATATCTGTTGGTGTCAAATTATCACATTTTTTTTTTTTTACTTCATGTGTTAATGCAAAATACAACAGTAACAATAAGCTAGAGTGTGATGAAAAGAGGTGTATTGTATGCACACTGTGGACACATTGGCCTCCTAACAGACAAGATAACCATAAATTTCAGACTAAAGCATAAGGAATATGATTTTGCCGACCATTTGGACAAACAGACCTATAGTCTCCATAACATCTGAGAGCATCACTCTTTTCAACATAAAATGATCATTATTTCAATAATCACGAGTTACTAAAAATAATAATTCTATTCAGTTGTCTAATGGATATTTTCTTTAGGGCATTAGAGGAATGTCTTAATTCACTTTGGAAAATTTTTCTTAAACATAATTTAAGTTTTAGGGGTGGTTGGGTGGCTCAGTCAGTTAAGTATCTGCCTTTGGCTCAGGTCATGATCTCAGGGTCCTGGGATCCAGGCTGGTGGGGCTCCCTGCTGAGCACTACTACTCCCTCTCTCTCTGCCCCTCCCCGCCATTCATGCTCTCTCTCTCTCTTGCTCTCTCTCTCGAATAAATAAACAAAAATCTTTAAAAAAAACACAATTTAAATTTTAAAAATCAGGCCAATCGAGATTTGCCTCAGTTATATGAAAAGTTATTATGTAAAGTGCCCCCATTCCTAAGGAAGTCAGATAACTTTTTCTGCACTTGATTCTGAGTTTTACTCGTTCACATTGTTTAATTTGGATTTATATAGTTGTAATACTAGTTATCTAGGAAATTGACCTTGCTTCCCTTCTTATCCTGAGATTCTATAAAGTGCTACTAAATAATATGATGGGGTGGGAGTTGGGAAGATAAGAGTAGCCTCATACTCCAACATTAGCTTTAAAATATCATTGGAAATGAGGACATGAGATCTATATACTAAATGAATAAAATGTTTATTTTCTGCCTGAGCAATCTGAGGGGTGTTTATTTCTCCCCTTAACCATTTTATTAAATACGCATAGTTTTTTTTTTATTACTGTTGCCATTCCAATATTTAATCATTTAATTAGCAGCAGAACTCACCATATTTGATCATTACTTGATTTAATTAATAGTCACCACCCAGAAAGATTGCTTGTAGAGCAGATTTGTATAAAATAAATTATTTTTCCTTTGAATGTTTAGAATGTGTTCCTGATTTTTTTTTTCTGCTCTTCCTACCTTTAGGTGATTATAGCACAAAAGGGATATAGTTACTCCTCTAAATCTGAACATCTGCCACCTGCCTGAAACCATGGCTCAGTTCAGGCATGGGATGCAAAAAGCCCTGCTCTGTCTACCTTGCTTTAGTTTCAAATGCTTGCTTCATACAGGTAACTTCTCCTCCCCTTCTGCCACAGCCTAGATTTAATAGCACATCCAAGATCAGGCTGTGGGATATATGAGTAGCAGCTGGTCACGTCCTGCTGTTTACTGTGGCAAGGTACAGACAACTGGAGATCTAATTTTGTATACACTCCTGGAAGTTGTCTGCTGGAAAATTTGTCTTCCTGTGAGCTTTCTGGAAACATATATTGAATTTATTCCCTACTTTTCCATTATGGTGAATATCTCATTGGTGAATCCTTATAAAATGTGGTACACCTGCACTGTTGAATCAAGAAGCAGGGAAACTGCACGGTAAAATTAACTGTTGGCAATTAGTGTTAGGACACATTACTGCATTTGAAAATCCACTCAATTAATCTACAGGCTTTCTATATTCTTTTTTGTGTTCATGTGTGTGTGTGTGTGTGGTGTGTGTACATTATATTCTCAACAAAGATATTATCTTATCTCTTAACTGCTTCACACCATGATTCATTGTTCAAGCAACACTGAATGAGCAATTGTGAAGACACTGTTATTGGAAGCTTTGTCTTTTAGCTAAGACGTACAGTTAAAGTCCTGATCACTTTGTATTCACTAATTATCCAATACCACTTTTTTAAGGATATGGAAATTAATTAGCTCCACTGTCCTAAGCCTACTCAAAATTAGGTAATTACATTGTATATCCTGCAGTTTCTCCTGGGAAATGCGTTCTTTACTTCCTGTCCCTAACTGATGGCCAGCTGGTAAATAGTTTCCAAACTTCCCCCATTTCCTCATCAGAAATGATTCTTTTATGGGAAGTTTTCAGAATATTCAAGTTGAAAGGAGCTATGTAAAAGGTATTGCTATTGCTTATTATTATTATCAGTGACAACTCTCTTCACAGCATCACTGAGTTAGTAATTTAGATGCAAAGGACAATACTATAAGATGCATCTCAGGGATTTTTGTTAGAAAAAAATTGTTATGGACTAAATGCTTAAGTTTCTACAAAATTTTGTCTTGAAATCCTAGCCCACAATATCATGATATTAGGAAATGGGGCCTTTGGAAGATAATTAGCTCACAAGGGTGGAGTTCTCAGGATTAGAATTAATTAATAAGATTATAAAAATGACCCCAGAGAGTTCTTTCACCCTCTTTCTGACATGTGAATTAACAGACCACAAACCAGAAAACAACTTTCATGAGAACCAGGCTATATTGATCAGCCAGTCTTGGACTTTCAGCCTCTGAAACCATAAAAAATAAATTTCTGTTAGTTTTAAGCCATGCAACTTAAGGCATTTTATTATAGTAACCCAAACTGGCTAAGACATTTTTTTTCCCCTAAAGAAACATTTTTTTTATTAGTTTAGTACTTCCCAAATTCTTAGTAATGTTTTAGCAGAAAAGAATTTTAAAGTTATTCTGACCTGAGATTTTACCAAGTGTAGGAGTAGTAAGGGGAAAAGTTGAAAGTATTCTGAAGCCTGTTTTGAAGAACGATGGAAATAATGTTCAAAATCTTGACTAGTCTAATGGATGAAAATTTCATTTGTGATGAAAAGGAAAGATAATGTGGGAATTTGCCCTGTGAGCTACCAATGTTTTCCCACTCATGAAAATAAACCCTTTCAGCAGATGTCTTCAATTAAATATTGTAAGGAGCCTCCATCTCCCCAAAAGTCCAACTGTGAAGTCACGTATAATTAGACCAAATTTTATAATGCCAGGATAACACTGATTTATTATAACTTAACTTTTTTCTTTTTTAAAAATTTAAATTCAATTAGGCAACTTACAGTGCCTCATCAGTTTTTAATATAATGTTTAATGATTCATTAGTCATGAATAACACCCAGTGCTCATCACATCATGTGCCCTATTTAATGTCCATTACCTAGTTACCTGATCCCCCCACCCCCTCCCTTTCCACAATTTTCAGTTTGTTTCCCAGAGTCTAATATGTTTTGCCTCCCTTTCTGATCTTTTTCCCTTCAGTTTTCCCTCCCTTCCCCTATTGTCTTCTCCACTATTCCCTATATTCCACATATGTCTGAAACCATATGATAATTATCTTTCTCTGATTGATTTCACTTAGCATAATACCCTCCAGTTCCATCCATGTCAATGTAAATGGTAGATATTGATCTTTTCTAATGGCTGAGTAATATTCTGTTGTATATATGAACCACATCTTCTTTATTTATTCATATGTTGAAGGGTATCTCTGCTCTTCCACAGTGTGGCTATTGTGGACATTGCTGATACGAACATTGGAGTGCAAGCATCCCTTCTTTTCACCACGTCTGTGCCTTTAAGGTAAATACCCAGGAGAGCCATTGTTGGGTCATAGGGTAGCTTTATTTTTAACGTCTTGAAGAACCTCCATACTATTTTCTAGAGTGGTTGCATCAGTTTGTATTCCCACCAAGAGTGTAAAAGGGTTCCTTTTCCTCCACATCCTCACCAACATGGCTAACACACATGAAAAACTGTCCCACATCACTTGCCATCAGGGAAATACAAATCAAAACCACAATGAGATACCACCACCTTACATCTTTTAGAATGGCCAAAATATATCTTAACTTTTTTTTTTAATTTTTTTATTTTTTATAAACATATGTTTTTATCCCCAGGGGTACAGGTCTGTGAATCACCAGGTTTACACACTTCACAAAACTCACCAAAGCACATACCTTCCCCAATGTCCATAATCCCACCCCCTTCTCCCAAACCCCATCCCCCCAGCAACCCTCAGTTTGTTTTGTGAGATTAAGAGTCACTTATGGTTTGTCTCCCTCTCAATCCCATCTTGTTTCATTGATTCTTCTCCTACCCACTTAAGCCCCCATGTTGCATCACCACTTCCTCATATCAGGGAGATCATATGATAGTGTCTTTCTCTGCTTGACTTATTTCGCTAAGCATGATACGCTCTAGTTCCATCCATGTTGTCGCAAATGGCAAGATTTCATTTCTTTTGATGGCTGCATAGTATTCCATTGTGTATATATACCACATCTTCTTGATCCATTCATCTGTTGATGGACATCTAGGTTACAAAGAAATGGAAAAATGTTCCATGCTCCTGGATTGGAAGAATAAATATTGTGAAAATGTCTATGCTACCTAAAGCAATCTACACATTTAATGCAATTCCTATCAAAGTACCATCCATCTTTTTCAAAGAAATGGAACAAATAATTCTAAAATTTATATGGAACCAGAAAAGACCTCGAATAGCCAAAGGGATATTGAAAAAGAAAGCCAACGTTGGTGGCATCACAATTCTGGACTTCAAGCTCTATTACAAAGCTGTCATCATCAAGACAGCATGGTACTGTCACAAAAACAGACACATAGATCAATGGAACAGAATAGAGAGCCCAGAAATAGACCCTCAACTCTACAGTCAACTAATCTTCGACAAAGCAGGAAAGAATGTCCAATGGAAAAAAGACAGCCTCTTCAATAAATGGTGCTGGGAAAATTGGACAGCCACATGCAGAAAAATGAAACTGGACCATTTCCTTACACCACACACAAAAATAGACTCAAAATGGATAAAGGACCTCAATGTGCGAAAGGATTCCATCAAAATCCTTGAGGAGAACACAGGTAGCAACCTCTTCGACCTCAGCCGCAGCAACATCTTCCTAGGAACAACGCCAAAGGCAAGGGAAGCAAGGGCAAAAATGAACTATTGGGATTTCATCAAGATCAAAAGCTTTTGCACAGCAAAGGAAACAGTTAACAAAATCAAAAGACAACTGACAGAATGGGAGAAGATATATCTTAACTTTTAATGGTTCCATTCACATCCTAAAAATTTAAAAAAAAACTTTATATACAATTGTACATTTATATATCGATGATCTGAGTCTATAGAAGTATGAGATATGTGATTTAATTTGTGTATAGAAATCATACTGTTCATATCAGCTATTTTGATAGTTGTTGAAGTTGGCACAACTCCTAGTAAGCAAGTTGCACATTAATGACATTTAACTCTTCTAAAGTTGCGTTATTACAGTAAGTACATAAGATCCTTAGGGAGGGGAGACAATTTAAAGGTGATCCAGTTTAATCATACATGCTCTGAATTTAGTAGTGAGACAAAACCATGGGAATGTTTTTTTTTTTTTTTATCATGGGAATGGTTTTAAATAGACATAGTTTCTGTCTGTGACAAATTCTTTTAAGATTAATACCATAATCACAAATATCTCTGGCTTCCTTTAATAACCCATTGTAGAAGTACCCCCCCAATAAAAAGCACACCTTGTATGACATTAACATGCTCCTATAGGAAGGACAACCTGTCTTATTCACCTTTATATCCACTGTTCCTAGTAAATTTAGTATACGGCTTGAGCTCAAATACTTGCTGAATAGGGACATCTGGGTGACTCAGTTGGTTAAGGTTCTGACTCTTGGTTTCAGCTCAGGTCATGATCTCCTGGCTGTGAGATTGAGCCCCTCATTAGGCTGTGTGCTCAGTGCAAAGTCTTCTTCAGATTCTCTCTCTTTCAAGTAAATAAATAAAATCTTAAAGAATAAAATAAACACTTGCTGAATAAAACACTTAATGATTTTTCCTTTTTTGAGTTTGTATCTCTTTAAAAACATGTAACAATTTATATTATCAACTTCCTAATACTTTTTCTTTTATTTAATCTTAAAACTGTCTATTTTTGTGGAAACTAGCTCCCATCATTCTGGATTTTGTGAGTGAATCTGTGGTCATCCAAGGTATTTATTTGTTCAACAACTCTTTTACTGCCCCTATATACAATGAACTGTGAGGGATACAAACACAAAAAAATTCAGGTCCCTAAAAGAACTTCCATTATAGTGGAAGAATATAAGACAACAGAAAGTTATAAGTGCCCAAATAGAGATACTGAAAGGTGCTATGTAACCTCAAAGGAGAGAAAGATATCACTGCATGGGGGGTGAATTAAATAGGGAATGATCTAGCCTGTAAAGGTGTTTCTCAGAGATAATTGCAGATTGGTTCCAGGCCACTGCAATAAATTTTAAATTGCAATAAAGCTAGTCAAATGAAATTTTTTACTTCCTAGTGCATGTAAAAGTTGTATTTACACTATACTGAAGTCTATTAACTGTGCAATAGCACTATGTCTGAAAAAATGTAAACACCTTGATTTAAAATTCTGATTGCTAAAACATGCTAACCATCATCTGAGCTTTCAGTGAGTCATAGTTTTTTGGCTGTTGGAGGGTCTTGCCCCAAGTTAATGGCTCCTGACTGATCAGAGTGGTATTTGCTGATGGTTGGAGTGTTTGTGGCAATTTCTTAAAATAACAGTGAAGCTTGCCGCATTCATTGACTCTTCCTCTCACAAATGATTTCTCTGGAGTTCGTGATGTTATCTGATAACATCTATTAAACCTTCATTATAAGATTGTACAATTCAGTCACATCTTCAAGCTCTACTTCTAATTCTAGCTGTCTTACTATTTCTACCACAGCTGCAGTTATTTCCTCCACTTCAGTCTTGAACCCCTCAAAGTCCTCCAGGAGGGTTAAAATCAACAACTTCCAAAATTTTGCTAATGCTGATATTGTAAACTTTTCCCATGAATCAGGAGTCTCCTTAATGGCATACAGAATGTTGAATCCTTTCCATAAGGCTTTTAATTTACTTTGCTTAGATCCATTAGAGGAATCATTATGAAAGCTATGGTCTCACAGAATGTATCTCTTCAATAATAAAACATGAAAGTGAAAATTTCTCTTTGGTCTATGGACTGCAGAACTAATACTATGTTAGGAGCACAGACACATTAATCTCATTACATATCTCCTTTGGAGCTCTTTGGTGATCAGCTGTATTATCAATGAGCAGTGATATTGTGAAAGGAATCTTTTGTTTGTTTTTTTGTTTCTGAGAAGTAGGTCTCAAGGGTGGGCTTGAAATATTCAGTAAACCATATTGTAAACAGATGTGCTACCATCCAGACTGTTTCTTTTTTTTATAGAGCAAAGATAGAACAAACATATATATATATATATATATATATATATATATTTCACTTTGCAGTTTCAAGTTTATTTCTCTTTTTTTTTAAGATTTTATTTATTTGACAGACAGAGGTCAAAGTAGGCAGAGAGGCAGGCAGAGAGAGAGAGAGGAGGAAGCAGGCTCCTTGCTGAGCAGAGAGCCTGATGTGGGGCTCGATCCCAGGACCCTGGGATCATGACCCGAGCTGAGGCAGAGGCTTTAACCCACCGAGCCACCCAGGCGCCCCCAAGTTTATTTCTGATACCAAAACTTGACAGCACACAAGGGGAAAGAAAAGCAACAAACAAGGAGCAGCAGATAAATTTATCCTGCATGCCACTTTCAGTCAACAGAATATAGCTCTCTAGATAGCTATGTTTGGAAGGAATCTGACGCTTCAGCCTCACTCAGGGGAAAGACCATTGCAACTGATTAGCAACATCAACATCTCACTCAACCCAGAATAAACCAGTGGCACCAAAGTTGGCCGTAAAGTTGGCATTGGCTATATCACCAGAGCCAGTAATGGGGCCAGTGAAGGTCTGACAAAATATGGAGTGGGAATTTGGTGGTATCTGGCCCAGAATTTAAATGGGATTCTAGACCAGGGATCACCAAAATCTCTTTCCTCATCCTAGGTCAACAGCACAAACTCAATGTCATCTCAGCTCCAGGGCCCAGTTTACAGCCTCATCTCTAATCCCCATGCAGGTTTTCCCTTTCCACTGGTCCTCAGGCCAAGCTTCAGCAGCATCCAGAGCAGCCAAGGCCTCATCTGCAGTCTCCATGAACTGTCCAGTCCAGTCCAGTCGCAAGGATCTCTCATTGGAACGTCTATCTCAGTACATTTATTTCACTAGTTTCATGGTAGGAATGGAGCCCCCAGGGGAACTCACACTCAGGAAGGTTGCCATTGGGCACTCATCTGTAATCCAGGAACTTTTGCTTTGAAAAATCATTAAGTGAGAAGTTTTCATAGATCTCCAAGGAGAGGAGACTCACTACAGAAAACAATCCCACCTTGTGTAGTGCTTCCCAAAGGACAGCTACACTGGCATGATTGACATTCATGAAGATGATGCTCTCATATCACTATGATAGTGTTATTGGGCTTGGGTGTGTCTTTGGTTGTCCCCAGTATGCCAGCCAGAGACTTGAGGTTACTGATAAGAATATACAGGGGTTCTTCTTTGCCAGTCTTCTTCAGTTGAATCCCAAATTTCTTCTCAGGATAAATGGTGTATTCATGGATGATGTCCCTCAGCATTTCTGAGTGCATGATGGGCACCTTGGTGTAATTTTTAAACATTAGGTATTTAACCTACTTATTTGTTCTTTCTTGAAGAAAGGCCATATCTTGGGGATATGAAGTACTCAGTTCCGTGAAGCATGCAAGGTGGGAGAGGGGTACAAGTTCTGCCAGTCAGATGAGAGTGACCAGTCAGTGGGAAGTGACCAATCAGCTGGTAGAAGCCAGTCTGGTGGTAGGGACCTGTCAGGAGGGCTTTACCAATCTGGAGTACCATGCCAGCCTGGGGGTTCTGATATCCAGGTGGATTCTCAAGCCAGGGGGTTAAGCCAGACAACCATACCAAGCCAGACAATGGGGTTCTCAAGCAACTGTGTTTTGCCAGATTGGTGGGGTCTGTATAGCTTGGAGTCTCTGATATACTAGTGGGGTCTACCTGATGGGTTCTGATAGGCCAATGGGGTCTGCCAACACACATTGGGGGGAACACCATGTGGGTTCTGTGTAGTAACTGGAACTGGTACAGACCTCCAGGTCCCTGTAGCCCATGGAGTCCCCCTCTGATCCCCACTGCGATTCTCATCCACATTCAAATTATTAATCTTATAGGCCCTCTCCTCCTGAATTATAGTCTTGGACTCCATAGTCTGATCCTGGAAAGCAACCACTGGTATCTGTGCAACTGTACCATCAGACTCAGGGATACCTATGTTGGTCTGTACTTCAGTCTGGGAAACGGCCATCTTGGCTTGGTTAATATTCTGGGTCTGGGTATCAGTTCTTGGAGCCTTAAAGGTATCATTTCAACCCTTAAAGGCTGTCTTGGGCTAAGTGTTGACCATCTCACTGGCCCTAAGAGAGAGAAAATTTGTAGGTGGCATTTGGGCCCACCTTAGTAGTGGTGTTCTAGGTCTTAAAGATCAACTAGGACTCATTAGCAGTTAAATTACAGGTGTCTGGTATCTGGAAAAATTTTAGGCAGAATTTGGACCCTATGGGCTGGCATTCTGGGATTTATAGCCTGCCTTAGGGAGTGCATTGGGTATCTCCTTGATACTGAAAGCCTGAGAGAAATCATAAGTACCATTTGGGCCTTTTGTAGTAGTGTTCTGAGCCTTAAAAGATGTTTTGGACCTAATGGCAGCTGTTAAACCCTGGGTATCAGCCATCTCAGTGGCTGTTGGGGGCTGTTGGGGGCTGTTGGGGGCTGTAAACTTTGGACACTAGCATTTAACCCAGCTTCTGTGGACTGATTGGTAGGTGGCCCCTCCAAGATCTGAACTGCCCCCGTCAAGGTCTATATATGTAAGGTACTGTCTTCTACAGAAGTCTCAGCCTAGAAGTAGAGGAGGCCCACACCACAGTACATTCTGTGAGTCATGGCTCCTGTCCCTCTGGCAAGAGCAGAGCCTTGTCTCAGATTCCAGCCCCAACCCCTTTGTTTCCTCCCTTCTTCATCACTCAGAAGATCAGGATTGTTGTGCCTGGCTTTCTGCAACCACACCCTCTCCTTGTCCAAGAGAAAATGGCAGTACAGCAGCCCAGAATAGACATCACTCTGAAGGGCCCTAGGATTTCTGGAATGAGTATTGGCTTTAACTTAGTCACCAGCTGTAATAGCCCTTAATAAGAGAGTCAGACTTTCCTTTGAAGCTTTAAAGCAGGGTGTTGACTTCTCCTTTCTAGCTATGAAAGTCCTACTTGGTATCTTCTTCCAATAGAAGGCTCTTTGGAATATCTGTTGTTCAGTGTAGTCAAATTCTTTAATTATCTAAGCTAGATCTTCTGGAAAACTTGCAGCTTCTACATCAGCAATTGTTGTTTCACCTTGCACTTTTATATTAAGAAGACAACTTCTTTCCTTAAACCTCATGAACCAAACTTTGCTGGCTTAAAACTTTCTTCTGTAGCTTCCTCACCTCTCCTAGCCTTCATAGAATTGAAGAGACTTAGGGCTTTGCTCTGGATTAGACTTTGTCTTAAGGGAATGTTAGCTAACTTGATCTTCTTTCCACACCAAAAGTTTTCTCTATATCAACAATAAATCTATTTCTCTTTCTTATTATTGGTGTGTTTACTGGAATAGCACCTTTAATTTTCAACAAGAAGTTTTGCTTTACATTTACAACTTGGTTAACTGATACAAGAGGATAGCTTTTAGCCTTTCTTGGTTTCTTGGTTTTTGATGTTTCTTCCTTACTAAGCTTGATAATTTTAAGCTTTTGACTTAAAATGAGAAACATGTGACTCATCATATCACTTTAACACTTAGAAGCCATTGTAGGGTTATTAGCTGGCTTAATTTCAATATTGTTTCTCAGGGTATTGGAAAAGCTGAGTAGAGTGAGTGAGATAGGGGAATAGCCAGTCGATGGAGCAGTCAGAATAGACACATAATATTTATTATGTTCACCATCTTATATGAGTGTGATTTGTGAATCCCAAAGTAATTACAACAGCAACATCAATAATCAGAAATCACCATAACAATATAATAATAATAATAATAATAATAATAATAATAAAAGAGTTTGAAATATTGTGAAAATTACTAAAATGTAACACAGACATGAGATTAGTAAATTTTGGAAAAAATGGCAGTGATAGACTTGCTCAGATTACCACAAAATTTAATTTGTAATAAATGCAGTATCTTCACATTATAATTAAGCAAAGAAGCATAAAACAAGGTATGCTTGTAATTCCAAAGTGGAACCTTGTTTTGTTTAAGAGAGGTTCCTTTTAAATCATACCGATGGCATATATTGAGTGGTTATCTTTTAATTCTACTGCAAAATCATTTCTTTTTCACATTGACAAAGTAGCTTATTATCATTTTTTTAGGGAATACTTAGACTGTTCTCAGAGATTACTTAATTCACTGGTTGTTGTGCAATGTGACGATAGGTCCTGATGTGTTAAGTGTGCTTAGGAAAGGCTTGTTTCCTTTAAGGTTTTTCATTACACACTTTGTACCACCCACACCACTTATAAATTTATTTTTTAATTACGAAGGTAATCTGGAAAAGACCTTATGTGTATATGGTGTGCAGTTACGAGTCAAACCGATAGATGGATTTCTAATCAAACTTGCTTCTTCAAAACAAAACTATCCTTTCTATCACCTTCATTTTGTTTTAAAAAAATTGCAGAGACAAGTCAAGCATGTACAAGTCACTGGTCAACTTTCTATTTCTCAGCTAGTCAAAAATGTCTCCCATGTTTTCATTTATTATAAATTATTGTGATCAGAAAAGGGCAAGTACCAACAATAATTAGTTCCTCTGATTAAAATAAGTCAAACCTCACTAGAACTGAATGAAAAAGCACCATAGTATATTTTTTCCTGAAATGCACTAACCTCATTCATATGAAACTTATCACAGAATTTATTTTGATATAAATACACATCCATTTTATTAGCAGTTACTGAACCACATACTGCATTAAATGTATTCTATGCACATGGAGAAGTTAGGTAGCTCAGAAATTAAGTAGCTGTCCTATCTTGTGATAATATAATTTATCTCTCTGAAAAATAAAGAGGTCATTGATGACAGTAATCTGAGATTCAAGAAGATAGTTGTTGAAAGTAGTGGATAAAGATTTAGGGCCTCATTCCTAAAAGAGGAAGTGTTTCATTTCAAAGACGATTGAAAGGAAATTGCCAGGCCTCATGTGATTAACATTGAACTCACTATCTTTTTCCTCTTATGCTCAATTTATGCATATTAAGTCATTAGTCCTCTATTATTGTAAAAAAATGTTTGTTTATTGGTTGATGAGAAAATATATTCCTTACAGGTGTCCATTAGTTTCCTTCCATAAGAATTTAAGTGAAAACACATTTTTCACTTCAAAGTCTAAGGCAGAGTTCTCAATGCCTTAGTGTTAATGCCTACAGCATAACTGTTCTGAAATACTTCTTTATTTATGCTTTTCTAAGATACATTGAACATATTATGGGAAAATACATCTGTGGAATATCACAGCAGTCATTCAGTTTCTGCTGGTAATCTATATTAACATTTCAAGAAGACCACATTCAGAAGTAGTGTTATAGGGATACTTAAGGGAGCACTTTTGTCCAAAACAGGAGAGAAAGTAATGATAACAGCAACCACAAAAACAATATAAGAAAAAGGAAATTTTAACACATTAATTTAATTTTGCATGATGCTAAAACAATGGATTGAAAAATAAGAACTTCAGCTAATCTGTTGTTTGCTCATTCTGCATGATTATAAATAACAGAGTCAACAATTTCCCAAACATTGACTTAACTTGCCTCCTTGAATTCCAGAATAGATATATTTTGTTACAAGTGAGTATATACAGAAGGGATAAGAAATTATACTTTCAGATTATTTTGGGGTAACATTGAATCAGTATCATTCTCCATAAAAATGGTTAATGATGTATGCTTTGTGTATACTTACTCTATAATTTAGTGCTTTTGGCACTTCTCCACTTCCACTTATTCCAGATGTGTGATTCCCAATGTGGATAATCAAAGGTTATCCTTTGAAAATAACTGGTCAAAATATTACTTAATAGACACAGAAACAAATTTGTAAAATAAAAAAAGAGCAATATTTTACTGCTTTTGGTAAACTCTGTTATTTCATATGGTGGCCAATTAAAAATTTCTTAGCTCTATCTGGACACTCTCTGGACCTATCCAAATGCATACAAACCCACCTTCCTACACACACACACACACACACACACACACACACACACAAACACACACATAGAAACATGCAATCTTAATCACATAGTGTAACTGCATCAGAAATGCCATATCTCATCTACAGAAATAGATATAATCATTCTATGCAGCGTGTAGCAGTAACTCCTGCTATACCTCTTTGGGCAGTTAACTGTTCCTATACTGAAAACAAAACAAAACAAAACAAAACAAGATTTATCATGTGATTGAAAATACCATAAAGAACAATAAATTTCTTAAGCGACTCAAGGGGAAACAGTACAAAAAGTCAGGCAACAGGAGGTCCGGCTTTATTTGCATATGTTTACAGAAGTGACTAATCAGGACCCATTTAGCTTCAAGTGGCAAGAACCAACTCAAATTAAGTTAAATTAAAACTGAAAATATAATAAATTCATATAGCTTAAAAGGGTGCTGGAGAAACTATAAATGGATAGAGGAACCACAGAAGCCAGGACTTCAGAGTCTAGAAACAGAGACAAAGATACTAATATATACAACATTAATATAATGTGTATATATGTATACCTATATACATGTATACATATATGTGTATGTATATATACACACACTAATGTTTGTATGTATGATATATACTAATGTTATAAGTGTGTACATACATGTATTATATAATACATATATACATGCATATATGCATATGCATATATTATGTAATACATATATATGCAGTATATATATAATATATCAATATATATGGTATGTATATCATATATCTATATACCAATATAATATATATGATATTTAGTTCAAGCTTAGTATATATATTACATATATATATTTTATATATTTATATATATTTATTATAAATATGAATATAAATATAAAATAATATAAATTTATAAATAAATATATAAATATATTTTATAAATAAATATATAAGTATATTTATTTATATATTATATAATATATTTTATATATAAAATATAATATATTTATATAATATTTTATATGTAATATATTATATATATTTTATATATAAAATACCTCTTTATATATTATATATTATATATAATTAATTAATTTGATTGTTATATATAATTACATTTTATATTTTATATTTTATATGTGAAATATATAAATATATTTATATACATTTAAATATATTTATATATATTATGTATATATGTTTAATTTCCTGGCAAATCTATATATATGTAGTATATTTTGATTTGCCAGGAAATTTTCATTTCTGTTGTGAAATATCTGGTATTGTACAATACAAATACACTGTGACATTGCTTTACAGCTGCTTGTAATATTAAAGTAATAATAAAGTGCTGAGTGGTGATTCTTTGAGTGCATTCAGTCTAAATCTGTGAGGGAAAGTAAAAACGAACTGGAGGCAATGGAGGTTTCTCATTAAGTCAGATAAACATTTATATGACTCAGAAAGTATTAAGTTGATTAAGGAACTTTAAACAATATCTAGCCTTTAGTGAGTGTTTGATAAAAACTAGTTTTTGCACTGTACCTTTGATAACTCATCTCATGTATTCCTTAAATCCCCCCAAAATAGAAAGTTTCATTTTACAGCTGAGGAAATTAGAATGCCACGCAAATATTGCAAGGTCACACAACTTATAAATAAATGAGGCTTTCTCTCAAGTCTATTGTGTTATACTCTTGTCAAAACAGTGTATTATAGTAAAATTTTAAGTTATACTACTATTTGTAAATTAGATTTGCTTATATAAATAAATTTAGAATAATAGCATGGATATCTTAACATAAAAATACTTTTATCTTCAGTATTGATATTTATTTCAAGTTTAATGATGCACAAAAGTAAACCAAAAGTATAAGTAACTCTTTCAAACTGAAGAAATACATTTTACACTATGACCAGAAAACATATGTTTTCTATTTATACAACTGAAACCAAAATTTTATAAAGCAATATTTACCTTATCACATGTGATGTACTTTGGTATATCATATTCAATTACTTAACAGTAATGATGGCAATGAGCTATTAAATTGATTTCTTAATCCATTAATGGGTCGTGATCCATGTTTTGATAAATACTCATTTAGACAATGGTGGTTGAAACAGTCATGCCTACTTCTTTTTAGTTCTTAAGCATAATTGGAATTTGTGTTTATTAATTTCAACCAAAAAGGAAAAAAAAAAAAAAGAAAGAAAGAAAAGAAACCTAAAGCCCACACTCTAGAAGGTTGTAGTCAGGATTCACTCTACTTGGCAGAGGAGACCTGCAGTAGCAGCATCTCACAAACTGTCCCCTCTAGCAATTTCTCTCCTCATTCAATCATCCTTAACCAGCTACAACCCCAAATCATTTTTCTACTTGTCTGGAAGGTAACAGGTCTTTTGCTACTTAGTTTCTCATTAATACTGATCTTAACCAAGTTATCAAATTATATCCAGTAGAAATGGAAGTTACACAACAGGGGAAGAAGGCGGCGTTACAACAAAGTTTGACACCCCCCCCAAAAAAAAGCCAGAAACATATAGCATTAAATACTTTGGCTCCTATACATAATCTCAGGCCACTGGTGTCAACAGTAGACTATAATTATAAATGGTAACTACTATAGTAGAGAAATTATAGACCTAAGTAAGTGTTGGTGAACCTGTTTTGCCTGTGTTTTCTTAATGTTTTGATGGACTTGCTATAAATTGTCTCTTTTAAAGTTTCCATGAAGGCAGAACAAAAACTAGTTGGTATGAAAGTTTTTTATTAAACCTTACAAAAAGCATATGTTGAAAAATAAATGGTGGCTAATTCAGTATAACAACTTTTCCTACAATTTCAAGCTACATTTTAATATTTTGGGGTTAATTTATTTTTTTTTAAATATAAATCACAACCATTGTTGGAGGATAAAATGGTGATACTGGGTATATAGCTGGTTGGTGGTTTATCCAATAAAGATACTGTTCTTGTTCCCTTTCCCAATCCATATCTTCCCTAGATTGTTTTTCAGTGTGTAAAATAAAATATGACTAATAATATATCATTAATATTTGATTCATTTTATGAATTTTATTGAATTTCTTTTAAATCATGATTTTCTTCTATGTTTAAAATTAAGTACCATGTTTGAATACATAAAAGTACTAAATTATTTTAAAGAACAAGATCCTGAACATTTGTTTTCTGAAAAATGGTGTGGAATAATAAAGTTATATTGGCTTTTATCATATAAAAATATTTAATAAATAGCTTATATAGACCATGATAGCCATGCAGTCAAGCCCTGTAAAGACAAATGAGAGAACACCAAAGGCTTTCTGGAAGACAATGATTTTATTGCACTGAAACCTAACTACCTACCATTATACATGTGAAGAATTACTTTCAATGATACATAAAAAGTAAACCTCCATTTCATAAACAGTAAACTTTCCCACATGCAATACAACAATATTATTAGTCTTTGTCCTTCCCTAAAATTATTTTGTTAAGAATAAAGAAAACAGACAAATTGAGGTTTAACTGTAAGAATTTTTTCAAATCTTTATTTGACCTTGAATTTTTATCTTTTATACCACATTCTTTTCCTGTAGAAAAGTACACACATAAGGAAAAAAGAGACCCATTAGCCTCTTAGCCACACAAAACTGACAGAAATCACCAAAGAATCCTACATAAAACAAGAAAATAGTTATGTAAATCATTTATATAAATAAATGTCTACTTTCACCTCTAATTCCAGGAAGACTTGCAGTGTTGACTGAGGCTCCAGGTAAAGAAAAATCCCTTCCCACATGATAATATCTATTGTTCCTAATGTAAAGAAAATTACTAACTCATTTAATGAAGATGATCTAGTTTTTCTTTCTTTGGAAATAAGGACTCATTATTTTTACACATGTGATATTAGAGCTTCTGGTCTTGGCAACTTCCAGATTATGTCAGCACCTGCTGAAAGTAGTTAGTAAATTAGAGGAATATTGACAATTTTTTAAACATCTGTGATTGCTGTAACTTGTCCTAAGACATGTCCTAAAAAGTTCCTCAAAATCCATGACAAATCAATATAAAATGCATTTAGTGACTTGATTGTTGTTATTCTGATTTTCTAACTGACTGTTTATATATTCTTTTTTTTTCTTTTCTTAGCTCCAGGGGACAGAATTTACTTTATTTTTTGGATAATTTCTGACTTACAGAACTATGGCAAAAATGGTGCAGAGAATTCCTGTATATCACACACAGAGAATCCCATATAACTAATATCTTACATTAGAATAATACATTTGTTGCAGTTAATAAATCAATATTGAACATTTTATCAATTAATATCCAACCTTTATTCAGATTCCCTTAGTTTTTATCTACTGTCTTTTTTCTGTTTTTGAAGATCCCGTCAAGGATACCACAGTACATTTAGTTTTCATGACTATTTAGGTTACTCTTGGCTATGACATTGTCACAAAATTTCTTTTTTCCCCCTCTATACAGTTTTAAAGAATACTGGTCAGATATTTTGTAATTAGAACAAATTAGAATGTGTTCAATTTATTATTATTATTTGATTGTGTTTATTTGTTTTGGGAGAGAAGACCACAAAGGTAAAGTGCCATTATCATTGTATCATATCAAGGTCTTTCTTTCTTTCTTTCTTTCTTTCTCTTCTTCTTTTTTTCCTCCCTCCCTTCTTTCCTTCCTTCCTTCCTTCCTTCCTTCCTTCCTTCCTTCCTTCCTTCTTTCCTTCCTTCCTTCCTTCCTTCCCAGTGTTAAGTACTACCAGATTCTCCATAATCATCATATATTTTCTGCCCCAGTCCTATAATCAGCCATTTCTCCAAAAGCCTTTTTCCTTTTATTGGGGAGTGGTCTTGGAAACAAATCTGTGTGTGCTCATTGCTACTAGAATGCTGTTATAGCCTCTCTTAGCTGACAAAGAAAAAAATATATATATGCATGTATAATAATTATATTATGGATAATACACATACCTATACATTTTGTACATATATCCATCTATATCTATTAAGCTACTGATGTCTTCATCATCATACTGACGTCTCCAACTCTAATCTATTACTTTATGGATTATTGTAGATTCCTTCCTTGCTTATTTGTAAATTTCCACTAAAACAGATACCTGATTCCCACCATCAATAGATTTACTTGATTATTAAATTCCAGTACACACATATTGCAGTATCTGAATTGATAACTCATATCCTTGTAGGAAAATTTTTACCAAGTACAGTGTTCATGTGCAGTTACTTTTGCCTTTAGTTTTACAGACTACATTATTTCTAAAGTTACTTAGGTCAGCAATATATTCTTTTACCCCTTCAGTGAGATTTTAAAATACATTTGTAATACATTTAGATTCTTTTGACACATTTTGCATTCCATCCTGGAATGTATACATTAAGTATTATTCTTTGTACTGCAAAAATTGATTGGTTTTGACATATGTCTTGTATTCATCATTATGGTACCATATAAAATAGTTTCACTGCCTTAAAAAATCCCCTATGCTTTACCTAATCAACATTCCTAAACACCTGACAACCAGGGACTTGTTTACCATCTCTGTAGTTTTGTCTTTTCCAGAATGTCTTAAAATTATAATTGTACAGTTTATTGCTTTTTCAGACTGGCTTCTTTTTCTTAGCAATGGGCATTTCATAGTCATCCATTTTTTTTTCTTTCATGTCCTGAAAGATCTTTTGTTTTTATCATTGAAAAATATTCCAATGTATAGGTGTATCAGTTTGTTGTCTATTCATGTAGTGAAGGACTTCTCTGTTGCTTCCAATTTTTGGTAATTACAAATAAAGCTACTAAAAGCATTCATGTGCAGATTTTCTTTCTGGACATAAGTTTTCATACCAATTTGGTAAGTGGTATGAAATCACCATGAAGTGCAATCACTGAATCATATGGTATAATTAAATTTAGTTCGGAAAGTAACTGCCAAATTATCTTCCAAAGTAGCTGTATGATTTTGCATTCCCTTCAGTAATGAATGACAGTTCTTGTTGCTTTGCATCCTTGCCAGCAGTTGTTATTATCAGTTTTTTTATTTTAACCATTCTTGTTAATGGGTTGTAATGGTATCTCATTTTTACAATTTGCAATTCCTTAATGACAAATGATGTGGACTATCTTTTCATACACTTATTTTATACCTCTATGTCTCTCTTTTTTGTAATGTCTTCATCTGAATTTGATCCCATGGGATAAAAATGTCTCATCTGTTATCTATTTTCTGAAATATATTGTGGAAAATTGATATCTTTTTTGTTGTTGTTGTTAAACATTTGGTAGAACTCACCAATGAAATCAGTCGAACCTGTTGATTATATTTTCAGAAGCTTATTGTTTTTTAAAATATTTTATTTATTTACTTATTTGTTTGGGAGAGAGAGAGAGAGAGCGCATGAGAGGGGAGAGGGTCAGAGGGTCAGAGGGAGAAGCAGACTCCCCACTGAGCAGAGAGCCTGATGTGGGACTAGATCTTGGGACTCCAAGATCATGACCTGAGCTGAAGACAGTTGCTTAACAAACTGAGCCACCACTTGCCCAAGTTTATTAATTATTGATTTACTTTCTTTACTAGATATAGTTATAGATACTCAACATATAGTTATAGATACTTGAAATATAGTTATAGATGTCACACATAGTTACAAATATAGATATATTTGGATTATCTATTTCTCCTTGTGTGAATTGTAGTTTGTGTCTTTTAAGGAATTTTTTTTATCCAAATTATCAAATTTGTGGACATAGATCAAATTTATAGTGTTTCTTTACTATTTTTTTAAAGTCCATCTATGTCTTCTCTCACTCTCTCTCTCTCTCTCTCTCTCTTTCTCTTTTCTCACTTGGTTAACCTGGCTAGAGTTTTATCTATTTTTTTATATGTTTTCAAAGAACTAGATTTTGTTTCACTGATTTTCTTCTGTTTTTGATTTCATTGATTTCTGCTCTGAATTTTATTATTATTTCTTTCTGCTTTTTTAGGTTTAAAGTGTTCTTCTTTCTTCAGATTTCCTAAGGTAGAAAATTATATAATTAATTTTAGATATTTGGTCTTTTCTAACAGATGTATTTAATGCTGTAATCCTCCCTCTAAATACTGACTTTTTGGCATCTCTCAAGTTTTGATAAGGTGTCTTTTAATTTCCATTCAGTTTAAAATATTTTTAATCTCCTGAGATTTTTTTTTTTGCCCCATGTGAGACTAGAAGTGTGTTAAGTTCCAAATACTTGGGAACTTTCAGCTATTTTTCTGTTACTGATTTCTACTTTAATTTCAGTGTGGGCTGATAACATACTTTGTGTTATTTCTACTATTTTAAACATTGGTAAAGTATGTTTTATGGTCCAAAGTATGGTCTATCTTGGTCAATGTTCTATGCAAGTTTGAGAAGAATGTGTATTCTGTGGTTGGATGTAATATTTTATAAATGACAAATAGATTCAGTTTATTGATTGTGCTATTCAAGTAAACTGTATCTTTACCAGTTTTCTGCCTGCTTGAACTATCAATTACTGAAAAAAGGATGTTGAATTTAACTATAGTAGATTTCTTTCTTTCTCCTTAAAATTCTCTTAAGTTTTTGCCTCATTTGTTCGTAGGCTCAAACACATTAATATTATTAGTTTTAAGTTTGAGAAACATCACTTCAGAAAATTATATAAAGATACAAAATAGTATTAATGTGAAAAAGTAATGGAAATAAATAAATTGTATCATTTGGTTTACCTAAATTCATTGAAAATTACTGAGTTCCTCATTGTGGGTTTTCTTTTTCAAGAGTTATAAAAGGTTTTTGTCACTCCTGGTGGTTAATATTCAGACATATTCCTTAACTGCATAGCCTGCCCTCCCTCATTTTTGTCTTGTTTCACAAATACAGTGATTTCTGGTCATTTTCTTTAAAATTAAAAAAAGAAAAAAAAAAACTTCATATGTGGGGCATCTGGGTGGCTCAGATGGCTGGGTGTCTACCTGACAGGTCATGGTCATGATCTCCAGTTCCTGGGATGGAGTCTCATGTCAGGCTCTGAGCTCAGTGAGAAGTTTGCTTCTCCCTCTCCTTCTCCCTCTCCCTCACTAAGGGCCTATTTAGCCAGAGTGATTTCATCTTGGTTAATCAGTGATTTTGTTTATGAAATAAAACTTAAACTGATCCTGCTCCACCACCCCCACGGGAAACTTACTTAAAAACAAGTCCAGGAAACCAGTAAAATGCGGTGACCAGTCCTTCATAACAGAACCCAAATAAAAGGATGGGTCAGGTCAGGTGGAGATAACAGAGCCCGAATGCAAGGATGAGTCAGGCCAGGTGGAGACATCCAATCAATGGAGCTGGCATACTGTCTCCCTAGCTACCAAGGAGTGTGGACCCCACCTTTTGGGAGCCTTTTGGGCGCCAATTCTGACCAAGGTAATAGGCTAGTTCAAATAGCTACTATCGGGTAAATTGTAATTCAATTGGCCACCCAATTGACCTAGCATGACTATGCAACTTTCTCTGTGTGTTACAATCTCATTGGTCACCTGTGTGGGGCCAGGCTCAACCACATGGTGTTTGCCCTTTAAAAGTTAGTCTGTAAGTCTGGGAGGACTCGATCTCTCTGTAAGAGGCGGCCCTGAATGGTCGGTCGCTTTGATCCTCAGTGCTTGCCATGAAATAAAGCTTTGCTTGACCTTCACTTTGTATCAGTCTCGGTCCTTTGATCACGGACCTAACGGTGCTGTTTCTCTCAAATGAATTAAAAAACAAACAAACAAACAAAAAACCCATCATATGTAAGAATGAAAATATCCTTCCCCTCATGGTTCTGAAATAACACTCCACTAGAGTTACTTTCTCTGGATGATAGTCCTTTGTTATAAAGAAATGTCACAATGCGTACTCATACCCTCCTACTGTCAAAGCCAAGAGGTAACTTTTCTAATAGTATTTTTGGAGGTATCACTCAAAAACATGTAAGACTACTGCTCCCAAAAGTTTATCATTCTCATGACATTCAGCCTCCCACAATTTATAAAAATTACTAAGTGATCTTGATGTAGTTTTGGAATATATGTGAGGTCTGGAGCTGATAACCAAGAAAAAATTCTTGAGATGTCTTTGATGCAAAAAGGTGATTTCATTAAAGCACTGGGTCAGGACCTGTGGGCAAAAGGAGCTGCTGCACTGGGGTTGTGAGGGACAATTGATTATATATTTTGGGGTTGGGGGAAGTAAAGATAAGGGAAGTTCTGAAAGGATTTTCAAATGTTAAGGAAGACTGACAAGATATAGGAGGCCTTACTATTGTCAAACTAAGGTTGGTTTTCCCTCTAGCAAAGCTTTAACAGAAAGACAGGAACTTCCTTCTGAAAGTTAGGTTATTAATAAGAATTTGTTTCTTGTAAATCACTAAGACCTTTGTAAAACCAGGGAGTGTCATGTTTTGCAGGACTTCAATCTCTATAAATGAACATTTTTTTTCCCTTCCCTTAGCTTTAGGGCAGCCAGGAGTGCCTGAAGAATTTTACACGTATCCCACCTGGGACTGTGGGAATTGGTTTGCAGGGTGTCAGCTTATGTTTTGTCCTCAGCTTGCCTTCTTCTCCCTTATCAATCCTACAACTTTTCAGCTCCAGTGACTTCTTTTACAGGTAAACAGATCTTGGCTCTGACTTTCTGGATTATTACTATTCTCCAGATTTGTGGGTTGTGGTTTTCTTTGCTATCTCAATCCTTTGATATGTCCAAGAAACGTTTTTGCTCAGCTTTCTCTTATTTTAAGGACAGGAGTGATAACTACTAAGTTCTTTACATGTTGGAGCTGAAACTGGAAGTTCTCCTTAGGATAGAATTTACAATTATATTTTGCAAATCTAAATTGCAAAACATGTTTAATTCATCTAAAAACATGTTTGAATGCAATAGCAAATATCTCCCTATTAGAAAGAATGTTGTTTCTATTTCAAAAGGGCATATAAAATACAGGGTATTTTTACATCTATAGCTGTGGAAGTCATAAGAATAAGTTATACTATTTTAGTCTTGTAGAACTGGTAAGAAAATAATTCATTTTCTAGGCTTTCATGCAGTGGAACATAGTGCCAACTGTAGATAAGTAATGCCCTTACATTCCAATCAGAAAAAAAATATTTAAACTTTACATTTCTCTTTAAAGTTCCATTCCCATATTAAATTTCATAGAATGAATTACTTTAGGAAATACTGCTACTCAGTTTGAAGCGAGTATTTTAATCATTAGGGTAAGCTTTTCCCTCATTAAGGTCCCTTGATAAACAAGCTAGATATGGTTTTGATGGCAATCACAAGAGGATATTTTTTAACATGTAAACTTTCATAGAAAATAAAATTAATTTAAATTTGTTTAACACAATTCCTGTTGCTTATTATTAAAACCTAGGAGAAGAGTCAATACATTTTGGAAAGCCAAACTCAGCTCTATTTACCTATAAAATAAATTTAAAAAAATAAAATAATATCAGCAAAAATACCCTAAGAAGCACTTGTTTTCTTTCTTTCAACAATTGATTAATTATGCCAATGTATGTAACTGGATACCCCTCCCATGATTAAAGAGCTTGGTTTGAAGAGTCAATAGGCATTTTGGGGGATTTTTTTGTATTGTGTTATTCAAAATCTGGATTACTTAAACAAAGCTAGGCATTTTATATTGTTTGACATAAATTGAAAACCATTTTCATGATTTTTTCCTTCACTGAATTTGTGGCATTAATCTGAGTTATTTAATCTTAGGTATTTATAGCAGTAGTAAAATAATATAGGAATTTGGAATTTTAAAAAAAAAACTATTTTACACCAACTTCCTCATTTTATACTGTTGGAAACTAAGGTTCAGAGATACCAAATGAGTCTCTGTATGAAAATAAATTATTACTCAATCATAAGTTAATTCTAATCAATATCACATAAAAGAGGTTGACTTCAGTGAACTGGTGAAAACTATTTTTTTTTAAATCTAATGATTTAAAGCCTCTGGAAATTGTCCTAATGGCGAACAGAAAATAAGAAACATCTATTTGAACCAAGGCTACTATCTCCCTCTCCTACCTCCCAGCTCAGGAAGGCATAGACTAACTACACTCTAGACTGCAGCAGGGAAGAACAGGGCCCATATGGAGGGTTTTTTCCTAGGAGGAGCAAGATATCAACATCTCTTTTTCTGCTTCAAGCTACTTCCTGCTGAGGCTTTCATGGGTGAGTGCAATTGAAAGAGGGGCTTTGTTCTACCCAGTCCTTACTCATAGAATAGAAGCTCTACCTTGGGCATAACCCATGTGAGAATAGTGAACACTGATCACTCTAGCTCCAGCTTGAGGGGTGGTGGTTTTGATGTAGAAATGATGTTAGGATTTGAAGCCAAGAGCCAAGAAAGAATTCTCGAGAAGTCTTTGGTGCAACAAGTTGGTTTTATTAAAGCATGAGGACTGGACCTATGTGCAGAAAGAGCTGCACTGGGGTCATGAAGACGGACCCATTATATACTTTTTTTTTTTAAGGATTTTTATTTATTTATTTTACAGAGATCACAAGTAGGTAGAGGCAGACAGAGAGAGAGGAGGAAGCAGGCTCCCTGCTGAGAAGAAAGCCCAATGTGGGGCTCTATCCCAGGATCCTGGGATCATGACCTGAGCTGAAGGCAGAGCCTTTAACCCACTGAGCCACCCAGGCACCCCCCATTATATACTTTCAAGATGGGAGGGAGTTAGGAATAGTGTAAGTCTCTAAGGAATTTGGAAGCGAGTTTCCAGGACCTTGAGGGGGCTAGCTCTTTTTGGGATAAGGTCATTTATTACCATTTATTACCCTGAGGTGTAATAAAACCTGAGTCATGAGACCCTTCAGATATATATTAGTGGGTCATATGTTTGGGGTGACCGCCAACATATGTCTTGTGGGGGTAGAGATAAAAAAAAATCAAAGGAAATTTTATATGTTAAAGTAGACTTAGGGGGTCCTGTGGGTTGGCCTACGATTTCCATTTGCCCTTAGAAAGTATCAACATTGAGACACTTGAGTCCCTAGAGGGATGTTACTCTGCCTGTTTCAAGGACTTGTCCTTGGGCTGTAGGTAGTAAGGAGATTTAATAACTTTTCTTGTGCCTTTTTCCCCCACATTAGTTTCATGCCAGAAGAGGCCAGCTGAAAGTAGTCTAGGTTATTGCCCATCTCACTGTGGTGGGGAAAGGTAATTGGGAGATTATGTGCCCAAAAAAGCTGCTAAAATGATTACACAGGATTTTTTTAATATTAAGGTGGGCAAATGCAAATCCTCTCAATTATTGTCAGAAAACTTCTGAGTCTCAGCTTTCTCAGGCATAAGTATAGTAGCAATCATAGCTGTTGCTTTTAGCAAATTTGGCACATTCTCAGGTATACCTGTGACCCAATTCAGTGCAGAAGTGGGATAGCCTTCTTTTTTTTTTTTAAGATTTTATTTATTTATTTGACAGATAGAGGTCACAAGTAGGCAGAGAGAGAAGGGGAATCAGGCTCCCTGTTGAGCAGAGACCCTGATGAAGGGCTCAATCCCAGGACCCTGGGATCATGACCTGAGCCGAAGGCAAAGGCTTTAACACACTGAGCCACCCATGTGCCCTGTGGGATAGCCTTCTTAAAGGAAGAGAATACCCTCAGATTGTTTTTCAGAGTCCATAGTCTCTCATGGTTCACCTCCCCGAAGGGACGGGGGGTGGGAGGTTGGGGTACCAGGTGGTGGGTATTATAGAGGGCACGGATTGCATGGAGCACGGGGTGTGGTGCAAAAATAATGAATACTGTTATGCTGGAAATAAAAATAAATTAAAAAAAAAAAAAGAAAAAAAAAAAAGGAAGAGAATACAAGTCAGAGTCCTAGCTTTTCATTGCACATGTTTCTTGACCAAATTCTCTTCAAAACTCTTAGGATTAAAAATGATGATACTTAGGTTCTGTCAAAGGCCTACTGAAAACAGTTGATAATTAAGGCTATCAATCTAAGGCAGGGTTGGCAAACACTTTTTTTTTTTTTTAAAGGACCATGGTATAAATTTTACATATGGCTTTATGGGCCATATATTCTCTGTGGTAAAAACTCAGCTATTAGAACATAGTATTAAAAAGCAATGAGGGGTGCCTGGGTGGCTCAGTGGGTTAAGCCTCTGCCTTCAGCTCAGGTCATGATGCCAGGGTCCTGGGATTGAGCCTGGAACTGGGCTCTCTGCTCGGTGGGGAGCCTGCTTCTCCCTCTCTCTCTGCCTGCCTCTCTGCCTACTTGTGATCTCTCTCTCTGTCAAACAAATAAAACCTTAAAAATAAAATAAAATAAAACAAACAATGACAGTATGTAAACAAATGAGCATGGTTATATTCCAAACAAATTTTATTTATTGACACTAAAATTCTAGCTTCATATAATTTTCATGTCATGAAATAATCTTCTACTGATTTTTTTTAACCAACTCTGTTGTCTCAAATGTTTGTTGATGGGCTGCAAGTTGTTAGGAAATTTAGTTTTATCTACATTTCCTTCTCCCTTTGTTCTCATCAATCACCAAGCAACTCGATGTTAAACATTAAATTTACTCTAGCACTCCCTCAGTATAGTACATTCATCTTACAATCTTAGCCCATGAGCTATATACAAAAACCCAACAGGCTGGATTTGGTCTTTGGCTTGTGGTTTGTTGATCTCTGCCTGAGGAACTTGTTAGCCACCTATACCAGTGTTGTGCCCAAATTCTGAGACCCCCCAAAGATGACCACCAGAGTCCAGAGTCAAAGCCAAATAGCAAGGGTTGTTTATTACGAGTTCGAACCCGGACCTCCGCGCACTCGTTGCCGGTGACGCTAAGAGGTCTCGAGCTCGGGATCACAACACCACTTATACACTATTTTTTGGGAGGCAGGGACTTAGCATACATCATAGTATCTTGTAACAAATCACCACATACCACGGGAAAATCAAAAAGGAACTCTATAATATGACTGGTGTGCTACAGAGCGGGAAAAGGCTGAACTGCTGAGTTGGCGCCGCTAGGGTATGTGTCACCTCAGGATTGACCGGGGTCTTCCTGTCAAGCCGTGGGGCACCAGATGGTTGTTATCTCTCGGCCCAGAGCCAGATAGGGGGGTCCGGGAGCAGTCATTCTGTCACGTCCAATTCCGGGTGGGGGTTACTCTGGCGTCAGATGGCTGTTATCTCTTGGCCCAGAGCCGGGTGGGGGGGTCCGGGAGCAGCCATTCTGTCAGGTTCAATTCTGAGTGAGGGATGTGTGGTTACAGAGTGTCCATAGAAAGTCTGCTGGTATTTTTCCATCTCCTCATGGGTTAGCAAGTGAAGGTACAGAAGCAGAAATAGCGGTAATGGTTATAATTTAGGCATCTCACCAGGTGTTTTAAATTTTAACTTGGTTGTTTAATCACTGGAAATGTTTGTACTTTAATATCATTACCTTAAACTCTAAAAAAAGTCTTACTATATTACATGTATATATTGACTACATAGAAAAACTGACAAAGAGACCTTAAAAAGAAGTTTCTGCATATTCTTTAAAATATAAAGATGTCACTCTTGTGATGGCCCTTGTAAGAATAAAGATATAATAAAATAGTATGAAAATCTAGTATGTAAAAGTGTAATAGTATCATTAAAATCTAGTGTTTATTTTTATCAAAAAATAAGTATTAGTTATTCTGCCATGTTTTTCATTTTTAACCTTGGCTTCCAGATTTAAATTTAATATTCAAGTTCACTAATTATATTTGTTTAGATTTTATTAGACTTATTGTTCCATATATCTTTATTTGTATTTTAATGGTTCTATTGTATATCCATCTTCTATTCTGAAGCTCTTCCTCTCTGTTTTGGAGGTAATTGAGGTAAATATTTTTAAGGCCATGAGAAAAAAAAATTATTGTTACTTTAAAATTTGGTAACAGAATCCTTCAGGGATGGAATATGTTTTTATTGAATAAGATATCTTAATAGATTGTTGGATATTAAAAATTTGATTACAGAACATGGCCTAAGGAGTGGGGGTAAGTAACTAGCTAAATTTCTTTAGACAGAATTTATTAAGAGGGCAGATATGCATGGGGATAAAAACAATGAGAGGCAGAATAAAGCAGAGAAAGGAGCTGAGTAAATGGTAATAAATCAGTGAGAACTTTCAAGTGGCAAGAATGGTCAAAGAATGCCTGCTATTTCATTTTTAATGTGCTGTTCTGTTCTGTATATTGCCTTGCCCCCAATGCCTTCAAACTTTCAATAAAAGGCTGCTGCAACCAAATTTTGCATCAGTACTACACTGAGGGAGTGCTAGAGTAAATTTAATATTTACTCACAGGTGTGAGGAGTTACCTCATTGTCATCTTGATTAGTATTTCCCTGATGATTTGTAATGTTGAGCACCTTTTCATACGTGTGTTGGGCATTTTTATGCCTTCTTTGGAAGAAAATATCTGTTCAGGTCCTTTGCTCATTGTTTAATAAGGCTACTTGGTGTTTGTTTGTTTGTTTGCTTTGCTGTTAAGTTGCATGTATGAGGTGACCTGCAGAATGTGGGAAAAAAATTACAAACCATATATTTGATAAGGGGCTAATATCCAAAAAGTATAAGGAGCTCATTTTTTAAAAATAAGATTTTATTTAAATCTTAAAAGACAGATTGACTTTAGTTTATCAGAGGACTTAAGCATAATCTAGATTGCCATATTAATTTGTTTTATAAAAGCTTGTGTTTAGTCAATGGCAGAACCAAAATTAGAACCTCAGATTCCTAATTTCAATCTAAAATTCTAGTATTTGTTACATATTTTCAAGGAAGGAGGAAAGAAATACCATCATTGGTACATTCTGAAATTTAGAAGTCTAAAAAGTTGAAATCTATAAAAATTCACATGCACAAACTTTTGAATTTTAAAGCATTTCTCATAATAACTTTATCTTTGTGACAGAGAAATTTTCTGAAAAATGTAGTCACTGCTTTTATTTCTTACTAGTCATTTCTGTGAAACACAATCAGTGCTCTGTCAAATAGCAGACAAAAAAAAAAAAAATACTCTCTCCCTTTTGTTCCTATTCCTTGACTGGAAAGTGCTAGTGATTTGGGAAACAGAGGTAGAAGAAAAGTTACTAAATTTCCTTACTATCTAGTACCCACTGACAAGTCCTTGAAACAGGCAGAGTGACATTCCACTAGTGACTTAACTGTCTCCATCTTAATACTTTGCTAAGAGCAGAAGACAATCTTAGCCTGACCAACTCCTATCCCCATCAGGATACTGTAAGTCTATTTTAACATGTTAAAAATTCCTTAGGAAACTTCCTTCATCGCTAAACCCTCCAAGATATGTGCTGATAATTATCCCCAAGCATATGGTCCATGAATATAGGTATGCAGGGTCTCATGACTAAAGTTTTATTAGATGGTAATAAATGACCTTTTCCCAGCAACAGCTAGCCCCTCAAGGTCCTGGAAACCTTGCTTCCAAAATTCCTTAGAGACTTACGCTATTCCTGACCCCCTCCCATCTTGCAAGTATATAATGGAGCACTCCTCACAAACCTGGGGGCAGCAGCTCTTTCTTCCCATGGGTCCTGTTTCTGTGCTTTAATAAACCACCATTTTGCACCAAAGATGTCTCAAGAATTATTTCTTGATCATTGGCTCCAGACCTCACCCCAGCAAACCTCACTTATATTCTAAAACTTCATCACCAGCAAGACTGAATGATAAGTTTGGGAGAAGGCTGTGCAGTTTCGATGACTTGACAAATTTTACTAATACTAGTATTGTTGAACCTAGAAGAGGCAATGGTTAAAAGAAATCTGGAGAGTTCACTGTCTGACAAAGGAGTCCTGCTAATAAAAAGGAAAGCTAAGAGATTTAGAGATGCCTGGGTGGCTCAGTCAGTTATGTATCTGCATTTTGCTCAGGTCACAATCCTGGTGTCCTGGGATTGAGTCTTGCACTGGGCTCCTGCTTCTAACTCTCCATCTGCCCCTCCTCCCACTTGTGCATTCTCTCTCTCTCTCTCTCTCTCTCATTCTTTCTCTCTCTCTCTCTCTTTCAAATAAATAAATAAATAAATAAATGTTTTAAATGGTGTAAGATATAGGTGCTGCTTCTTCTACTCTCCTTTAGTAATGAGGATGGGAGGAGGTATTGCCATTTGTTTCAATGCTACCATTGCGTTTAGTACCTGACTTTCAAAACTGATGTTCAGATGAGCATAGCTAGTATGGCTTAATGAAGAGGGTCCCTTTACAAATAAGTTTGGGAGATCTGGAATTTTTTTTTTTTTTATTCCTGCAGAACACCTCAGTCCCTTGAATGGTATATTATACATTGTGAATTTCCAATGAGAAAGAGGGGATTCTGCATTTCTCATATTTTATTAGAAAAGTGTTTTAAGAGATGCATTTATCAAATCATAGCTTTGAAATCTAATTATATTTCTCTCACAAAGTCTCAAAAATCTCTTCCCTTTGAAAGGCTACAATATCTCTTGGTGTACCACCTTCTTCCATAATAACACTTGTCTAATATTTTAAAATTTAGAAAATACCTTCACTTTCCAATGCATTCCAATTGACTTGGCAATTTTTCATATAATGTGAGTTTATAGATTCATAATTTTGTGTTATTACAGCATTCATATTTTTTAAACAGAAAACTCCAAGACTGTTTTCACCCTTTGTCTCAATTTTCTTTCTATCCACATTTTGAGCTATGATAATTTGCTATTAATTATTATTTCTACTTAATTCCATATATTTAATTTCAAATATATTTCCAATGTGACTATACTACAATGTTGGCATTTCTGAATCCTTGATTTTTATTTCTTCCTCAATTATCTGTTTAACCTATACCTCTTAAACTTTTTTTAGGTTGGGCACAAGAGTAACATATTTCTAAACACTTACATATATGAAAATAGTTTTATTGTATTATTAGTATTAATATTAGTTTATTTATTAGTTCCTGAAGTTGTCAAAGAATACTATAAACATAGTTGCTTAAGCAACATAAATTTATTCCATCACAGTTCTGGAGGCCATAAGTCCGGAATAATTTCAATGTGAAGGTAGGGGTATGTTTTAGGGAAGATTTTGTTCCTTGACTCCTCTAGGTTCTGGTATTTCTTGGCAATTTTTTGCCTCCACCAATTTACACTCTGCCTCCATCTTCATATCATCCTTTCCTCTCTGTCTGCCTCTCGCAACTTCCTGTGTCTCTCTGATAAGGACACATGTAATTGCAATTAGGGCTCACCTAGATAATGCGGGATAAATCTACCTCTCAATATTCTTCTTTTTTTTTTTTTACCTCTCAATATTCTTAATCACATCTTCTGCCACATAAGGTAACATTCATAGGTTCCAGGGATTTGATGTGGATGTTTTGAGGGAGTTCACCTTTTAATTAATACAGTTTTCATGTTTGATTTATTTTGGAGGGTCAATTCTAAGTCTTTCTTCCTCCAAGATGAGTTTTAATCTTACCATTGCATTTTTTTTTCACATTAGTCTACTCTTTACTCCCATATATCCTTTTTTTAAATCTGTTTTTTTTTAATCAAACTATTTTTGTCCTGCAATCATCAGCTTTCATAGCATAGAAAAATTCATTCTTGTATAAATGAGAATCTAAAACAGGTAGTTTTCACATTGTTCTTTTGTTTCCGTTTGTAATTTTTTTTTTTTTCAGAGATGTACTTTTTGCTTGTAGGCTTCTCTTGGGCTACAACATATGTTTCTTTTTAAAACTTTGACAAAGTACAGAAATACAGGCCTTGGCTTTAGCTGTCTTCATTGTCTATTGAAATGCTATCAAAATCCCGGGGAACCTGGGTGGTTCTGTTCATTGAGTGTTCAACTCTTGTTTTGGCTCAGACTGTGATCTCAGGGCTGTGAGATTGAGCCCTGAATTGGGCTTCATGTTCAATATGAAACCTGCTTGAGATTCTCTCTCTCTTTCTCCTTCTGCCCCTCCTCTTGTTCATGGCCTCTTTCTCTCTAAAATAAATAAATTCTTTTAAAAATAAGAAATGTTATTAAAATTCTTTCACATCTAAAGCTAGAAAGGGGGAATATGTGAATGTCTTAATCTCACTCTTAGAAAATTGTGTGTTTTGCTCTCTCTTGCTTTCTACCATTTATACATATTGCTTTGTTTGGAATATTGAGCCTCCTTTGCTTGTCCTAGATTACTACTATTTATTCTTCACATCTAACCTTAAATAACATTTTGTTTTTTCAAAGTCTTTCTTGGTCTCCCAATATTGAGTAAGATGCCTTACCTATGCATATGTACCTAAGACACCTTGTACTTAAATATAGCATCTGTCATAAATATAGCATTATGGTCATAATGTATCAGACATACATTATAATTGTCTGTCCCCAGTAGACAGCGAGCAACTTGAAGGGATACATTGTGGTCTGTTTGCATTATATTCTCAAAACTGAGCACAATACTTAGCACAGTAGGTGAATAATAAGAATTTGTTGAATTGTGACCTTGGAATATGTCATCTACTAAAGTTGCTCTCTAAATCACCAAGGTTTGGTTTGTTACCTCTAGTCTGACTTCACATTCTGGGTTCACCCTGTACTGACCTTTATCAGAGCATATATCACAATATTTGATTTTATAATAATAATAATTGGAATTTATTGCACATTTACTGTATGCTAGACATTGTGCTAAGCAGTTGACCTATACTATCTCCTTTAATTTAGCCCTCACAATAATCCTGTAAATAAATACCATTATTATTCCATTTTTAGATGAAGAAATGGGCATAAAAATTCACACAATTAGCAAATAGAAAAACTTGTTTTTTAACCCATAGAATTTAACTCCGGACATCATTCTATTAGCCAATATAATATACTTCTTTCACTTTTGCTGCTGTCTCTAACAACAAACTGCCACAAAATTCTTATAAGCAAGTATTACACCTTCTTTCCATTGCCTACCATGGCATAATGCTTAGTATCTCCTCAATAAATTTTCTGTATGAATAAATGAATGACATAAAGCAATATTCAGATTACTATTCCATATGAGAAATACATTATTTATTCAGAGAAAGAAAATACAACATATAACTTTTACATTCCATACTCACAGAATTAAAAACAAAACAAAACAAATCTATGTTTAAGTAAGAATCATTTAAAAATGTAGTTCAGGGGCACCTGAGTGGCTCAGTGGGTTAAAGCCTCTGCCTTCAGCTCAGGTCATGATCCCAGGGTCTTGGGATTGAGCCCTGCATTGGACTCTCTGCTCAGTGGGGATCCTGTTTCCCTCTCTCTCTCTGTCTGCCTCTCTGCCTACTTGTGATCTCTCTCTCCTTGTCAAATAAATAAATAAAATCTTTTAAAAAATAAATAAAAATAAAAGTAAAAATGTAGTTCAGATATGCAACTTAGATCCCTAGAGATATTGAATATGTTTATTTCTATCCAGTATATAAATAAAATTTACAGGGCACGTGGGTGGTTTGTTAGGTGTCCAACTCTTGATTTTGGCTCATGATCATCATCTCATAGTAAAAAGAAAGAGCCCTGAGTTGGGCTCCATGTTAGTCATGGAGTCTACTTAAGATTCTCTCTCCCTCTGCCCCTTCTCTCTCTCTCTCTCACTCCATCTCAAAAGAAAAAAAAAAGGGATATTTACTACTTCTACATATATATTTTGATTGAATGTACTAATAATGGGTCAAAAGTTTTCACAATTTGAAACCTCAAAAATTCTATGAGACCCTGTAACTTTCAGAACTGGATTTTCCTAGTCTTTGGTAGTCTTTTTTCTTATCATTTTCATAAATTTTCAAACATTCTCCTACCAGCTCATCATAGTAAGGGCCTGACATTCAGATAACCAACACTTTTTCCTTCAAGTGTTTGGTTATTACAATATAGGTGCCATTTGATCCATTCACTTCTTTCACATAATATCAACACAATGTTGGCCTTCCTTGTACCCCTAAGCAGTTACTGTCCCTCAACAAAGTAATCATTATCTAGATTTCTAATGTCATGAAATAATTTTGTCACACTATTTTCCATTGTATGATAATGTAATCTTGTAGTAACTCCCTGTTTCTAGCACTTTCAGCCAATGTTGTTTCTGAGATTCATTCTTAATGTTACAAATCATAGCGATGTTTTTCATTTTTATTGCTGTGTAGTAATACTAACATGAATGCATTTATCCCTGCTACTATTTATAAATGTTTAGGTTATTTTTAATTTGGGGCTATTTTGTGCAAAGCTGCCGTGGACATTCTTCTATATTACACTGGTGGATATATTCACTCATTTCTCTCGGACAAATACCTAGGAATAAAAATTGTTGGGTTATATAATTATAATATGTTCAGGTTTAAAGATACTGAAATTCTTTCCCACAGTGTTTGTACCTATTTACACTTCAGTTAACAGTGTTTGAAAGTTCCAATTATTCTATATACTTTCTAGAATGTAGTATTATTGTCAAGATTTTAAAAGTATTCATTCTAATGTATATGTAACAGTAACTCATTGTGATTTTAACTTGCATTGTTTTAAGAATTTTTGTGTATGTATATTGGCCATATAGATATATGGATAACCATATCTATCTATCTATCTATCTATCTATCTAATCTATCATCTCTCTATCTATCTATCTAGATCTAGCTAGTTCTAGGTATCTACCTAGATCTAGATAGATAGGTAGATAAAGAGCTTATTCAAGTTTTTTGCCCATTTTTTTCCCTCTGGGTCATCTTTTATTTTGCTTATTTTTCTGCATTCATATCCTTTGTTATACATAATAATTAAAAGTACATTTTCTTAGTCTATGGTTTTCTTCTCTTTTCTATATTCTGATAAAAATTGATTTATTTTAATGTAGCCTAGTGTATTAGTTATTTTCTTTATGACTATCATTCCTTGTGCCCTGTTTAGTAGATCTTTGTGTACTCCAAAAATTTCTTCCTTGAGCTATGTATTTTACCTTTTATATTTAGGTCATGATACATCTGGAATTGTTTTTTGTTTTGGTTTTTGGTTTTTGGCTTTTGTTAACAGTAGGAGAAAGAAATCAAGATTTAATTTGGATATCTTATTAATTCAACACTCTTTGTTGA